>NC_041382.1:671368752-671565431 GCF_002162155.2 Triticum dicoccoides | reverse complement strand
GGCACTACACATCGACACGACACCCCGACCCCCCGACCCCGAAACAGCACCCCGACCCCGACACGGCACCCCGACACCGACAGGACACCCCGACCACCGACACCTCCCGAAAAGGTGTTCTTTGGCCTTCCAGAGGCCGACGGGGTCATATATTTGTGAATTATTAGTTAGATCATATATTTTTCAATTTTGTTATGAAAAACATCATATATAATTGTGTTGATCATGTAGTTTAAAATGTGCAGTTGTTTCATCGCTGCGAGGTTTGGTGTTCGACGACCTCGCCGTGTGTTTGATGAGCTCTGCCCCTTCGTTCGTGGGTGAGCACAAATGACAAGTCCTCCTCCCCCATTAATTATTTGATCTATTTCGATGAAACTTGATAGCTAGCTATATATGTGTCTTGAATCATCAGTATGCATAACCAATATGTGTCTCCCGTTCGAAAGCGTCATAGTTATAAATATGCATGCATTTGCATATTTATAACCTTGATTCTTTCGAATTGTCCAACGCTATCCATGGACAGCCCGAGTATGTGTAGATTGGGTTCGTTTTCCCATATGCTTTGCTCCGGATCCGATGCATATATTTCGTCAGTGCCTCCCCTGTTGTTCTCCGGGTACACATCCTCTCTGTTTATTGCAGAGACATGTATCAGGAGAACAGCGGGGAGGTGCTGCCGAAATTTTGCGTCGGATCCGGAGCATAGCATGGGAAAATGAACCCAATCTACACATACACGGGTGGGATTAGGACCTATCATTACCTATTAGAGTGTAGGTTGCATGGACGTAATAAAATTGACAAAGTAGATCAACTGATGAATATATACATGGTGAATTACATATATAATTGTTGTGTGTCTAGTAGCTCTGAAAGTCAAGATGAGTGACCGTGCTTGGATGTATACCGGTCACACTGGTCAGAACAAATGGAGCGCTGAATGGTTCACAAGAACTAAGGGGTTTGTGCAAGCCGCATTTGCAAATGGCCAAAAGAAAACCTGGTGCCCCTGTTTCCCGTGCGGCAATTGGGAAAAGAAGACAGAGGCTGAAATGGGCAAACACCTGCAGAAGAGTGGTTTTACGCCCGATTATATGGTGTGGACATTTCATGGTGAGTCTGCCAACGTGACCGAGCTGAGGTGGATCGTCGTCGCACCGACGAGCATGGTACCGGGATGGAAAACATGGTGCAAGGCTATGATGATGCTCGGGATTCGGACGAGGAGATGGAGCAATCTGCAAAGGCTTCAATGAAATGTTGGAGTCTTCGAAACGTCCGCTCCACGAGCACACTGAGCTTTGTCAGTTGGATGCCATCTCACAAGTAATGGCTCTGAAGGCTCAGTTCAACTTGGGCAGAGAATGCTATGATGCAATTATGACAGTATTTGGATGCTTTCTACCCAAAGGCCATGTAATGCCTGCAAACCTGTACCAGTCGGACAAAATCCTCCGTGCACTGAAGATGCCCTATGAGAAGATACATGCCTGTGAGAAAGGATGTGCCTTATTTAGGCTTGACTATGCGGACTTGAACTATTGTCCCATTTGCAAGTCTTCCAGGTATGTTGTGGTAGACAACGGTATGGGTGAGAAGACACAGACCAAAATCCCCGTTAGTGTTCTTCGGTATATGCCAATCGTACCAAGACTTCAATGTCTTTTCATGGTCGAAGAGACGGCCAGACAGATGACATGGCACAAAACAGGCAAAAGAACCGAACTAGATGCAGATGGGAATCTGATGATGGTACACACATCGGATGGTGTTGCATGGAAAAAGTTTGATGAATTACATGCTGACAAAGCGGCAGATCCGAGGCATCCTCGAGTCGGCATCAGCACAGATGGGTTCAGTGTGTTCGGTATGACGGCAGCCCAATACAGTTGTTGGCCCGTATTTGTCTTTCCACTCAATCTCCCCCCCGGACAGATTATGCAAAGAAAGAACATTTTCTTGATGTTGATAATTCCAGGACCCAACTATCCGGGCAAAAATATGAATGTGTACATGCAGCCGCTTAAGGACGAATTGCAAGAAGCCTGGGATAATGGGTTCAAGACATATGACGCCTTTAGCAAACGGAACTTCATAATGCGTGTCTGGTACATGTACTCGACGCATGGCTTGCCGGTGTATGCGCTATTCGTTGGCTGGTGTGTGCATGGAAGGTTCCCGTGCCCCACATGCAAGGGAGCTCTTGAGTTTCGTTGGCTTCAGGCCGGTCGCAAGTTTTCTTGCTTCGACATGCATAGACAGTTCCTGGATCCTCGCCATAAGTTCAGGAAAGACAAGAAGAACTTCATCAGGGGTAGAGTTGTCAAAAACTCTGCACCACCTGCATTGACAGGCCAACAGACCCTGGATCAGTTAAACACTCTCGAGCCAGATCCACAACGTCCAGGGTACTTCAAGGGGTATAATACTAAGCACGCGTGGACTCACAAAACATGCTTATGGGATCTGCCTTACTTCAAAGACCTCCTTTGCCCACACAACATCGACGTGATGCACACTGAGAAGAATATCGTCGAGGCACTTTTTGGTACATTGTTCAGCATAGATGGGAAGTCAAAGGATAATACTAAGGCTAGAGTCGATCTGGAGGCGCTATGTGGTAGGCCGTTACAAAACATGAAAGAACCGAAAGGAAAGCAGAACTGGACGAAGCCAAAGGCATGGTTCAATCTTGGAAGGCCAGCTATGAGGGAAATTCTCTTGTGGGTGCAACAGCAGTTGATGTTCCTCGATGGGTATGCAGCGAATCTAAAGAGGGGAGCGAATCTTGATAAACTGAAGATATTTGGTCTCAAGAGTCATGATTGGCACATATGGATTGAGCGGGTAATGCCGGTGATGTTGCGTGGCTTCATCCCTGAGGATGAATGGCTAGTACTGGCAGAACTAAGCTATTTCTTCCATGTTCTTTGTGCGAAAGAACTATCGCCTGGCGTGCTAGAAGAAACGGAAGAGTTGGCACCGGAGTTGATCTGCAAGTTAGAGAAGATCTTTCCACCGGGCTTCTTTAATCCAATGCAGCATTTGATTTTGCATCTCCCGACCGAGGCAAGATTGGGGGGGCCCGTGCAAAATCGTTGGTGCTACCCAACTGAGAGGATGCAGAAGATGCTTCGAGAAAAATGTAAAAATAAACGTAGAATTGAAGCATCGATGGCTGAGGCATTCATCACAGAGGAGGCGGCAAACTTCGTAACAGCGCACTACGAAGCCAAAAATCGTCATTTGCATAATCCGAAGCCTCGGTACAATGCTGACGAGCCTAAAAAGGGTGGATCCAACCTCAACCTATTCAAAGGGAATCTCGCACCAGCTAGTGTTTCACATCCAGTATCTTTGGATAACGAAGAATGGCGGACCATTTTGTTGTATATCTTCAACAACCTGATAGAAGTGCGGCCGTACATCGAGTAAGTTCTCGGTACATTGTTTCGCAACTTCTATTTCCTTTGAACTACTCTTATTCTTGGATATGTCATACAGTCGATACGTCGCCATATTCTCGTATGGAGCGGAGATCCAAAAGGATTCCGTTGAAGAGTATGAGCTTCTCGCAAAGCAAGGAGGTGGCTATCCCGGTTTCATCTCTTGGTTCAAACAAACAGTAATTTCTATTAGACAATTTCATTTCATTCGCTAATTTGTGCATAATGCAACAATCCTTTCATATTAAACTTGTAGGCTAATTCAGAGTCTATGGACGCCGAATTGAGACAAGTCGCTAATGGTTTTGACTATAAGGTCCGTTCATTTGACAAGTACGACATCAACGGGTATCGCTTTCGTACCTATGGCAAAGAGCTATCTATGGCCGACCGAAAGTTAACAAATTGTTGTGTATCTGCTATCGGCGAAGGAGGTACCGAGTATTATGGGAGAGTTGAAGCAATTTATGAACTTCTGTTCTATGGCGAAAACCCACCGAATGTCGTAGTCTTCAAATGTTATTGGTTTCAGCCGAAGGAGACTAGAAGG
The DNA here is from genome assembly GCF_002162155.2 of Triticum dicoccoides. NCBI lineage: Eukaryota > Viridiplantae > Streptophyta > Magnoliopsida > Poales > Poaceae > Triticum > Triticum dicoccoides. Next base: position 671,561,429 of record NC_041382.1, on the reverse strand, counting down.
ACTCATGAACATGTAGGTCTAGTTGAAATCAACCAAAGCACTCATTTAGATGTTCCTGATGTCTATATTATGGCTCAACAGGCGACCCAAGTATTCTATCTACCGTGGGCCTGCCAAACTAATCCAAATCTGAAAGGTTGGGATGTCGTTTATGAAGTGCCGCCACGTGATAGACTTTCTCCCCCAAAGGAAGAGGATTATGAACCTCACATTAACCCAGACACATATGAAGGAGAATTCTTCCAAGAGACACGTCTTTCCAAAAAGCGTTTCAAGAACCGCTATACTTCACCCCAAAACATTGAAGTAGACAGCGACAATGAATCCGACATCACCCCAGAGGAGGAACAAGAAGAGCCGAAACAAGAAGAGGTTACTGCTGCGGATGACCTGTCAATGCTTGACCGATTACGTCAAGGTGGCCTTGCACATGTTGATGCCAATGAACCCTATGAGCCCGTCATTGATTATAGTGATGATGATGATTATGCATTTATTGATGATACTGATCGAGATTATTAGTAGTGTCAGGTATTACATTTTTTTATGTTGTACTTGATGATGATACACTTAAGTGATACACATATTATTATTCATGTCGGTCTTTTTTTATGTTGTACTAATTTCGTTTACTGTTTGTCATGGCAGGTGTTGAAAGATGGTGGGCGCTGGTCGGGAGCGTGGTCTGAGGTCTTCCATTCCAGACGCACCTCTCCGCCGAGCGTTGCTGGACAGTATGGCCACACCGCCGGGCCCTTCTTCGTCGACCGCGGTGCCCAGCAGGGGACGAGGTAGGAAGAGAGGAGGTGGGGCACGTGGTCGTGGGAGAGGAGGTAGGGTGACTGCTACGGCGCGTTCCTCGCCGCCACCCCTAGCTGTTTCACCCGAGCACGTGACTGCTAGGGTGGACTCGTCCGAGGAGGAGGCTACACGGACTCCGGTCCACGAGCCTCCGGTCCACGGGTCTTGGGCCCACGAGCCTCGGGTCGATTGGCCTTCGACCCACGAGAGTTCGGCCCACGTGACCCCGGAGGAGCACACGTCCGGATGGGGTACCTGGCCGGATCAGCTCGAGGAGCCGAGTGTCCATGCTGATGATGGCGGGGAGCCAACTGATCTTGAGGAGGAGGGGGGCACCGTCTACCAGCGTGGTGCTACACGGCTCCCGTCCGTGCCGGTGACCCGCGAGCAGAGGTGGTTGATTTTCCCTGATGGGGAGAGGTACGTAAGTGCATTTAATATTTTTGTACCTTGTGCATTCATGTTTTTTCAAATAACTAATGCGTTGGCCTTGTCATGCTGCAGGGGTTGGGACCACCATCATAGTGTCCGCCGGCCCAACTCCGTCCTTGGAGTTCTTTGCCGGCAAAACTTCCCGGGGTTTGTCACGTTGCCTAGTGAGGGTCGGCTTCCAGAGCTTGGATTGAGCTGGGAGCACTACGTGGCTGCCCCGGCCCCGCCGGATGAGATTATCGACGGTGTCGTGTGCGACACGAGGGCAGACATGGTGATCAGAAAGTTCTGGGTAATTTCTCCTTTACACATTTAAAAATATTCAACTAGCTAGTTATTAATTGTTCTAATCAATATTGTCTCATTTGATTGCAGACACTCTACAGGTGTGAGGAGGGATACGAGGAGGACGCGGCACATGTTATCGAGAACGTCTGCAAGCACCTACTCCAGAACTTACGGCACGAGGCTCGGGTGCAGGCTGTTCGAGACTACTACGCCTTGCGTGGTATCAAGAAGACCAAGCCGGCATGCCGCGATAAGTTCCTGAGTAAGGAGCAGTACATGAAGGTAATTCTTAAGGCCTTCTCTACTTAAGTTCCGTCATTTAGTAATTCTTAGCCGTAGCGCTCAAGTTTCTATTTGCTAACTTAGGCGCCTCCGAGATGGTGTGCGGATCGGATGGATTGTTGGGAGGTGTTGGTCGATGAGTGGTGCTCAAAACAATGGCTAGCCCTCCACAACGAGGCCAAGGACAGACGTGCCCAAATGGAAGGTGTGCCACACCATCAAGGCAGCTCCAACTTATATCAGTTCGGGCGCAACTAGGTATGTGGTTTGCTTCATGATTCATGCAATTCATTCATCATGCTAGCTTGAGCCCTTTAATTACTAATTTTCATTGTTTCTCTCTTTCAGGCACGCTACAATAAGGCGGATAAGGTGCCAGAGGTGTACGACCTGTATGCCATGGCCCACACTGCCTCTTTCAAGAAATTCAAGGCTTTCTCTCAGTCTGACCTCGATGATGCAAACAACTTCACCAACATCTCCTCCCACAACAAGCTCGTGAGATATAGAGATGAGGGGAAGGCGAGGAAAGGGGAGGACTTTAACCCAAGCCAGGGTCCCATTGATCCAGAGCTGTTGATGATATTTGGTGGCGGGAGGTCCCATGGCTCCATAGCCATTGGAGATGGACTTATCCGTTGTCCTAGCACTCTCCCGGAGATCAAGGCGCGCCAGTCGAGCTCCGCTCCTGAGATAAGGCCTTGTGAACGGCCAGTGCAACTCGCCATCAAGGTTAGTGATACGTACTCAGTTATCTTTCTCCATTAAATTGTGTGCGCTTCCATCAATGATTACAAATGGTCATGTGAGTGGTGTTGCAGGCTGCTATACAGAGTGAGAGAGATAGAACGGAGAAACTTCTGGCGGAGGCGGCGGAGAGGCAGCAGGAGTTGGAGGAGAGGACGACAAAGATGATGGAGGAGGAGAGGGCACGGAATGACATGCAGGCAAGGGCCATGTACGAGCTCCTTGTGGTAAGTTTCTTCTGCAGATTAGCCCAAACATTCATGTAGTATTTGTCTCATTACTAACTAGTATGACTGAGTCGTCAAAACCAAATGTGCAGTATGTGTGCGAGAAGACAGGTCAGACCGCTCCGCCGATGCCAGTGATTGCTCCTGGGACCACGGTGAGTTTTATTTGAATGGACATTACTTGCTAGTCTTAACATTTGAGTGTCATCATGCTAACAAGACATTGTAAATGATCTTTGGTGCAACGTAACTCCAGACAAGCATCGCATGATCCTTCTCCAGCTACCGACACGAGCCACCCCGCTCCTACACCTCCTGGATCTTGGTAAGTTTATCTAGTGTTTTGCTTAACACATGCATAAAGACCTAGACTTAGCTTTATTTCCTCCAATGCTTACCATAATGACCTAGACTTAGCTTCTTCTTCTCCAAAATGACTTAATAAGCTTACTGACCTCCAAAACCATCCATTTTACCTAAGTTAGCTCTAAAACGATCTGTACTTAGCTTACTTATGTCAAAAATTGCATAATTAGCTTAGTTAGCTCATAGACGATCCATTTTACCTAAGTTAGCTCTAAAATGACCCATTTTACCTAGGTTAGCTTATAAATGATCCAGTTCATCCAAGTTAGCTAAAAAATGACCCATTTTACCTAGATTAGCTCCTAAATGATCCATTTTACCTACGTTAGCTTTAAAATGACCCATTTCACCTAGGTTAACTCCAAAATGACCCATCTTACCTAGGTTATCTCATAAACGATCCATTTCAACTAATTTAGCTCATAAACGATCCATTTCACCAAGTTAGCTAAAAAACGATCCATTTCACCTAAACTAGCTCTTAAATGATCCATTTCACCTAAGTTAGCTCAAAAAGATCCATTTCAACTAAATTAGCTCATAAATGATCCATTTCACCTAAGTTAGCTCAAAAACGATCCATTTCAACTAAGTTAGCTCATAAATGATCCATTTCACCTAAGTTAGCTAAAAAACGATCCATTTCAACTTAGTTACCTCAAAAACGATCCATTTGACCTTAGTTAGCTCATAAACGACCCATTTCAACTAAGTTAGCTCATAAATGATCCATTTCAACTTAGCTAGCTCATAAATGACCCATTTCAACTTAGTTAGCTCATATATGATCCATTTCATGTAAGTTAGCTCATAAATGGCATACTCTTCTTGTTCTAGTCTTCTTCTTGTTCTACTCTTCTTGTTCTAGTCTTCTTCTTGTTCTAGTCTTCTTCTTGTTCTAGTCTTCTTCTTGTTCTACTCTTCTTGTTCTAACTTTCTTATTTTTCATTTTGTAGATTTCATTCACTTGACGAAAGCTTGCATAGATGGAGTGCTCCTTATCCCTTTCTCTGTTTCTTTTGTATCGTTGAACTATGCATGTATCATTGGATGAAACTATTGTAATATATATGGTTGGATGCCTCTATGTTGAACTTTTTATGTATGATGGAACTATGCATGTAATATATATGGTTGGATGATGAAGTTATGTGTTGGATATCTTATATGTTTGCTCTGTAATGGCCTTTTGAAATATATCTATATATGTCATATATATTTGTGATGAAAATTGTTGGATTTAATAAAAAACAGATAAAAGAGCCAATATGCAGGCTCTTTGCCGTCTGCCACCGACGGCAACGGGCTCTTTGCCGTTTGCCGCGGACGGCAAAGAAGACACGTGGCATCTAGCTGTGCTTCCTGGGAGCTGACCCATTTGGTCAGTTTGCCTACAGTGGCAGACGGCAAAGACTTTGCCATCAGTGGCGGACGACAAAGAACCTGCACTTTGCCATTAGTGGCAGACGGCAAAGAACCTGCCATGTAGTGACGTGTAGATGACATCATACGGTGGACGGCAAAGACACTAGAAATTTTGCCGTCAGCGGCGGACGGCAAAGGCCTGCCGTTAGCCACTTAACGGACTGACAGCGCAATTATTGCCGTTCGCTCTCTTTGCCGTCCGCCGCAGACGGCAAAGGGCCTTTGCCGTCAGCCGCTGGAAGCAGACGACAAAGTAGCTGTTTACCGTAGCCTACTTTGCCGGAGCCTTTTGCTGTCCGCGGCTGATGGCAAAGGCCTTTGCCGTCCGCCGTTCATGCCTTTGCCGTCCGCCATGGCAGACGGCAAAGTAGCTGATTCTTGTAGTGAAAGTGAAATATCAGTCCATAATGCAATAAATATCAATATAAAAGCATGATGAAAATGGACGTATCAACTCCCCCAAGCTTATACCTCGCTTGTCCTGAAGCGAAAAGCCGATAACAATAAATATGTCCTCATGTTTAGAGGTAGAGGCGTCGATAAAAATAAAATACAGACATGAAGGCATCATGATTATTCTCATAACAGCAACATATATAGATTTTGTCATATGATTACTTATGTTCAAGTGATGATCTATTCACAATGCAAAAGTAGAAATCATAAACCTTATTGGGCTTCGACAAACTATAATCTCAGTCATTGAAGAAATTGCAATTTATCATAACATCGGAAAGAGTCTATGTCAGAGCTAAAAAGCAAGTCCACACACTCAACTATCATTTAGTCCTCCATAATTTCTAACACTCACGCAATACTTGTGGTTACAGAGTTTTAATCATACACAGAGAAAGATAGGGGCTTATAGTTTTGCCCCACAACCTTTTACCTCAAGGGTAATGTCAACAATAATGGTTCATGCTCCCCTACATCCAATTATATATATATATATATATATATATATATATATATATATATATATATATATATATATATATATATATATCATGTTCTTTCCAACATGCTGAGCTTGCCAAAGGATAAAATGAAAAAGAAAAGGTGAAGATCACCATGACACTTGCATAAGGTAGAAGATAATAATAAAGGATAGGCCCTTCGCAGAGGAAAGCAGAGGTTGCCATGCGCTTTTATGGTTGGATGCATAAAATCTCAATGCGAAAGAACGTCACTTTATATTGCCCCTTGTGATATGAACCTTTATTATGCAGTGTGTCGCTTTTATTACTTCCACATCACAAGATCATATAAAGCTTATTTCTCCCACACCAATCAATCATACATATTTAGAGCAATTTTTATTGCTTTGCACCAATGACAACTTACTTGAAGGATCTTAATCAATCCATAGGTAGATATGGTGGACTCTCATGGCAAAATTGGTTTAAGGGTATTTGGAAGCACAAGTAGTATTTCTACTTGGTGCTGAGAATTTGGCTAGCATGAGGGGGAAAGGCAAGCTCAACAAGTTAGAGGATCCATGACAACATACTTTATCTCAGATATAAGAAAGGCATAACTCATTAAGTTGTCTTCCTTGTCCAACATCAACTCTTTAGCATGTCATATTTTAATGAGTGCTCCCAATCATAAAAGATGTCAATGATAATATATCTATATGTGAAAACCTCTCTTTCCTTATTACTTCCTATTAATTGCAACAATGACCAAAGCTATGTCTGCCAACTACCAACAACTTTTAATCATCATACTCTTTCTATGTGAAGTCATTACTCTCAATAAGATCAATATGAACTTTTTGTTTCTTTTTATTCTTTTTCTCTTTTCTTTTATTCACCCAAGATCATGGCAAAATAATCAAGCCCTTGACTCAACACTAATCTTTATTATAAATAGCTCACGGACTCGATTACATAGAGAGATCATAAAGCAAACTCAAAACTAGATCATGCCATAAACTTTATCCTACTAAATCAAGTTACTACTAATAGGATCGAACTAAGAAAAACGATAAAGATAGGAGTTGTGATGGTGATACGATACCGGGGCACCTCCCCAAGCTTGGCAGTTGCCAAGGGGAGTGCCCATACCCATGTGATTATATCTCCTTTGTCGGTGAAGAAGGTGGAGGTGATGGATAATCGCACATCGAGCGTAAGAGGTCCTCCAGCTTGCGAATAATGCCCTTGAGTGCGACAATATGCTCCTTCAACAAAATATTTTCTTGTGTGAGATACTTGTTTTGTATACGAGCTAACTCAATCATCTTGAAAGCTTCGATCTCAGTTGGGGTAAGAAGGTTATGATCAAGTTGAAGGATGTCTTTTGCTGCCGGAGCTTGATCCTCCGTGGCCTTCTTGATCCTTTCATCCTTGTTGACCCTCGTGGGTTCTTCCCTCTTCAGATCTATCTTCATTAGCCTAGCATCGTTGTTACCATTGTTGGAGGAGGGAGACGACATGATGCCTAGCCTGGAAAACCCTGACAGAAAACAGCTCGAAACAAGAACAAAGGAGATTTGCATGATACAGGAGTCAAAATCTTCGGGAGAATATATAATGAATTTGTACCGACCAAAATACGTATCATGGAAGAAAACGGAGTCCGGAAGGTACACGAGGTGCTCACGAGGTAGGGGGGCACGCCCAGAGGGGTAGGGCGCGCCCACCACCCTCGTGGGGCCCTCGTGTCCTTCCCAGACTGCTACTTATTTTTCTATTTTTCTAAATATTCCAAAACAGAGAAATATTGCCTTAAAAATTGTTTTGGAGTCGGTTTACTTACCGTACTACATACCTATTCCTTTTCGGAGTCTGAAACGTTCCGGAAAGAGTCCCTTATGTATTCCTCCGGGGTTACGGTTTCAATAATATTGGTTTCAACATTTATGGGATTACCTGAGATATAATGTTTGATTCTTTGACCGTTTACCACCTTCGGATTTGTGCCTTCGAAGTTGTTAATCTTTATGGCACCGGAACGATAGACCTCTTCGATAAAATAGGGGCCTTCCCATTTAGAGAGAAGTTTTCCTGCAAAAAATCTTAAACGAGAGTTGTATAGCAATACATAATCACCTACATTAAACTCACGCTTTTGTATCCTTTTGTCATGCCATCTTTTAACTTTTTCTTTAAACAACTTGGCATTTTCATAAGCTTGGGATCTCCATTCATCAAGTGAGCTAATATCAAATAACCTCTTCTCACCAGCAAGTTTAAAATCATAGTTGAGCTCTTTAATAGCCCAATACGCCTTATGTTCTAGCTCGAGAGGTAAGTGACATGCTTTTCCATAAACTGTTTTATAAGGAGACATACCCATAGGATTTTTATATGCAGTTATATAAGCCCATAATGCATCATCAATTTTCTTAGACCAATTCTTTCTAGACCTATTAACAGTCTTTTGCAAAATTAATTTGAGCTCTCTATTGCTCAACTCTACTTGACCACTCGACTGAGGGTGATAAGGAGATGCAATTCTATGATTAACATCATATTTAGCAAGCATTTTACGGAAAGCACCATGAATAAAGTGTGAACCACCATCAGTCATTAAATATCTAGGGACTCCAAACCTCGGGAAAATAACTTCATTAAGCATTTTAATAGAAGTGTTATGATCAACACTACTAGTTGGAATAGCTTTTACCCACTTAGTAACGTAATCAACATCAACTAAAATATGTGTGTATCCATTAGAGGCAGGAAAAGGTCCCATATAATCAAAGCCCCAAACATCAAACGGTTCAATAACAAGTGAATAATTCATAGGCATTTCTTGACATCTACTAATATTACCAATTCTTTGACATTCATCACAAGACAAGACAAACTTACGGGCATCCTTGAAGAGAGTAGGCCAATAAAAACCAGATTGCAATACCTTATGTGCAGTTCTATCGCCAGCGTGGTGTCCTCCATAAGCCTTGAAATGACACTTGCGTAGGATCTGTTCCTGTTCATGCTCAGGTACACAACGTTTAATAACACCATCTACTCCTTCTTTATAAAGATGTGGGTCATCCCAAAAGTAATGTCTCAAATCATAGAAAAACTTTTTCTTTTGTTTGTATGTGAAGCTAGGTGGTATGAACTTAGCAACAATATAATTAGCATAATCAGCATACCATGGAGTACTATGAGAGGTACTTATAACATTTAATTGTTCATCAGGAAAGCTATCATCAATAGGTAGTGGGTCATCAAGAACATTCTCTAACCTAGACAAGTTGTCTACAACGGGGTTCTCAGCTCCCTTTCTATCAACAATATGCAAATCAAATTCTTGTAGCAAGAGAACCCATCTAATAAGTCTAGGTTTAGGATCTTTCTTTTCCATAAGGTATTTAATAGCAGCATGATCAGTATGAATAGTTACTTTAGAATCAACAATATAAGGTCTGAACTTATCACAAGCAAATACAACTGCTAAAAGCTCTTTTTGGTAGTAGCATAATTTCTTTGAGCATTGTCTAGAGTCTTACTAGCATAATGAATAACATTTAATTTCATATCAACTCTTTGCCCTAGAACATCACCTACAGCATAATCACTAGCATCACACATAATTTCAAAGGGTAAATTCCAATCAGGTGGCTGAACAACAGGTGCAGAGACTAATGCTTTCTTAAGTATTTCAAATGCTTCTACACAATCATCATCAAAGACAAATGGAATATCTTTTTGCAATAAATTAGTCAGAGGCCGAGAAATTTTTGAGAAGTCCTTAATGAACCTCCTATCAAATCCAGCGTGACCAACGAAACTTCTTACACCTTTGATGTCCTTGGGACATGGCATCTTTTCGATAGCATCGACCTTGGCTTTATCAACTTCAATACTTCTTTCAGAAACTTTATGCCCCAAGACAATACCTTCATTAACCATAAAGTGTCACTTTTCCCAATTCAAGACAAGATTAGTTTCTTCACATCTCTGCAAAACTCGATCAAGATTGCTCAAGCAATCATCAAAAGAGGAACCATAGACGGAAAAATCGTCCATGAAAACCTCACAAATCTTTTCACAAAAGTCAGAGAATATAGCCATCATGCATCTTTGAAAGGTAGCGGGTGCATTACATAAACCAAAAGGCATACGTCTAAACGCAAAAGTACCAAAAGGGCATGTAAAAGTAGTCTTTGATTGATCTCTAGCCGACACATGTATTTGAGAGAAACCAGAATAACCATCTAGAAAGCAATAGTGTGTATGTTTGCATAATCTTTCTAGCATTTGATCAATAAAAGGTAAGGGGTAATGATCTTTCTTAGTAGCTTTATTTAATTTGTGGAAATCAATTACCATCCTATAACCTGTAATAATTCTTTGTGGAATCAATTCGTCTTTATCATTAGGAACAACAGTAATACCTCCCTTCTTAGGGACACAATGGACATGACTTACCCACTCACTATCAGCAACGGGATAGATTATACCTACCTATAGAAGCTTTAGTATTTCTTTTCTTACCACTTCTTTCATTTTAGGATTCAGACGTCGTTGAGGATCACGAACTGGTTTGGCATTTGCTTCCAAATTTATTTTATGTTGACATAGAGTGGGACTAATGCCCTTAAGATCATCAAGAGTATATCCAATAGCTGCACGGTGCTTCTTCAGAGTTTTCAATAATCTTTCTTGTTCATGCTCTGAAAGGTTAGCACTAATAATAACAGGATATATCTTCTTTTCATCAAGATAAGCATATTTAAGATTATCAGGAAACGGTTTAAGCTCAAACACGGGATCACCCTTGGGTGGAGGAGGATCCCCTAAGATTTAAACATGCAAATTGTGATGCAGAATAGGTTCCTGTTTAAAGAATACTTCATCTATTTCCCTTCTTTCATTCATGAACATATCATTTTCATGGTCTAGCAAATAGTGTTCTCAAGGATCACTAGGAGGTACGGCAATAGAAGCAAGACCAATAATTTCATCCTTACTAGGTAATTCTTCCTCACGATGTTGTTTACTAAATTTAGAGAAATTAAACTCATGAACCATATCATCCAAGCCAATAGTAACAACATTCTTTTTTGCAATCTATCCTAGCATTAACAGTGTTCAAGAAGGGTCTACCAAATATAATGGGACAAAAGCTATCTTGCAGAGAAGTAAGAACAAGAAAATCACCAGGATATTTAGTTTTCCCACACAAGACTTCAACATCTCTAACAATTCCCATCACTGAAATAGTATCTCTATTAGCAAGTTTAATTGTGACATCAATACCTTCTAACTTAGCAGGTGCAATTTCATGCTTGATTTTTTATTCAAGTCATAAGGTATAACACTAGCACTAGCACCCATATCACATAAGCCATGATAACAATGATCTCCTATTTTAATAGAAATAACAGACACGCCTACCACAAGTCTATGTTTATCTTTATCACAAGGTTTAGCAATTCTCGCAGTTTCACCTTCGAACTGAATAACATGCCCATCAAAATTATCAGACAAGAGATCTTTAACAATAGCAATATTAGGTTCTACTTTAAGTTTCTCGGGAGGTGTATAAGTTATAATATTGCTTTTACGAACAACAGTTGAAGCTTTAGCATGATCCTTCATTCTAACAGGGAAAGGTGGTTTCTCAACATAAGAAGTAGGAACAGTAGGATCATTATAAGTGACCATATTTTGTTCAACTTTACTAGGTGCAGCTACTTTTACTTCTATGGGAGGATGATATTTAAACCACTTCTCCTTAGGGAGATCAACATAAGTAGCAAAAGATTCACAGAAAGAAGCTACTATCTCAGAGTCAAGTCCATATTTAGTGCTAAACTTACGGAAAATATCGGTATCCATAAAAGATTTAACACAATCAAACTTAGGTGTCATACCTGACTCCTTACCTTCGTCGAGGTCCCAATCTTCAGAGTTGTGTTTAATTCTATCCAATAAATTCCATTTGAATTCAATAGTCTTCATCATAAAAGAGCCAGCACAAGAAGTATCGAGCATGGTGCGATTGTTTTCAGAAAGCCGAGCATAAAAACTTTGCATAATTATTTCTCTCGAGAGCTCATGATTGGGGCATGAATATAACATTGATTTAAGCCTCCCTCAAGCTTGAGCGATGCTTTCTCCTTCGCGAGGCCAGAAATTATATATATAATTGCGATCATGATGAACAAGATGCACAGGGTAATACTTCTGATGAAATTCCAACTTCAATGTTTTATAGTCCCATGAGCTCATATCATCACATAGCCTATACCATATCAATGCATCTCCATTCAAAGATAAAGGGAAGACCTTCTTCTTAGCAACATCATCAGGTATACCTGCAAGCTTAAATAATCCACAAACTTCAACCACATATATTAAGTGATCATCAGGATGCTTTATTCCATCTCCTGTAAAAGGGTTAGCTAGCAGTTTTTCCATCATACCCGAAGGAAATTCAAAAGGAGTTTCATTTTCAATAGGTTCAGTAGGTTGAGGAGCAACTCTTTGCTCTATTGGACGAGGTGAAGATACCCCGAACAAGCCCCTCAGAGAATTACTTTCCATAGTAACAAGTGACAGTAAATTTCAAAACACTATATAAATTTTTCCTTACCAAATTCCACCTACCAAAGGCGCTACACTCCCCGGCAATGGCGCCAGAAAAGAGTCTTGATGACCCACAAGTATAGGGGATCTATCGTATTCCTTTCGATAAGTAAGAGTGTCGTACCCAACGAGGAGCAGAAATAAATGATAAGCGGTTTTCAGCAAGGTATTCTCTGCAAGTACTGAAATAAGTGGTAATCGATAGTTTTGTGATAAGATAAATTGTAATGAGCAACAAGTAAAAAAAGTAAATAAAGTGCAGGAAGGTGGCCCAATCCTTTTCGTAGCAAAGGACAAGCCGGAACAAACTCTTATAATAGGAAAAGCGCTCCGGAGGACACATGGGAATATCGTCAAGCTAGTTTTCATCACGTTCATATGATTCATGTTTGATAATTTGATAATTTGATATGTGGGTGGACCAGTGCTTGGGTGTTGTTCTTACTTGAACAAGCATCCCACTTATGATTAACCTCTATTGCAAGCATCCGCAACTACAACAAAAGTATTAAGGTAAACCTAACCATAGCATGAAACACGTGGATCCAAATTAGCCCCTTACGAAGCAACACATAAACTAGGGTTTAAGCTTCTATCACTCTAGCAACCCGTCATCTACTTATTCCTTCCCAATGCCTTCCTCTAGGCTCAAATAATGGTGAAGTGTTATGTAGTTGACGTTCACATAACACCAGTAGAGGCTAGACAACATACATCTTATCAAAATATCAAACGAATACCAAATTCACATGACTACTAATAGCAAGGCTTCTCCCTTGTCCTTAGGAACAAACATAATTACTCACAAAGCATATTCACGTTCATAATAAGAGGGGTAATAATATGCATATAGGATCTGAACATATGATCTTCCACCAAATAAACCAACTAGCATCAACTACAAGGAGTAATCAACACTACTAGCAACCTACTAGCACCAATCCCGGACTTTGAGACAAGAATTGGATACAAGAGATGAACTAGGGTTTGGAGATGAGATGGTGCTGGTGAAGATGTTGATGGAGATTGCCCTCTCCCGATGAGACGAGTGTTGGTGATGATGATGGTGATGATTTCCCCCTCCCGGAGGGAAGTATCCCCGGCAGAACAGCTCTGCCGGAGCTCTAGATTGGTTCCGCCAAGGTTCCTCCCGGCAGAAAAGTTCTCTTTGATTGTTTTCTCATCGAAAGACTTCATATAGGAGAAGATGGACATTGGAGAGCCACCAGGGGGCCCACGAGGTAGGGGGGGCGCCCCCCACCCTCGTGAGCAGGGTGTGGGCCCCCTGGCCTTCATCTTTGGCGAGGATTTTTCTTTATTTATTTTAAGATGTTCCATGGAGTTTCAGGAATTCTGGAGTTGCGCAGAATAGGTCTCTAATATTTGCTCCTTTTCCAGCCCAGAATTCAAGCTGCCGGCATTCTCCCTCCTTATGTAAACCTTGTAAAATAAGAGAGAATAGCCATAAGTATTGTGACATAAAGTGAAATAACAGCCCATAATGCAATAAATATCGATATAAAAGCATGATGCAAAATGGACGTATCACGCACCACCAAGTAATTTTCCCATGCCCAGCTTCACCGGGAGCAACTCAATGAACACCGCACCCGTACCCGTACCTAGTATGGAAACCGTACCCGCACCTCCTCCAGCACCTGCTCCTGCACCCAGCTGTCACAACAGCCGTAGCTCCGTCTCTGGCTTGTATGTCGGGTCGTCGACATTGGCTGAGCTCGAAGCACTCACGGTAAATACGCGTCGCACCTTCATCAACTCAACTAATTAATTAATCTTCAGTTGCCGTTCTTTTTGGATCTCTGACGCCGCACGTATATGTCTTTGTAGGCCGACTCCACTCCATGCACCCTCCTTTACCACATGAAGGGCGGGTTGGTGGATGTGGGGAAGGGTACTATAGTGAAGCCCAAGGATCGATTGATCCACCACCGGCAGATGCCCGATAATGCCTTAAGGGTCTCGGTGGCGAGTGCGAAAGCGGGCTACAAGGGTTTCCCTTGTCCGATACAAACCGATGGAGAGGATGACGAGACCCCCACGCAACTTGGCCAATGCAAAAGTTGGCCGATCCTATGCCCGAAAAATCTTCTTCATGTCGAGGTGGCCGGGAGCACACCAACGGGACCTCAGGAAGGTATGACCACATCCCCACCTACACAAGTACAACCATTGTCTATGTTGATTGCTGAGATTGAGAGACACGAGGAAGGAGGGCCAACCGTTCCGGTAGATGATTCCATCTGCCCCATGGATATGGATCATGACATGGAGGAGGCCGATGACCCTCACCAGTATTTCAATACCGGCTATGACAACGAATTAACAATGAGTCAACCATATGAATATGAGATGCATGTACTAGAGCCAGAACGTCCTCGAGAGTGCAAGAAGTCTTTGTTCATGCAATCCTCGCAGGACACGCCTCCAGATGATGCCGGTTCCACCCAAGCTCAACTAATTAGCCAGAGTCGTCCAATGCTGAGCCTGGCAACACTAGGGGTGGTGTTGAGGGAGGGTCTGACAGACCCACTAGCACCTCAGCCCACCGAGAAGAAGCAGAGGAAGAGACCGACGACGAGAAAATCCAATATAGGTGGCAATATTGGTTCTAGCAGCCAGCTGCCTTTAACCAAGGTTGACATTGTACCGATGAAACATGCACCATTAATCCATGTCGTGGGAGAGCCAATGGTACCGACGAATTGATAACCCAAAAGTATAGGGGATCACAACAGTTTTCGATAAGTAAGAGTGTCAAACCCAACGAGGAGCTAAAGGAAGAACAAATATTCCCTCAAGTTCTATCGACCATCGATACAACTCTATGCACGCTTCATGTTCGCTTTACCTAGAACAAGTATGAAACTAGAAGTACTTTGTAGGTGTTGTTGGATAGGTTTGCAAGATAATAAAGATTATATAGATAAAAAGTAGGGGCTGTTTAAGTAAAGACACAATAAAGTAAATATAGCGAGTGTGGAAAAGTGGTGGTAGGAGTTGCGAAATTGCCCCTAAGCAATTGACTACTTTACTAGACCGATAGCAAGTATTATGTGGGAGAGGCCACTGCTAGCATGTCATCCCTGACTTGGAATTCTATGCACTTATGATTGGAACTATTAGCAAGCATCCGCAACTACTAATGTTCATTAAGGTAAAACCCAACCATAGCATTAAGATATATTGGCCCCCCTTCAATCCCGTATGCATCAATTTCTATGCTAGGTTGAAGCTTCTGTCACTCTTGCCCTCCAATACATAGTGCTATCAACATACAACTAACCCTATGGTGTGATCCACGCACGCATCATATGATGGGCACCAAAGGACAGCAACATAACCACAAGCAAATTAAATCAATCATAGCAATTCATCAACCATCGATAGGACAACGAAAATCTACTCAGACATCATAGGATGGCAACACATCATTGGATAATAATATGAAGCATAAAGCACCATGTTCAAGTAGAGGGTACAGCAGGTTGCGGGAGAGTGGACCGCTGTAGATAGAGGGGGAAGGTGATGGAGATGTTGGTGAAGATGGCGGAGGTGTTGGAGTAGATCGCGGTGATGATGATGATGGCCACGACAGCGTTTCGGCGCCACCGGAAGATAAGGGGAGATGGGGCCCCTTCGTCTTCTTCTTCCTTGACATCCTCCCTAGATGGGAGAAGGGTTTCCCCTCTGGTCCTTGGCCTCCATGGCATGGGAGGGGCGAGAGCCCCTTCGAGATTGGATCTGTCTCTCTGTCTCTGTCTGGTTCTGCATTCTGTTATGCTGCCCTTTCCCCGTTTCATATATATATGGACATCCGTAACTCCGATTGGCCTGAAACTTTCGCCGTGTTTTTTTATACCAAAAATTAGCTTTCTTGCGGCCAAAGAATGGCATCAATCGCCTTACCCCTGGCCCACGAGGGTCAGGGGCGCGCCTAGGGGGGCAGGCGCGCTCCCCTACCTCGTGGCCACCTCAGGCACCATCTCGTGTGGATTTTTCTTCCGGAATTCTCCAAATATTCCAAAAATATTCTCCGTCCGTTTTTATCCCGTTTGGATTCCGTTTGATATGGATATTCTGCGAAACATAAAACATGCAACAGATAGGAACTGGCACTGGGCACTGGATCAATATGTTAGTCCCAAAATAATATAAAAATTGCCAAAAGTAAATGAAAGTTGTAGAATATTGGCATGGAACAATCAAAAATTATAGATATGATGGAGACGTATCAGCATCCCCAAGCTTAATTCCTGCTCGTCCTCGAGTAGGTAAATGATAAAAAAGATAATTTTTGATGTGGAATGCTACCTAGCATAATCTTGATCACATATCTAATCATGGCATGAATATTAAGATACGAGTGATTCAAAGAAATAGTCTATCATTTGACATAAAAACAATAATACTTCAAGCCTACTAATAAAGCAATCATGTCTTTTCAAAATAACATGGCCAAAGAAAGTTATCCCTACAAAATCTTATAGTTTGGCTATGCTCCATCTTCTTCACACAAAATATTCACATCATGCACAACCCCGATGACAAGCCAAGCAATTGTTTCATACTTTTGACGTTCTCAAACCTTTTCAACTCTAACTCAATACATGAGCGTGAGCCATGGACATAGCACTATATGTGGAATAGAATATGATGGTGGAGGTTGTGTAGAAGAAGACAAAAAAGGAGAAAGTCTCACATCGACGCGGCTAATCAACGGGCTATGGAGATGCCCATCAATTGATGTCAATGTGAGGAGTAGGGATTGCCATGCAACGGATGCACTAGAGCTATAAGTATATGAAAGCTCAAACTAAAACTAAGTGGGTGTGCAACCAACTTGCTTGCTCATGAAGACCTAGGGCGTTTGAGGAAGCCCATCGTTGGAATATAGAAGCCAAGTTCTATAATGAAAATTCCCACTAGTATATGAAAGTGATAACTCAAGAGACTCTCTATATGAAGAACATGGTGCTACTTTGAAGCACAAGTGTGGTAAAAGGATAGTAACATTGCCCCCCTTTATTTCTTTTTTTTTGCTCTAATAATGATGATCATCATTTTATTTACTTACAACTCAATATTACAAATCGATATCTAGAATAAAGATATGACTCTATATGAATGCCTCCGGCAGTGTACCGGGATGTGCAATGATCTAGCGTAGCAATGACATAGAAAAAACGTACAAGCCATGAAAACATCATGCTAGCTTTCTTACGATCATGCAAAGCAATATGACAATGAATGCTCAAGTCATGTATATGATGATGATGGAAGTTGCATGGCAATATATCTCGGAATGGCTATGGAAATGCCATGATAGGTAGGTATGGTGGCTGTTTTGACGAGAAGGTATATGGTGGGTTTATGGTACCGGCAAAACTTTCGCGATACTAGAGAGGCTAGCAATCGTGGAAGGGTGAGAGTGCTTATAATCCATGGACTCAACATTAGTCATAAAGAACTCACATACTTATTTCAAAAGTTTATTAGCCCTCAAAGCAAAGTACTACTACGCATGCCCCTAGGGGGATAGATTGGTAGGAAAAGACCATCGCTCGTCCCCGACCGCCACTCATAAGGAAGACAATCAATAAATACCCCATGCTCCGACTTTGTTACATAATGGTTCACCATACATGCATGCTACGGGAATCACAAACCTCAACACAAGTATTTCTACCAATCCACAACTACCCACTAGCATGACTCTAATATCACCATCTTTATATTGCAAAACTATTGCAAGGAAACAAACATATCATATTCAGTGATCTACAAGTTTTATGTAGGATTTTATGACTAACCATGTGAATGACCAATTCCTGTCATCTCTCTAAATAGATATAAGTGAAGCAAGAGAGTTTAATTCTTTCTACAAAAGATATTCCCACGCTCTAACAAATATAAGTGAAGCAAAAGAGCATTCTACAAATGGCGGTTGTCTAAGTGAAGAGAAACAGGCAATCCAAACTTCAAATGATATAAATGAAGCACATGAAGCATTCTATAAAGCCATACTCAAAATATATAAGTGAAGTGCAAAGAGCATTCTATGAATCAACCAAGGACTACCTCATACCAGCATGGTGCATAAAATAAAAAATGAAAACTAAGTGCAAAAGACGCTCCAAGATTGCACATATCGCATGAACGAAACAAATCCGAAAACATACCGATACTTGTTGAAGAAAGAGGGGATGCCTTCCGGGGCATCCCCAAGCTTAGACGCTTGAGTCTCCTTGAATATTTACTTGGGGTGCCTCGGGCATCCCCAAGCTTGAGCTCTTGCCTCTCTTCCTTCTTCTCACATCGAGACCTTCTCGATCATCGAACATTTCATCCACACAAAACTTCAACAGAAAACTCGGTAAGATCCGTTAGTATAATAAAGCAAATCACTACTATAAGTACTATTGCAAACCAATTCATATTTTGTTTTTGCATTGTGTCTACTGTAATATAACTTTTTCATGGCTTAATCCACAGATATGAATCGATAGTTTCATCAAAACAAGCAAACTATGCATCAAAAACAGAATCTGTCTAAAACAGAACAGTCTGTAATAATATGAACATTCACCATACGTATGGTACCTGAAACATTCTGCGAAAATTAGGAAAAATAAAAAATTTGTATAGAAATACAGTTCAAAAAGAATCAGAACCATTTGACGTTCCAGCTAACAAGGTAAAATCACGCACTACAGCTGAAGTTTCTGTCCTGCACCATACAAACCATCAAGCAAATGTAAACATCCTAAAGGCAAACCTTGGCACATTATTTTTATAATATAGTATGGAATTGTACAAGGGAATAATTATTTTTGTTGAAAAGTTTCTGTAATCAAGATTCACAAAGTTGTTGTGAGCATGAACAAAGTTCAAGGAGCTCTCCCACTTCAACAATGCTTGTCTTTCTGACTTCACTACAACATGACCCCCACTATAGCAACGCATCTTTCCGTATCTAAAAGTGCATATATGTGTTGTTAGTGTCTTTACCAACGGTTTAGGATGCGTAGCCTTATCCAATGTTGCTAGCACAGTTCCAACGCTTATACTACCGTTGGTAAAAGGGCCCGTTGCAAGAATACAACGCATAAAATAGACCTGCGCAACACTTTTATATGTTGGTGCTTTATGTACACAAAGCAGGATCCCATTGCTTGGCAACAAGGAATTTGCAATGTTTCAAGTGTTGATACTTATATAATGTGATTATTATTATTATTATTACATAATATGTTGCCAGTAATTAAATTAACCCTCCACATAATGGTGACAATTATGTACATGTGAAGAAAAAACAAAAGGATATACTCATGGGAGGAAGAGCTCATATATTATATAAAACTGTTAGATTACAAGAGTGGATATTACACAAGGAACATCATCCAAACGTGATGCATAATCCAAATATTTTCTTGACAATGGAACTTAAACTAAAAGCATCCATCAATATTCATACAACTAATCTAAAAGTTAACCAAGGAACATCATCCAACAAGAACATCATCCCTGAAACATAACCAAAACTGAAAGCATCCATCATGAACAGGACATCAGCATCATCATCTTTGCAGTATACTTGCCACACACCCGTATAATCATCCATTTATCCTTTGAATCTACAGACAAAAAATGAACTGTTAACACACAATACATTGACAAGATGCAAGTAGAGACAGAAGGATGTTAGTCATTGTATCTGCTAGTATATCTCTATATGCAAACTCCAGAAATTTATCTACACCAGGTGAGTACTATGTACTTTCTATAGGAAATCGCAATGGTAATTCGGTTGATTCTAAAACCATTGCACACTGCATAAAAATAACAAATATTACTGAAGTTGTAACCATGAATGAATTGCAAAAGCTTAGCTTGTTAGTATCTTGTTTATGGTATAAGTCCTATCATCATACAATAGAAATTCACAATTATATTGTTTTTTGACAATGCAAGGATCCTCCTCCCAGCGATTGCAACATAGCAGGCAGATTTTTTTTCAAACATTGTAAAAAAGCTAGTCAGGTTACTCTACTATGCATACTAGTCGTCAACGTTTGCACGGGCTAACATTTTTGTGTTTCACATTGTTAGCTGGGAATAAGTACTATGGTGATCTGAAATTGTTAGCTCAGATCTGACATCAGTAATGGTTTCTCCTAACGCTATTTCTCTTCAAGAAAAAAATATATGAGAGAAATGATGTATGCTTGGAGGCCAGATGTCTCCCCAACTGATGAGGTTGGAGAGAGGTGCTGCAGTATACAGTTATTAGAACGCTTGGTCACTGCAAAGTCATGATACAATCAAACAAAAAAACATCTGAAACAAATCGTGATTAAAATTTGATAGTGAAAACACACTCGATGAGAAATTTATACATGTAAAAATTATATAAGATCATCACGACTTAATTTAAGGGGTTTATGTTATATATCAAGCCCAATATTTTGCAATATTCAGCTTGTATTAGTGACACTTGCAGCAAATTTCTTACTGTATATATACAACTGGATATTCAACTCTAGATACATATCAAATATGTCGAATATTTTACACGATAGGATTTCTCTGAGTCATCCACTATGTTTTACCATGTACATCTCTTCTTTTGACTAAAGTATACACTGTCAGCACCCTATAAATTCCTACTATAAATATATACCAAAGGACACGTCAAGAAGTTGAATCCTGTTATCATGTGGTAGAAAACTGCAGCACAATAATGGGATAATATGCGAAGTTGCTGGAGAAAGAAGAGAGATGAAATCGACATGAGCAAACTCCAGTACAATAATGGGCTAATGTACATGTGTGCATGCGTGGGTGCGTCTGTGGCTAAGAACTTAATTAACAAAGCCACAAAATTATTTTGGCTAACCTTATACATGACCTATTAAATTATCACTACCATAGATCATTATTTGTGTTTGTCCTTCCTCAACGGCAGCACATATATTTTCACATTCAGAAAAACAAGCTATGATGAAACAGACCTTGTCAGATAAAATATAAGGTAGAATTGGTAATTGTCAAGGTCATCCTCTCCTCTGCTTGCATGCCACATACCTGCACTGGTATACATTGTTATTAGCTCAAGTAAACATTTGTTTTCTTTGAAACTGAAAAGAAACCGTGATAATTTATGTGCTACAAATACAATAGAACAACATATGTTTTTTGATACAAAGTGACATCATTTTTACAAATTGCACAAGCAATTATAATTAAGATGTACCTCAAAATATTAAGAAAGGTACATAAAAAATCTAGCAAACATAAGGACCATCATAATTTTTATACTGTGAGCTTATGCTTTTGCACATGAATCACACAGACTAGTGGGACTATATATGTATATAATTATATCAACTGTTGTGTATAAAGAAATAGCCACCATGCTGATATTAAACTAATCGTGCACCTGCAGACATGTATGAACTAGCACTTACACTGAAGCATCACACGTTCAAGTTAATTAGGCTACAGTTATGCATGCAATTTAATATAATTAGCGCTTACACCATGGGTGGAGGCAGGGTGATGCGACCAATTAGACCTCTGAGCAGATATGATTAGAAAGAAAGAGAGTCCATTGCGTAATGAACTAACAAACATCTAAGTTACGGCGGTCAGGTAGTCAGGACTAAGTAGATGGCCGTGATATAGCACTCGCGGATGTTCTCACTTCTACAACAACTCTGCGTAAAGTTCTCACTTCTACAACAACCCTGCGTAAAGTTCTCACTTCTACAACAACTCACTGCAACATGTGAACACTGCTACCTACTTCAGCTGTAATAAGGTTAAAAAAAGATTTTTCCAATAGAAATATGTCTGTATGATGGAGTGACTGATCAGGCCTACATCTTGGCACGTAAGCAGAAAGTGGAACTTTGAATCATCAACATCAACCACGAGACTAGGACAACAAGCCTATTATACAATCAGCCAACCACATAATCAATCACAGCAACCAAGGACTGCATAATCAAGTTTCACTTACATGGGCTCGTGACAGGCTCCTAAGCCATAACTAAAATCAGTTTAATCACAGCAAGATGCTTCAGCTAGAAGCTCCCCTCCGCACCAACCATCTATAATTCAACATGTCGGTCATTATCAGGGACTGCCATGTCGTAAGTAGCAATTCCCAACTCGACTGAAGTGAAGCAGAGCAAGATGGGGAAAATAAAATTGGGAGAAGAGAAGCGGTCTGGCTCACCATGGTAGCGCGATTGCGAGGGTAGTTTTAGTGGTAACTCTGCCCATAGCAGCAGGCCCTCGTGCGGAGGTAGTAGATGCAGTTGGTCGTCGAAGGGGAGCGGTGACGAGAGGGACGTTGCAACGGGAAGCAGGTCGCAGGGGAGTGTTGACTAGCGACGGAGCGCCGGGATGGAGGATTGCATGGGGAGTGGTGAGGGCCTGAGGGGCGGCCTTCCAAGATGGAGGATTGCAGGGGAGTGGTGACTGGTGAGGGGCGGTGCTCCCGGATGCAGGTAGGTCGAGGGGCGGTGGCCGACGTGGTATCCTATAGGATCGAGAGGAATAGGGAGGCTGGGGAAAGGGAAGACCTAGATTAATCATGAAAGCCAACTTGGGCCGGGCTAGACAAGAGGTTGGGTTAGTGCGTTGGGCTAGTTGTGGCCGGTTGTATTCTACAACGCATATGCTACAATACTTATTATTCGTATCTATTGTGAATTTTGGAACATACAGTCAAAACATTGTAGAATATATGTTGCTTTATAACGGGTTTTCTTGTAGTGCTTTCACTTTCCTTTTTGAAATTTTTTTGGGTTCCCCTCTTTATTTTTGTTGTTTTTAAACTATATGAAAGCACTCAACAGAAATAAATGACTCTCTAAAACTTCCGGGTTGTCTCCCAGGCAGCGCTTTCTTTAAAGCCATTAAGCTAGGCATATAGTGCTCAAGTAATGGATCCACCCGGATCCCAAGGTATACCAAAGCCAATTTTAATTAACAATGATTTGTAATTTAGGAGTGAGCACAAAGTAACATATATAATGTAGTGACGAAGTCTAACTCTCTTCCTATGCATCGGCATGTCATAAAAGAATAATTCATGCACACATAGTAAAGGCCAATGCATAGTATAAACAGTTTCTTGCAATTTTATCATATTGGAAACATAGAGAGGTGGAGATATAGTTCCTCTCTCATAATAATTGCAAGTAGGAGCAGCAAGCACATGCATATTATATTCATCAAAATCATCATGTGCAACGGTAAAAGGCAACCCATCAATATAATCCTTAATAAGGGCAAACTTCTCTTATATAGTTTAGTCGGGAGAATTCAAAAAGATAGTAGGACTACCATGTGTGGGTGCAATAGCAACAATTTCATGTTTAACATAAGGAACTATAACAAGTTCATATCCATAAGCATAATTCATATTGGCATCTTGGCCACAAGCATAGCAAGCATCATCAAAAAGGGATATTTCAAGAGAATCAACGGGATCATAACAATCATCATAGCAATCATCCTTCGGTAAGCACGAAGGGAAATTAAACAATGTATGAGTTGAAGAGTTACTCTCATTAGAAGGTGGGCACGAGTAGCTAATCCGCTCTTCCTCCTTTTGTTCTTCGCTCCCCTCCTCATATTTTTCATCTAATGAGATCACAGTTTCACCAATTTCTTCTTCCATAGACTCCTGCAAAATATTAGTCTCTTCTTGGACAGCGGAGTAGTCCTCAATATATGGTTTAACATAGGCATTAGAAGCATAATTATCATAGCAATTTTTAAGTATGGCAAATTTTTCAGATTTGTAAAGAGTAGCATCATACTTTTCAATCAAAGAAGCAATTTCGTAAGCACCCTTAAAAGCAACAAATTCTTCAATTTGTTGAACATCATAGTAACTATAAACACCCTTAGCATATGAAGATACGATTCCATTATCATTAAACTCACATTGATAGGGAAGGTGTTTCTTAGGGTTTTCAGAACAACAAGTAATATCATATATTTCGCATAAATTCCAAGCATAGCATTGCAAACGATAAATTTGTCCCAGTAATTTTTTCCCTTTTTCAGATATTCGGTGTCGCACATAACAAGCATGCTCATCTAAAGATTTGCCCTCAACTAAGCTAGTTGGGGTTTCAGCACGAGCACATAGGGATCGAAGATGATCCAAGTAATAAGCTTCAGAAGTGTGATAGATTTTGAGTGGTTCTTCAACCATTGGTTTAGTAGGTACAACTAATTTTTTTTGGTATTTTGCGTTTCCTACCCATAATTAAAGATAGAAAACAACTAAGAACAGTAGATAAAAATTACTTAGTGATAAAGCAAACAAGCACACACGAGAATATTCACCCCACGCTATTGCTCCCTAGCAACGGCGCCAGAAAAAGGTCTTGATAACCCACATGTATAAGGGATCACAACAGTTTTCGATAAGTAAGAGTGTCAAACCCAACGAGGAGC
This sequence comes from Triticum dicoccoides, assembly GCF_002162155.2. NCBI lineage: Eukaryota > Viridiplantae > Streptophyta > Magnoliopsida > Poales > Poaceae > Triticum > Triticum dicoccoides. The sequence continues at coordinate 671,536,807 of NC_041382.1, read as the reverse complement.
TAAAGGCAGAACAAATATTCCCTCAAGTTCTACCGACCACCGATACAACTCCACGCATGCTTCATGTTCGCTTTACCTAGAACAAGTATGAAACTAGAAGTACTTTGTAGGTGTTGTTGGATAGGTTTGCAAGATAATAAATATTACGTAAATAAAAAGTAGGGGCTTTTAAGTAAAGACACAATAAAGTAAATATAGCGAGTGTGGAAAAGTGGTGGTAGGAGTTGCGAAATTGCCCCTAAGCAATTGACTACTTTACTAGACCGCTACCAAGTATTATGTGGGAGCATGTCATCCCTGACTTGGAATTCTATGCACTTATGATTGGAACTATTAGCAAGCATCTGCAACTACTAACGTTCATTAAGGTAAAATCCAACCAGAGCATTCAGATATATTGGTCCCCCTTCAATCCCGTATGCATCAATTTCTATGCTAGGTTGAAGCTTCTGTCACTCTTGCCCTCCGATACATAGTCCTATAAACATAAAACTAACCCTATGGTGTGATCCATGCACGCATCATATGATGGGCACCAAAGGACAGCAACATAACCACAAGAAAATTAAATCAATCATAGAAATTCATCAACCACCGATAGGACAACGAAAATCTACTCAGACATCATAGGATGGCAACACATCATTGGAAAATAATATGAAGCATAAAGCACCATGTTCAAGTAGAGGGTACGGCGGGTTGCGGGAGAGTGAACCGCTGTAGATAGAGGGGGGAAGGTGATGGATATGTTGGTGAAGATGGCGGAGATGCTGGAGTAGATCGCGGTGATGATGATGATGGCCACGACAACGTTCCGGCGCCATCGGAAGAGAAGGGGAGAGGGGGGCCCTTCGTCTTCTTCTTCCTTGACCTCCTCCCTAGATGGGAGAAGGGTTTCCCCTCTGGTCCTTGGCCTCCATGGCACGGGAGGGGCGAGAGCCCCTCCGAGATTGGATCTGTCTCTCTGTCTCTCTCTGGTTCTCTGTTCTGTTATGATGCCCTTTCACCGTTTCGTATATATATGGACATCCATAACTCCGATTGGACTGAAACTTTCGCCGTGTTTTTTTTACCAAAAATTAGCTTTCTTGCGGCCGAACAAGGGCATCAACCGCCTTACGGGTGGCCCACGAGGGTCAGGGGCGCGTCTAGGGGGTGTAGGCGCACCCCCTGCCTCGTTGCCACCTCGGGCACCATCTCGCATGGATTTTTCTTCCGGAATTCTCCAAATATTCCAAAAATATTCTCCGTCCGTTTTTATCCTGTTTGGATTCCGTTCGATATGGATATTCTGCGAAACATAAAACATGCAACAGACAGGAACTGGCACTGGGCACTGGATCAATATGTTAGTCCCAAAATAATATAAAAAGTTGCCAAAAGTAAATGAAAGTTGTAGAATATTGGCATGGAACAATCAAAAATTATAGATACGACGGAGACGTATCACGAATGCACTAGCTGCCATAACAGGGGATCTCAGGAGACTCCATGTCCGTGTCCTTTCAACAGAGAGAAGCCTCCTCACCTCGGGTGATCCAGGATACCCACTTTATACGGTTCATGTGCCGAGAAGCTGCAAGATGTACGTCCACACATGCCCCACGGACCTCTTCTTCCTGAGGTTTGATTACATATTCCAGATGTTTTAAATGAGGACACTTGATTTTACGTTCGTCCTCCTGTATGCGCTGCACATGAACTACATCGTCAGGAGAGAGCAAGTCACCGGTCTTGTGGTCGTGGACCCATACTACATGCATGAGGGATTCTTTTCAATCAATGACGCCAACCATCAATATGCGAGTCAGTACATCGAAGAATTCTTGCTCAGTAATAAGGACAAAGAAACGATTCTCCTACCTTATCATCCCGGGTAAGTCATCCACAGATAACACTATAACACATACATCCTTTCGTGCATTTCAATAATTACTTTGCATGCATGGAGGCTAACTTGATCGTGTATTTTGCGCAGCGGGGGTGTAGTTGTGTCGTTCTCATCGTTCTTTACCCGTGTTACTCCCACGCTCTATATTTGGACCCGTCAAAGAACATACAGAAGAAAGATTACACACACATAAAGTATGTTCTATACAGAGCTATGATGGGCTTCAGCATGCGGGGTGGCTACATCCAATGCAAAAAAACAAATAAGGCCGGGCTCTATTTCAGCCACAAGACTGACTTTTGTTGCATCCAGCAACCAGCAAGAAGTGAGAATGATGGATTCTATGTCATCCATCTAATGATGGAGTACAGAAGGGATGTGCAATCACTTTGCATGAAATCTTCATCCGATACCCATATCCAGAGATGGGCCGAAGCCTTTGGAGTCGTGCCGAATAATCAACTTCGAAATGATTTCTACCGGAGCCAGCAGGAAATTGCGTCCATCATCTTGAAAGATGTCCTTGAAGAGAATGGGATGTTCTACGGCGGCCCAATATCGCGAGCGTACGTCCGAACCTGCATTTCCCTATAGCGTCAGGACATGACGCCTTTCACAAATCTTGGGTCCACCCTCCCGGATTGTTGGGGAACACAGTAATTTCAAAAATTTCCTACGCACACGCAAAATCATGGTGATGCATAGCAACGAGAGGGGAGAGTATTGTCTACATACCCTCATAGACCGTAAGCGGAAGAGTTATGATAACACGGTTGATGTAGTCGTACGTCTTCATGATCGACCGATCCTAGTACCGAAAGTATGGCACCTCCGTGATCTGCACACGTTCGGCTCGGTGACGTTCCACGAAGTCACGATCCAACAGAGTGTCGAGGGAGAGATTCGTCGGCACGACGGAGTGATGACGATGATGATGATGCTATCGGAACAAGGCTTCTCCTAAGCACCACTACGACATGACCGAGGTGGATTATGGTGGAGGGGGGCACCGCACACGGCTAAGAGATCAATGATCAACTTCTGTGTCTATGGGGTGCCCCCTGGCCACGTATATAAAGGATGGAGGGAGGAGGAGGCCGGCTGTCGGTGTCAAAACCGGTGGATCTCGGGTAGGGGGTCCCGAACTGTGCGTCTAAGGCGGATGGTAACAGGAGGCGGTGGACACGATGTTTACCCAGGTTCGGGCCCTCTTGATGGAGGTAATACCCTACGTCCTGCTTGATTGATCTTGATGATATGAGTATTACAAGAGCTGATCTACCACGAGATCGTAGAGGCTAAACCCTAGAAGCTAGCCTATGGTATGATTGTATGTCGTCCTACGGACTAAACCCTCCGGTTTATATAGACACCGGAGGGGGCTAGGGTTACACAGAGCCGGTTGCAAGGGAGATCTACATATCCATATTGCCAAGCTTGCCTTCCACGCCAAGGAGAGTCCCATCCGGACACGGGACGAAGTCTTCAATCTTGTATCTTCATAGTCCAACAGTCCGGCCAAAGGATATAGTCTGGCTGTCCAGAGACCCCCTAATCTAGGACTCCCTCAGTAGCCCCTGAAGCAGGCTTCAATGATGATGAGTCCGGCACGCAGTTTTGTCTTCGGCATTGCAAGGCGGGTTCTTCCTCTGAATACTCCATAGAAGATTTTGAACACAAGGATAGTGTCCGGCTCTGCAAAACAAGTTCCACATACCACCGTAGAGAGAATAATATTTCCACAAATCTAATCTACTAACACATTTGATAGCATGACATCATACCATGGCCCGGTAATTATTCGAACCTTTTTCTCAACCAGCACTGCACATATCACGAGGCGGCTTTCTTGAAACGTCTTGTCGAAGCAGAGATCGTGTCCCTTATCATGGTATTCTCATCAATACGGGTATGGGTAACCCAACCGTGCCATCAATTACGGCTTTCGGGGAATAAGCAATTTTAAGTGGGGAGGCGCATCGCCTCTTCCGCCCTTATAAAGGGACAAAGATTCACCCTTTTTACCCATGCCTTCTTCCTCCTTGCTTATCCTTTCTCGCACACTTGAGCTCCAGCGCCCAAGTTCACGTCTTTCTCCTTAAACCACTCCAAGCATGTCCGGAGTGGTAGGCAAGTGGATGGTCTGCTCCGTCACGGAGGAGAACATCACAAAGCTACGGGAAGCCAGATATCTGGCCGCGGACATCACGCACCGGCTGCCAGATGCGGGGCAGATCATCCCTACGCCCGAACCCCATGAGAGGGTAGTTTTCCTTACCCACTTTGTCCGCGGACTGGGATTTCCCCTTCACCCGTTTGTCCGCGGGCTCATGTTCTACTACGGGCTGGATTTTCATGATCTGGCCCCCAATTTCATCCTCAACATCTCGGCGTTTATTGTCGTGTGCGAGGCCTTCCTCCACATCAGGCCCCACTTCGGCCTATGGCTGAAGACCTTCAATGTTAAACCGAAGGTGGTGGTCGACTAGCAAGCAAATTGCGCATGCGCCATGTTGGGCAAAATGCCTAACGTCACCTAGATCGAAGGCTTCTATGTGGAGACCATAAAGGGGTGGCAATCGGGGTGGTTCTACATCACCGAGCCGCACGACACCAACTAGGTGGCGGCCCCCAAATTTCGATCCAGAATCCCCACTCGGCTCACTTCCTGGAAAGAGAAGGGCCTATCCTGGAGTTCCCCGGTAGAGCTGACCGGACTCTAGACCTGCATCAAGAACATGATGAGCAAGAAAATCAAGCTCGTCAACATGGTCCAGGTCATGCTCTTCCGCCGGATCCTCCTGTGTGAACGACGGGTATTCAATTTGTGGGAGTTCGACCCGGCCAAGCACTAGACGCTGCGAGAGCTCTTCGACACAACGCACAAGGACGTCTGGAAGGTGCTGTTCAAGGGCTCCGAGGTACCTCCTCCCCTTACCGAGGACCGCGGACTCAGCGCAATGCCAATCCGTAAGTTTTTATATCTCACAGGATATTTATTTGCCCCAGTTTAATCATGTGCGGGATCTAAGCTTCCATGCCATTAACAGGACTGGGTAGAGACAGCGGAGCAGAACGATTGCCCAGCCCTCCTGCCTGAAGATCCTACAGATGCTCTCCTACCGGAGATGTTGGTTCCGGCGCCTTACGAGGTGCCGGTGAAGAAGGCCAAGAAGAAGGCCATGGGGACCCGAAAGGGTCTCCGGCGCAAGGTTATATCGTACTCATCGTCCGATTACTTCGATGTGCACTCCTCCCACGAAAATGAGGAGGAGAAAGAGGAAAATTGTCCCCCCAGCCAGGGGAGACAAGAAAAGGAAGGCCGCCCCATCTGGGGAGGCCGAAGGGTCCAAGAAGGGAAGGACCCTCCTTCCGGACTGCTCCATGACGGTCGCCCACAGTGACGACGAGTGGTTACCCAGGGACAAGCTCCTGGCGAAGTCGTAAATATCCGGATACCATAGTAATTGATGGTATGTTTTACTGCACTGCTTCTCCTTACGCCGAATATGATTATGCAGTCCATCCCGAGCCTGTCTCGACGTATCTTTGTCGGATGGTTCTTTGGACTCGTCGGATATGAATAGCGATTCACTTCCGATCGCCTCCACCGCTTGCCCTACAGACAACATCGAGGTGTTGTCTCAAAAGGCACCGAGCTGAGGGGAGGCAGTCCTGGGGGCGCCTCGAGGCGACCTTTCAGACCCTGGGCGCAAAGGGAGCAAGACTCCCACGAGCTCCAAGTTCAGCCCCCAGCCGAGCATTGTGCCAGAACCTTCGGTGGTTCCGGACTCCGCCGGGCGACCCCCTGTTAAGAGGGGCAAGCCGCCCATGCCGGTGGCCTCTGTCCATCCAGAGGCACATGACAACTTGCTGGAAGCGCTTCGCGGCGCTTCCATCGATGAAGAGCACCGCACTATCATGAGTGCGGTGATCGAGAATGTTCGGTCCGTAAAAAACGGACTAACCGAAGCTTGTGCCAGCCTCCTAACAGGCTTTCATGTAAGCAATCAAAATATAGGAAAATATTACGGATACGTATCCAACGTATCTACTTTTCCAAACACTTTTGCCCTTGTTTTGGACTCTAACTTGCATGATTTGAATGGAACTAACCCGGACTGACGCTGTTTTCAGCAGAATTACCATGGTGTTATTTATGTGCAGGAGCAAACATTCTGGGAATGACCTGAAACTTCACGGAGCCACTTTTCAAAAAATAAGAAAAATACCTGCAAAAGATGAAGGCCAGGGGGCCCACCACCTCTCCACGAGGGTGGGGGGCGCGCCCCCTACCTCACGGGCCCCCTGTTGACTCTCCGACTCCAACTCCAACTCCATATATTGAGTTTCGGGGAGAAAAAAATCAGGGAGAAGAAATCATCGCATTTTACGATACGGAGCCGCCGCCAATCCCTAAAACCTCTCGGGAGGGCTGATCTGGAGTCCGTTCGGGGCTCCGGAGAGGGGAATCCGTTGCCATCATCATCATCAACCATCCTCCACCACCAATTTCATGATGCTCACCGCCGTGCGTGAGTAATTCCATTGTAGGCTTGCTAGACGGTGATGGGTTGGATGGGATCTATCATGTAGTCGAGTTAGTTTTGTTAGGGTTTGATCCCTAGTGTCCACTAGGTTCTGAGATTGATGTTGCTATGACTTTGCTATGCTTAATGCTTGTCACTAGGGCCCGAGTGCCATGATTTCAGATTTGAACCTATTATGTTTTCATCAATATATGAGTGTTCTTGATCCTATCTTGCAAGTCTATAGTTAGGGATGGCAATTTTATCCATGGATCTGGATACCCATGGATACCCTGTCACATCCCTAGCTTCTGGCATTGCACTAGTACTAGCCTTTGGTGATGCATCATGTTTACTTTTATAGAAAGTTGAAATGGGGATTGTCCAAACCCTAGCATTTTAAGAATTCACCAGGTTCACCTAAAATATTTTCAGTCAATCCAAGTGGCTTTCAAAAATGTTCATCATCTTTGGAAAAATGCTGGAAACAGTAACCAGAGATGATGCACATTTTTCCATGTCATTTTGGATCTTTGAACTAATATATATTGTATTTGAGTTGGAGCAAATATATGTTATATATATTTTTAATGCTTCAATAATTCTGATATTTTGTGAGGGGCTCTAGAATATTACTTCAGTCCCTGCAAAAACTATTGGAAGAAACAAAAATGATTTAGTGTTTGAACTAAATCAAAACAGATTGAAACAAATAGAAAACAATGATTAAAAAAACAAAACAGAGCAAAAATAAAAAGGGAGACGGCCACCTGGGCCACTTACCTGCTTACCTGCCCGGCCCAGCTCCTCCCGCTGGCCCAGCCCGCCACCGCTACCCCCCTGTCGTCTTCTTCCCTCGCCAGAAGGACGCGGGCACGCGCCCGGCGCGCGCGGCCACGCGCCCCGGCCACCTCCTCCCTGCCTGGCTGCCTCCTCCTCCCCTGGTTCCCTCCCGCGACGCCACGCAGCCCCTCGGACCCCTCTCACTCTTCCTCGAGGCCCCGCCCCTCTGCTCTTTCTCTCTCGCCCGAACCCGAACACAGCCGTCGCCACCGACGCCGTTCGCCGCGGCCACCATCCCCCTCTCGCCTCCCCGACGCCTCCCAGAGCTCCGCAAGTCCTCCCTCGTCCTCCTCGTCGTCTCACGCGACCAGAAGAGCCCCGGAACGCCGCCCCCGACGTTTTCCCCCTCGCCGGCCGCCGAGGATCTTCTCCGTCGAATTCGGCCACTCCGGCGCGCCCCCGAGCTTGCTGACCCTCCCTGCACGATCCCCGTGAGTCCCTGCTCCGTTTCCCCCTAACCCCAAGCTCGATTTCGAGCTCTAGCCGCCCCCTCTACCGGAGCCGAGACGCTCTGCCGCACGGGCTCGTCGCCGGTGAAGCTCCGGTGACCTTTTGGTCCCACGCCTGCGTCCGTTGCACTCGTTGCGTTCCGTAGAGTAAAACTAGCGCGACCACCGTCTTGTTTGCACACCGCAGCGCCGGTCCCGCGAACACCCGAGCTCCGGCAGCCGCAAAAGAGGTCGCCGCCGGCAGCTCCGGCCACCCCAGCCTCCGCCACCGCCACCGTTGGATGCGCCACTCCACCCTCTCCCCGTAGCTGCTCCCTGCGCGCCAAAAGAGCCCCTGTAGTGGGTTTCCGACGCGCACCACCGCGTCTGGCCTCGCCGGCGTCAAGCCGCCGATGGGTCTGACCACGTTGACCACGGCGGGACACACCCCCCCCCTCTCTGGGTCGATGACAGGTGGGGCCAGCCCCCCCTGTTAATTAGTTTAGTTATTTTATTTTAACTACCCCCCCTCTGCTGACACTGACAGGTGGGCCCCCGCCATCAGGTGATTAGCTTAAGCTAATCACCACCTAATCTAACCCCAGAGCCACTGACATGTGGGCCCTAGTGCCCTAATCCTTAATTAAACTAAAATAAACCCCCCTGTTAACCTGTGTCACTGACCAGTGGGCCCCACTGGTCAGGTTTGACCCGGACCAGCCCCTGTTGACTATGCTGAGGTCAGCATGACCTAGTGCTGACGCAATAATTCCTTTCTGGAATTAAAATAAATCAAAAATGATTTATTAATTTCAGAAAATAGCTAAAACTTCAATAAATCATAGAAAATTAACCGTAACTCCAAATTAAATAATTTATATATGAAAAATTATCAGAAAAATTCAAGGAATCCATCTGTACCATTTTCATGCATGTTAGAACAACTTATCACTACTGTTTAGGGCAAATGAAGTGAATGACATTTAAATAACCACATATGGAGTTTGAATTTGAAATCTGGGATTCAAACCAACTTCATTTAATCTGGTTTTAGTTGCATTAGCTCAAAACACATTCATTTTGCCATGTCATGATCATGCATCATATTGTGCATTGCATTGATTGTGTTCCCTTCTGTGTTGCCGGTAATTGTCCCCTCGCGATAGACGTGATACCGATGATGTGATCGTTGACACTGATGAAGACTCAATGCTATCTTCAGAAGTGCCAGGCAAGCAAAACCCCCTTGTTCATTCCGATACAATCCTACTCTCTCGCTCCTGCTCTCTTTTACTGCATTAGGACAACACCGATTCATCTGTTACTTGCTGCGGTAGCTGAACCCCTTTATCCTTTGCATGACCTGTCATTGCCACAGTAAATAGATGAAACCCACTAGCATGAGTAGGAGTTGTTTGAGCCCTGATGTGCCTACTCATTCATGCTTGTTTGTCATGCCTGCTACTGCTTAGAGTTGAGTCAGGTCTGATTCATCGGGGATGAATCAGAGGTGTGTGAACATGTCCTACTGTGTGTGAGCTAAGGGTGTGAATACGATTTGGTAAAGGTAGCGGTGAGAGGCCATGTAGGAGTACATGGTGGGTTGTCTCATTGCAGCCGTCCTCAGGAACTGAGTTCTGTGTTTGTGATCCATGATTCAGCTACTACCACGCATTGGGCCCGAAACCAATGGACCCTCTCGGCTTCTTAATCACCCTTGTCCTCTGTCCAGGAGTTGCAAGTAGTTTCTGGTGTTTGTAGTATGCTGGAGGCCGTGCGCAGCGCTGACCGTAGGGGTGGGCTGTGATGCGGTAGGCACGTGGCCGGGTAAACCGGGCGCCCGTTTGGTGTCACGGAACCCTGTTCACATCGTTTGGGGCTGTGAGCGAAACTCCGGCCGGATCTCCTCATGGATGGAACCCGAATAGGCGATAAACCTGGACTAGAGACTCGAGTGTTTAGGCAGGCCGTGGCCGACACCCACGTTGGGCTTCTGCTTGAAGGTTGCCGAGTACATATCGTGTAAACGGCGGTAAGTGGTGAGAGCGTGTGTGAAGAAGTACACCCCTGCAGGGTTAATATGATCTATTCGAATAGCCGTGTCCGCGGTAAAGGACTTCTGGGTTGCTTATATCAGTTCATAGACAAGTGAAAGTGGATACTCTAAAATACGCAAGATAAGCGTGAGTGCTATGGATGGCGTTCTCGTAGGGAGACGGGAGCGGATCCATAGTGGTGTATTGATATGGTGAATATGTGGACTCGTGTGCGCCACCTCAAAAGAGTTACTTGCAGTCATAGTTCAGGATAGCCACCGAGTCAAAGCTGGCTTGCTGCAGTTAAACCCCACCATCCCCTTTGTTGATAATGATGCATTTGTAGTTAGTTCTGATGTAAGTCTTGCTGGGTACAATTGTACTCACGTTTGCCTATTTTATGTTTTTGCAGAGAGACTTCGGTCTCACTATTAGTTCCACGTGGTCTTCGACGTTTAGCTTGTTACCTCAGCTACGATCTTGAGCCCTCGGCAGGATCTGGTAGATAGTCAGGCTTCTCAGCCTTTTTCATTTATAGATGTCTGTACTCAGACATGATAGCTTCCGTTTGTGCTTTGTTTTGTATGCTCTGAATGTTGGGTCATGAGACCCAGGTTTGTAATATCTCGCTCCCCGGAGCCTATTGAATAAATTACTTGAGTCGTAGAGTCATGTTGTGATGCCATGTTGTATCTGCACATATCGAGCATATTGTGTGTATGCTATTGAAATGCTTGGTATGTGTGGGATCTGACCATCTAGTTGTTTATCTTTAGTAGCCTCTCTTACCGAGAAATGTCTCCTAGTGTTTCCACCGAGCCATGGTAGCTTGCTACTGCTCCGGAACACTTAGGCTGGCCGGCATGTGTCCTTCTTCGTTCCTGTGTCTGTCCCTTCGGGGAAATGTCACGCGATGAATACCGGAGTCCTGTTAGCCCGCTACAGCCCGGTTCGCCGGAGTCCTGCTAGCCCAGTGCTACAGCCTGGATTCACTCGCTGATGACCGACACGTTCGATGCTGGGTCATGGATGCCTGTCCCTGTAAGTCTATGCCACTTTGGGTTTACGACTAGCCATGTCAGCCCGGGCTCCTTATCATATGGATGCTAGCGACACTATCATATACGTGTGCCAAAAGACGCAAACGGTCCCGGGCAAAGGTAAGGCGACACCCGTGGGAATACCGTGCGTGAGGCCGCAAAGTGATATGAGGTGTTACATGCTAGATCGATGTGACATTGAGTCGGGGTCCTGACAGCGCTGGTATCAGAGCTTGACTGCCTGTAGGATTACCAAGCCAAACTGGTCGAAGTTGAGTCTAGAAATTCTTTAGTTATATAAGGGAATTGATTGTGGGATGGAACGTAAGGCTCTTTTTACTCCTTATACCTCATGCCCTTCTGATCTGAGTCATCTTATCTTTCCTACGGGGTTAAGAAACTAGGCTTTCTCTTCTTTCTATCAGGATCACGTGTTACTAATCCGTAGACTTATAAGATTGTTGGATTTAAGCTTGAGTTCAGTTTCTACCTCTGTATGTTAATTATTGATCTCGAAACCTTGATATTGTGCTTCTGAGTGGTTATGCCACCATTTTTGTGAATGTCTCAAATCTTTTCTGAGCATTTACAGCCGTTATGCTGTCAGAGTCATCCCAGGTTTCTAAGTAGTCTGATGCATTTGCAAATTCCTTCCTCCCGCTTCGATGTTCCTTTGGGCCAGATTAACCACACTAATCGGTGTGTTGAGGTAATTATTACCTCGACATATATGTTGGAATTATTATTATGACACTAAGTGCTTAGAGGATCATCTAGTAATTTAGCCATGATTTGTGTTCCCAGTGTGATGATTCTGGCCATCATTCTCGAAAGCATCCCGTGATGCTACTTAGTAATAGGTATTCTGTTCCTGGGTTCTTGAACCCGAGATTCACTCTACCTACTTCATGTTGATAGTAATTGCTAGTGCCTTTAGGATATTAGTAACCTTTGCGATAGTCCTTGAAGTCCGTGGTATCTTCTTCCAATTACCATGAACCATTCTTGGCAGGAGTTCTTCTGAACCAAAAGATGACAACAAGAGTGCTCTCGATGAGTTCTCCATTCATAAATCGTGACTCTGCCAGTTCTACCTTTCTGCATGGGTTATCCGGAAGAAACCTGTTGAACCTGATTCGACATACTAATCTATGCATCCACAACTCAGAAAGTTATATGTTCCTTTGAGTTGTCCCGCTTTAGTTGTCTACTGACCTTCGTCTGTCAATTGATAGTCAAGAGTATGCGTGCATTCGTGTATCGAGGCCTATTACTCTTGTGGCCCGTCAAGCCATTCTGTCCTGAATGACTTGGAGAAACAAACTCCAGTACCTCATCCATATCCAGGATCGGGTCAAAGAAGTTGTCTTCCACAAATCAGATGCAATCCAGCTTCTGGTCTGTTCTACCTTGAAGTATTACCATCTTTATATCAGGAATATCATGGGAATTGCACACCATCTTATGAATTCTTGACGCAGTAATACTTCTGATCATCATTGATAATTTCTTGGTTTCCGTGTTATTGTAACCGGAATGCCGACAAATGAATCATGGCGTGTGAAATCAATACTGTAGTTAATGGACAATAATCTTATTCTTAGTATGTTGGTTTTTGAATCATCCTTCTAAGACTGATCGTGCTACCTAGTCCTTATTTCGGTGCACCCCTCGATTGATGAGTTAGGATCTTGTCAAGTCCTCACTCATTTGATCATATCGTCTTTCCCTCAAAAGCGAGATTGTTCTCGAGCTTAGTAACATACCGGTGGTTCATGATTTTCTGAATATCTTCTCGGAAGTATCACCAGGTCGTCACCTGACCGTTATGTTGAGCTCGTGATCAAGTTGGTTTCTTGTGAACCACCTTCTCTCCAAGAATCGGTGTTAGATATCCCTGAGCTAGTTGGTTAAGCTAGACAACAACTTGGAGAGTTGGAGGATAAAAGCTTGCCTGACTTAGTTCGTTCCAAAGGGATAATCTTGTGTAGTGTGTGTTGAAGAAAGATGATATCTTCATCGGTTGGTCCCTGTGATCAGTTGCTGGACCTATTGTCTTATCAATCCTTTGATTTGAGTGTGGGCTATCGTCAAATCAAACCAGTACCAATGATGCTCGTAATGTTGTCTTATTCGTGGTTGATCCCTCGAGCATACACCATTACATCTTTGGTCTGACCAATGCTATCACCGTGTTCACTTAACTATGGAATTCCTTTTAAAAGGAAACCTAGATGAATTGTTGTTGAGCCCATTGACAACATCCTTATCTCCTCCATGATTTTGTTGAACATTAAGCTAGTGTTGGAAACTTTTGAAAGCATCTCTTCATGCTAACTCATGAAGTACATGTTTGATGAAAGGAGTGACTTCCTCTTATACACGTGCATTTGGTGAAAGTTGCCGCCGTGGATTTGAGAAAGTTAGTTTTGCTTCCTCTGGAATCATCCCAAATCAGTCATGCACACGTGCGAAGTATTCTGTAGTCTGGAGACTTGCAACCTTCATTCTATATGTGTCCCTAGCACACTAAGCCACTGATTGACTTGTTCAAGGAAAAGAAGTCTATGCTTGGGATCTAATCCATGGACTTGCGTAAAGACTTCGATATCCTCGATGATGGTTCTCCACCTGAACTCGGTAGTGTTTAATTATAAGACTGCTACGTGGCCATGCTTGTCTGGGACAACGTGTTCGCATGTTTGTAGCAGAACCAGCTCATGTTTTGGAGCTTACTATCGTAGCTCACTCCCCGAGAATCCCGCAACATTATCTCGTCGATTTGTGTTGCAAACTTTCATTTTTCTTCTAGACTTGATGAGTCTGGGATATCCTGACACCAACCAGATCTGAATCTCAGGCAGATGTGATGGTTGGAACATTTCCCAAGAATTATAATATTGGTCTCTCAATAACCGACAAGGTGGATGTCGTGGCCAACACACCCATCCGGTAGACCTATTATTATAGTATCTTGTTTGAGGAAGTTGGCCACCTCCCCATAGGGATTTCGTAGGATTACTCCCTAGTTGCCCCTATGGATTTCTGTGTTCCGAAGTCCGACCTTTTTACTTGATGTTCTAGATATCAAACCATATCTATGGGTGGATTACGCTAGCACATCAAGGAGAACATTAGAAGCGGAGTGCTAAATGTCTCTCGGTCGATCATCCAGATTTTATTTGCTTGGCCTCGCTAAGGTGAAATCTGAGAAAGTGTTATCCTCCTTCGCATCTGCATCGTCCATCGCTATTCATCATGGTAGTATGTTGTGTTGTCAGCACCCTTGACACGGATGTTGGTAAAACCTTGATGAATATGGAAATGCTCAAGTTCTTGAGAGCACGCACAAGCGCTAGGTGTTATCATCGGCACTAACTGGGTTTGCTCTCAGTTTCCTCGGCAATGCTATGACCTATTCAAACAGTGAATTCACTCTCTAATGTTGGGTTCTTCCCCAGTTACCAGAATCATTCCCAGCATTTGCATTTTGTTCCCAACTTGCACCGCCAATGTGCCATTCTACCACGGGTCTCTTCCATTTCCGGTGGTAAGCAAATTCATCCATTACGTTGTCTTCAACAAGGTAATCCACCTCATCCAAGTCCGAGTATGCCATTCTACCGACCCCCTCCAAATGATCGCTCGAGAATTACCTTAGGCTGGTTTAAAGAGTTTCAATGATCTCTATATCAAAGGTAATTCTTTTTGCCACTTAAGGGGATATCTCTACGAGTCACCTTCCCTAAGGTGTATCGTTATGGTATCATGGCAACTCAACTCCTCGCTACGTTGACAATCGATTACCACCTTCTTAAGCGTGAAATTGTGGTCTACCTAGTGAACCTTCGTCATCTGCTTCACTCCATTCCTATGGATGTGTGCTTCGCCTCTCAGCTCGAGAGATGTTGCTATGTCTCATTCCGTGAGTTAATCCTGAGTTGTCGACCTTCGAGAAGAACCATTCTTTTAGGATCTTTCCTTTCCTCTCGTTGTCATGTTAGTTGGAGTTCTCAGAGCAAGACTTCGAGACAAAGATGGTGATCGAATCAACGCTTTGATAAAGTGCACCCTGGATCGTGAAAATTATACTAGTTGCGTTTACTTTTCACCTTACCCTACGCTTGAATCTCGAGACGAGATCCTTGTTTAGTGGGGGTGAGATACCCGACCCAGTTGGGTAAGGGTATGGAGCGCATTTCTGCCCATGGGTCCGTGGATATGGATACCCACGAACAGTCGGATTGGGCACGGTTATAGTTTGTGCTCCATGGATATCCAATGGATACCCGTATGACATGTGGGGCCATATGCTAGTGACAGTAGAAAGAGTGGATCAATTGGCAATGGCAGGCAATATGCAACTAGTGCCATAAGCTATATGTTGCAGAATCAACCTCTGGTATGTCACACTTAAGGACTCATCGTATTACTTGTTTCCTACTTATGCATGTAGTTTATGTTGTCATTTGTGAGTGAATGATGATAAGTTAATTTGATCTTTGTGAAGGCTTCATGCTGACTTTCTATGTCCATGGAGATCCATGGGTATGTGGGTATCCAGCGGGTTTGGGCATGGGCACAAGTTGTACCCATGGATAATTTGGTGGATGGGCATAGGGTGGGAAGATGGGTCATGGGTTGGATTTGGACCAGCTCCACCTGCCCCAAACCCGACCCATTGCCATCCCTATCTATAGTCACCTATTATGTGTTATGATCTATTAACCCCGAAGTGACAATAATCGGGATACTTACCGGTGATGACCGTAGTTTGAGGAGTTCATATATTCACTATGTGTTAATGCTTTGTTCCAGTTCTCTATTAAAAGGAGGCCTTAATATCCCTTAGTTTCTGCAAGGACCCCGCTGCCACGGGAGGGTAGGACAAAAGATGTCATGCAAGTTCTTTTCCACAAGCACGTATGACTATATTCGGAATACATGCCTACATTATATCAATGAACTGGAGCTAGTTCTGTGTCACCCTAGGTTATGACTGTTACATGATGAACCGCATCCGACATAATTCTCCATCATAGATCCATTGCCTACGTGATTTCCATATATTGTTCTTCGCTTATTTACTTTCCCGTTGCTATTGCTATCATCACTACAAAATACCAAAACATTACTTTTACTATTGTTACCTTTTTCTACCCTTATCACCACTATCATATTACTTTGCTACTAAACACTTTGCTGCAGATATTAAGTTTCCAGGTGTGGTTGAATTGACAACTCAGCTGCTAATACTTGAGAATATTCTTTGGCTCCCCTTGTGTCGAATCAATAAATTTGGGTTGAATACTCTACCCACGAAAACTGTTGCGATCCCCTATACTTGTGGGTTATCAAGACTATTTTCTAGCACCGTTGCCGGGGAGCATAACTCTATTCTTTGAGTCACTTGGGATATATATCTGTTTATCATTATGAAGAAGTTGAGAGATATAAAAACCAAGATCTATCCCTCAACCACGAGGGGAGGTAAGGAACTACCATCTAGCTCTACACTTGATTCACCTTCTGTTATGAGTAAGTTTGCGACACCTACACCTGCTTCTGCTATTCGTTTTGATATGTCGCATGTTATTGATGAAGCCACTTCTGCTATGCATGATACTTATGATGAAACTACCTCTATGCCAGATACTACTATGCCACTTAGTGATTTTCTTGAGGAACAACTTGCTAGGGCTAGAGAGATAGAAAATATTGAATCTAATGATACCGATGAAAGTGATGATGAAGAATCACTTCTTATTCCTAAGGGTTATGTTTTGGATCAAGAAGCTTCTTTAGCTATTTTAGCTTGCAAAAATAGAAACGAACTCAAAAGGTTATTAGCTAAATGGAGTAAGCAATCTCTAAATGCTAGAATGAAACCTGACCCTGCTTTTGCTACTTCACCTATCTTTGTTACTGATAAGGATTATGAATTCTCTATTGATCCTGATATAATTACTTTGGTTGAATCTGATCCTTTTCATGGTTATGACTCTGAAACTGTTGTGGCACATCTTACTAAACAGAATGATATAGCCACCCTGTTCACTAAATATGAGAGAACTCGTTACTTTTACATTCTTAAAATATTTCCGTTCTCATTAAAGGGTGATGCTAAGATATGGTTTAATTCTCTTGATCCTGGTTGTGAGCGTAGTCCCCAGGAAATGATTTATTACTTCTCTGCTAAATATTTCCCTGCTCATAAGAAACAAGCTGCTTTAAGGGATATATATAATTTTGTGCAAATTGAAGAAGAGAGTCTCCCCCACAAGCTTGGGGGAGGCTTCTCCAATTACTTAATGCTTTACCTGATCATCCTCTTCAGAAAAATGATATACTTGATATCTTTTACAATGGACTAACCGATGCCTCTAGAGATTACCTGGATAGTTGTGCTGGTTCTGTTTTCAGGGAAAGGACACCGGATGAAGCTGAAATTCTATTGAATAATATGTTGACAAATGAAAATAATTGGACACCTACGGAGCCAATTCCTGAGCCTATTCTTAAACCAACTCCAAAGAAGAGGGGTATTCTATTTCTCAGTCCTGAAGATATGCAAGAGGCAAAGAAATCTATGAAAGAAAAAGGTATTGAAGCTGAAGATGTTAAGAATTTACCTCCTATTGAAGAAATACATGATCTTAATTTACCGCCTGTTGAAGAAACATATAATCTTAATCCATTACCCATTGAAGAAACTCATGGTCTTGATAACCCGACACAGGTAGTAAAGGTAAATTCTCTCAATAGATATGATAAAGCTGTATTCCCATTTACTAAATTTGCTAGCCCATGCTTAGATGAGTTTGATAAATGTATGGCTAAGCAAGAAGATTTTAATGCTTATTTTGGTAGACAATTGAAATACAATTCAAATATGCTTGAACACTCGGGTGATTATATGGCTAATGTTAAAGGTGAACTTAAACTTATTAGTAAACATGCTTCTATGGTTTCCACTCAAGTAGAACAAGTACTTAAAGCTCAAAATGATTTTCTCAATGAATTGAATAGTAAAGATAATGATAATGCTGTTAGAGTTATCACTAGAGGTGGTAAAATGACTCAGGAACCTTTGTATCCTGAAGGCCATCCTAAGAGAATTGAGCAAGATTCTCAGAGAAATAATATAGATGCACCTAGTTCGTCTAAAAAGAAGAAAAATAAAAATGATAGGACTTTGCATGCTTCTAGTGATCCTATTGTTGAAACACCTGAGAATCCAAATGATATTTCTATTTCTGATGCTGAAACTCAATCTGGTAATGAACCTGAAACCAGTAATAATGTTAATGATAATGTTCATGATGATGCTCAACCTAGTAATGATAATAATATAGAAATTTAACCTGCTATTGATCTTGATAACCCATGCTACGTCTTGAGTCTTGAGCTTGCGTTGGTTTTCCCCAAAGAGGAAGGGATGATGCAGCCGAGTAGCGTAAGTATTTCCCTTAGTTTTTGAGAACCAAGGTATCAATCCAGTAGGAGCCCACGTTCAAGTCACTCATACCTGCACAAAGCAATAGCTACTCGCAACCAACGCGATTAGGGGTTGTCAAGCCCTTCAGGGTCACTTAGGAGAGTGAGATCTGATAGATAGAATATTTTTGGTATTTTTGATATAAAGATGCAAAGTAAAAAGTAAAGGCAAAGTAAATAGCAAACCAATATAAAAGTAATGGAGATTGATATGATCAGAATAGACCCGGGGCCATAGGTTTCACTAGTGGCTTCTCTCAAGAGCATAAGTATTCTACGGTGGGTGAACAAATTACTATTGAGCAATTGATAGAATTGTGCATAATTATGAGAATATCTAGGCATGATCATGTATATAGGCATCACGTCCGTGACAAGTAGATCGAAACGATTCTGCATCTACTAGTATTACTCCACTCATCGACCGCTATCCAGCATGCATCTAGAGTATTAAGTTAAAAACAGAGTAACGCCTTAAGCAAGATGACATGATGTAGAGAGATAAATTCATGCAATATGAAATAAACCCCATCTTGTTATCCTCGATGGCAACGATACAATACGTGCCTTGCTGCCACTTCTGTCACTGGGTAAGGACACCACAAGATCAAACCCAAAGCAGAGCACTTCTCCCATGGCAAGAACTACCAATCTAGTTGGCCAAACCAAACGGATAATTCGAAGAGCCTTGCAAAGATAACCAATCATGCATAAAAGAATTCAGAGAAGATTCAAATATTATTCATAGATAGACTTGATCATAAACCCACAATTCATAGGTCTCAACAAACACACCGCAAAAAGAAGATTACATCGAATAGATCTCCACAAGAGAGGGGGAGAACTTTGTATTGAGATTCAAAGAGAGAGAAGAAGCCATCTAGCTACTAACTATGGACCCGAAGGTCTGAGGTAAACTACACACACTTCATCGGAGGGGCTAGGATGATGTAGAAGCCCTCCGTGATGACGTTCCTCTTCCGGCGAAGCTCCGAAACAGGCCCCAAGATGGGATCTCGTGGATACAGAAAGTTGCGGCGGTGGAATTAGGTTTTTGGCTCCTGTTCTGATTGTTTGAGGGTACGTGTGTATATATAGGAGGAAGGAGTACGTCGGTGGAGCACCGAGGGGCCCACGAGGGAGGGGGCGGGCCCTAGGGGGCGCCCCCACCCTCGTGACCACCTCTTTGATCCCTTGCAGTAGGGTCCAAGTCTCCTGGATCACATTCGGTGAGAAAATGACATTTCCGAATATTTTATTCCGTTTGGACTCCATTTGATATTTTGTTTATCCGAAACACTGAAATAGGCAAAAAAATAGCAATTCTGGGTTGGGCCTCTGGTTAATAGGTTAGTCCCAAAAATAATATAAAAGTGGAAAATAAAGCCCAATATAGTCCAAAACAGTAGATAATATATCATGGAGCAATAAAAAATTATAGATAAGTTGGAGACATATCAGGCATCCCCAAGCTTAATTCCTGCTCGTCCTCGAGTAGGTAAATGATAAAAAGAGAATTTTTGATGCGTAGTGCTACTTGGCATAATTTCAATGCAAATCTTCTTAATTGTGGTATGAATATTTAGATTAGAAAGATTCAAGACAAAAGTTTATATTGACATAGAAAATAATAATACTTCAAGCATACTAACAAAGCAATTATGTCTTCTCAAAATAACATGGCCAAAGAAAGTTATCCCTACAAAATCATATAGCCTGGCTATGCTCCATCTTCCCCACACAAAGTATTTAAATCACGCACAACCCCGATGACAAGCCAAGCAATTGTTTCATACTCTAACTTTTTCAAAACTTGCTCAATCTTCTAGCAATACATGAGCGTGAGCCATGGATATAGCACTATAGGTGGAATAGAATGGTGGTTGTGGAGAAGATAAAATGGAGAAGATAGTCTCACATCAACTAGGCGTATCAATGGGCTATGGAGATGCCCATCAATAGATATCAATGTGAGTGAGTAGGGATTGCCATGCAACGGATGCACTAGAGCTATAAATGTATGAAAGCTCAACAAAAGAAACTAGTGGGTGTGCATCCAACTTGCTTGCTCACGAAGACCTAGGGCAATTTGAGGAAGCCCATCATTGGAATATACAAGACAAGTTCTATAACGTAAAATTCCCACTAGTATATGAAATTGACAACATATGAGACTCTCTATATGAAGAACATGGTGCTACTTTGAAGCACAATATATGAGACATGCTATATCGTGGCGCTACTTTGAAGCACAGGTGTGGAAAAAAGGATAGTAGCATTACCCCTTTTTTGGGGCCTTCTTTTTTTTCTTTGGCCTCCCCCCCTTTTTTTGGGACAATGCTCTATTGAATGATGATCATCACACTTCTATTTATTTACAACTCAATGATTACAACTCGATACTAAAACAAAGTATGACTCTATATGAATGCCTCCGGCGGTGTACCGGGATATGCAATGAATCACGAGTGACAAGTATGAAAGAATTATGAATAGTGGCTTTGCCACAAATACTATGTCAACTACATGATCATGCTAAGCAATATGACAATGATGGATGTGTCATGATGAACTAAATGGTGGAAAGTTGCATGGCAATATATCTCGGAATGGCTATGGAAATGCCATAATAGGTAGGTATGGTGGCTGTTTTGAGGAAGGCATATGGTAGGTGTATGATACCGGCGAAAGTTGCACGGTATTAGAGAGGTTAGCAAGGGTGGAAGGGTGGGAGTGCGTATAATCCATGGACTCAACATTAGTCCTAAAGAACTCATATACTTATTGCAAAAATTTAGAAGTTATCAGAGCAAAGGGGGATAGATTGGTAGGAAAAGACCATCGCTCGTCCCCGACCGCCACTCATAAGGAAGACAATCAATAAATAAATCATGCTCCGACTTCATCACATAATGGTTCACCATACGTGCATGCTACGGGAATCACAAACTTCAACACAAGTATTCTAAATTCACAACTACTCAACTAGCATGACTTTAATATTATCACCTCCATATCTCAAAACAATTATCATGCTTCAATCTTTTCTTAGTATTCAACACACTCAAAAGAAAGTTTCACAAATCTTGAATACCAAGCATATTATTATTAGGCAAATTACCATGCTATTAAGAGACTCTCAAAATAATTTAAGTGAAGCATGAGAGATCAATAGTTTCTTTAAAATGAATCCACCACCATGCTCTAAAATATCTAACTGAAGCACATAGAGTAAAATTATCTAGCTCAAAAGATATAAGTGAAGCTCATAGAGTAAAATTATCTAGCTCAAATGATATAAGTGAAGCACATAGAGCAAAATTATCTAGCTCAAAGGATATAAGTGAAGCACATAGAGTATTCTATCAAATTTTAATTCATGTATGGCTCTCCCAAAAGGTGTGTACAGCAAGGATGATTGTGGCATACTAACAAACAAAGACACAAATAACACAAGACGCTCCAAGCAAAACACATATCATGTTGGTGAATAAAAATATAGCTCCAAGTAAATTGCCGATGGAAGTGGACGAAAAGAGGGGATGCCTTCCGAGGCATCCCCAAGCTTTGACTTTTTGGTGTCTGTCGGAGTAAATAGCCATGGGTAGCCTAGCCGGCCTCCCCTGGCAGTTCTGAAAAAGTTACGAGCCCGCCCGGCTCTCAAGAATCCAAGACATGGGGCTGCCTTCCCCTAGCTGGCTACAGCCCAGGCCGGCTTTCGGAAGGCGGTCCGACTTTAGCCCTCCTGAGAAGGCCGACTCCAAGAAGCCGGCCATGAGAAGGCCGACTCCAAGAAGCCGGCTCCCCATAAAGCGGTCAAGACCGTACCCACAAAGTTTGCGCCCACCTAGCGGCGGTGCGACGGGGCATGGCTACAGTAAAGCCTGCCACCCCGAATGCCGGAGCACGCCTGGCACAGTGCACCGTATGGGGTAGGCGTGACCCGTCCGGCGCAGCACTGTTGCCATGCTGACTTTGGCATCACCCACGACGGGCCGCCAGCATGGTCCATCAACGGTGGGCCCCTTCGAGCAGAGAGACGCCCGAAGGCGGCCACGCCTCCAACTAGTCGGCCCAAGACAGAGCCGGCTCCCCGTAGCCGGCTTGCCGCCTCCCTCGAGGAAGATGCCCCATTAAGGAGACAAGACGCGGTAAGGCTACAGCGATCGCCCAACAGGCGGCGGTACTGTAGCCGCGCTTACCACGATGAAGCTCACGTCAACAAGATAAAGCCACAGTGACCAGCCGCCGACCAGGCCCTGGTCAGTGGGGCCTGCCTGTCGACCAAAGATGGCAGCCGGTGGGACCCACCAGTCGGCGGGCCCCAGCAGCCGGCGCAGAAGCCGGTGAGCGCAGTCACAGACGGCAGGGCCCGCGCCCAGCCGGATTAGCATTGTACCCCCGGGGGGTAGGCCTATATAAACCCCCCGGAGCACCCATGCAAAGGGTTGGACCCCCTGCTAGTTCTAGACACCACGCAAGGAGAAGAAGCAGGCTAGTCGTGCCCTTTCTTCCTCCTCCCCCCCAAAACAGCTCAAGGAGCGTTGTGTAGCTACTTGATTCATCGAGTGAGCATGCGGAGACCCCGCAGAGCAGCAGTAGGGGTGTTATCTCCTCGGAGAGCCCCGAAGCTGGGTAAGATCCGCCGGCGTTCATGTCTTCGCCTCATCCCGCTTCCAGGCACCGGCGATGTCTTACTGGTTCCCACAAAGATAAGCCACCCGTTGGCATATGTCGCACCCACCACCCGACATTTGGCGCCCACCGTGGGGCCAGGCGCACCGTCGTCCGGAGACCTGTTCTGGACGGGAACCCTCTTCCTCCCCAGCGAGCGTAGCCAGTCCGGCACGCCCGATGGCGCTTGCCACGACGCGCTGCAAGGCGTCACCAGCATCTGCGCGGCAAGCGGCCTCGCCGATCTCCCCAACGAGACCTTCGTCTCTGACGAGCTCGCCTATGATGCGGGCACTGACCGCCTCGCCAACCTTCTCGGCCAGCTCCATGTCTCCAGCGAGCCCGCTGCGGACCTGGAGTCGGTTGGCTCCACCG
The DNA here is from genome assembly GCF_002162155.2 of Triticum dicoccoides. Lineage (NCBI taxonomy): Eukaryota > Viridiplantae > Streptophyta > Magnoliopsida > Poales > Poaceae > Triticum > Triticum dicoccoides. The sequence continues at coordinate 671,513,494 of NC_041382.1, read as the reverse complement.
ACCCGATGCCTGTCGACTCTGACACGGCCTCCTACGACACCTTCCCCACCAACGTCGCGATCTACAACGACCCGCTTCCTCGAGCCGACGGCTGCGATGCTGTCACCGCCGAAGTGATGGTTGTCGGCCACGGCGGCTTGGCCGATGAGAGCGCCCATGACGCCTCGCGCGCGGCGGCCCACGACTTGTCCGCTCCTCTCCCGGCCGACACCGACGACGAAGCACTGGAAGCATGCCGCCTCGCCCTCCTCGCAGAGGGCCGGAGGCTGGCCTCCGTAAGACGCCTCACTGAGGCCTACCAGCGCGAAGCTGACCGCGCCGCCTTCGGCACGGCGGCCCCGGGCGGGCCAAGCCGGGCCGGCCTTGTCAAGCAACGCGGCACCGTCATCGCCGACACGCTGGGAGTCGACCGCCCAGTCTATGCCACTCCGCTCAAGAACTTGCGTGCCGCCCAGGCGGCCGTAGACGAGCTGGATGGCCTGGAGGCCGAAGACCTTCCCCACATGACCCGGCGCATCCAGCAATTGATTGACGCCGCCGCACAGCGGCACGAAGCCGATGCTCGCGCGGAAAGCCTTCCCCCGCGCCGAGAACACGGCGCGACGTCCCGGACGCCGACTACGAGCAATACCCGCGCACGACGCGAGAAGGAGCCGGCTACCAGCCGCAGCCGGACCCGGATCTCCATCGAGCGGGACGCGGACGGTCATCCCCGAGCCATGGGATGGCGGGGCGACCCGCCTCCGCCTCCGCCCCGTGGAGAGAGATATCCCGCCTCGCTGCCAGTGGCCCACCCGACTCTCAGCGGCCGGCTGGGCCGCCGCGAAGGAATTGGCGAGAACGACGCCCGCCATCGGATCGACCGCCTGGCGCGATCCCTGGCATTGGAAGAAGAAGACGATGTCGGCCCGCCTTGTTTTGGCCCCCGCATCCGCGACGAGCCCTTTCCCAAAGGGTTCTCGCTCCCAAGAGACACGCCCATGTACAACGGCTCCGTGAAGCCGGAAGATTGGTTGATCGACTACTCCACCGCAGTTAGCATAGCCAACGGCAACCGGCGCGTCGCCGTGAAGTACGTGCCCTCATGCTGCAGGGTATGGCGCGGACCTGGCTCAACAGCCTCAAGCCGCATAGCATCAACAGCTAGCTAGACTTCACAGAAGCCTTCATCCGTAACTTCACCAGCACCTACAAGCGGGCTCCCAAGCCCAGACAGCTTTCCTTGTGCGTACAAGGCCCCGCCGAGTCCACTCGCGATTACCTCACGCATTGGGCCGAGCTCCGCAACTCCTGTGAAGGGGTGCACGAGGTACAAGCCATAGAATACTTCACAGCCGGATGCCGAGAAGCCACCCTCCTCAAGCACAAGCTCCTCTGCGACGAGCCGGCTACCCTCGACGAGCTTCTGGACATAGCGGACAAGTACGCCACCGCCGACTCATCGATGAAGACCGAGCTTCGGGTAGACGCGTCTGGAAAGGTACTCAACCCGGCGCCCAAGACGCCGGCTGGGGATTCCGGCCGACACCCCAACTCGAACGACAACAAGCGCAAGGGCCCCGCGCCGCCTCCCGCCAGTCGGCAGGTGGCCACAATCAAAGATGCACCGCCTGAAGAACGACCGGCGCCCAAGAAGCCCAAGGGCGGAAGGCCGGCTTGGCAGCCCTCCTTCTCCTACGAGCAAACCCTCGACGCCCCTTGCAAGTTCCACAGCGGCGCGCAGCCGTCCAACCACATGACCCGGAAGTGCAACTGGCTCACCCGAATCTCTAAGGGCGAGCGGCTCTTGCCACCTCCGCCTGCCGGCCCGCCGCCTCTGCCTCCGCCGCCTCCGGCCGCTCGGCCTGCAGTCGGAGCCATGCATGACGAGTTCCCTGATGAGCAAGCAACCTACATCGTCTTTACTAGCCAGCCCGAAGACCGGCGCAGCAAACGCCGAGAGCACCAGGAAGTCAGCGTGGTCGCTGCCAACCCCGCTAGACACATGCATTGGTCAGAAAAGCCCATCAGCTGGAGCTGGGCCGACCATCCGGAGGCGATGCCGTCTCCCGGCTCTTATGCTTTGGTCCTGGAAGCCACCCTTGCAACGGACAGACGCGCCGCCCGCTTCTCCCATGTGTTGATAGACGGCGGGAGCAGCATCAACATCCTGTATTGTGACACCCTGGAGAAGTTGAACATCAAGACAAAACAGCTCACGCCCACTCGGACAGTGTTCCATGGCATCGTACCCGCCCTGTCCAGCGCCCCATTGGCAAAATCAAGATTGATGTACTTTTTGGGGACAAGGAGCATTTCCGCCGGGAAGCGATCTGGTTTGAAGTGGTGGACCTGGAGAGCCCTTACCATGCATTACTGGGTCGACCTGCCTTGGCCAAATTCATGGTGGTTCCCCACTATGCATACCTCAAGATGAAGATACCAACCACCAAAGGCGTCATCACCGTAGCCAGTGACTACAAGAAGTCCTCCGAGTGCGCAGCGGCCAGCAGCCGGCTGGCCGAGTGCCTTGTGATCGCCGAAGAGAAGAAGATGCTGGACCGAGTCGTGACCATAGCCGGCAAGCAGTCGGCCGTGTCCCCCGACCCCAAGGAGCATGATACTCAAGGGTCTTTCCAGCCGGCCAAGGAGACGAAGAAGATACCTCTTGACCTCGAGCATCCAGAGAGGTTTGCCGTCATCGGGGCAAACCTGAACAGCAAATAGGAAGGCGAGCTCGCTGATTTCCTCTGTGAGAATCGGGACATCGTTGCGTGGTCCCCCAAGGACATGCCGGGTGTTCCGAGGAAATTCGCCGAGCACAAACTACATGTTCGAGAAGACGCAAAGCCAGTCAGACAACCCCTTCACCGACTGTCGGAGGAGAAATGCAGGATTGTGGGGGAGGAGATAGCCCGGCTCTTGGCGGACGGCTTTATCATGGAAGTTTTCTTTCTAGAGTGGCTCGCCAACCCGGTCCTTGTGCTAAAGAAGAACAACAAGTGGCGCATGTGTATAGACTACACAATTCTCAACAAGGCCTGCCCCAAAGATCCCTTCGCCCTGCCAAGGATAGACCAAGTGATAGACTCCACAGCCGGATGCGAGCTGTTGAGTTTTTTGGATGCTTACTCCGGATACCATCAGATAAAGCTGGATCCGGACGACCGCCTAAAGACCGCCTTCATCACGCCGTTCGGAGCCTTCTGCTACCTGACTATGACATTCGGCTTGAGAAACGCCAGTGCCACTTTTCAGCGTTGCATGCAGAAGTGCCTCCTCAAGCAACTCGGCAGAAACGCTCACGTATACATGGACGACATCGTGGTGAAGACGGAGAAGTGCGGCACCTTGCTGGGAGACCTCAAGGAAACATTTGAGAACTTACGCCGGTTCCAAATCAAGCTCAACCCCGAGAAATGCGTGTCGGAGTGCCAGCCGGCCAGCTCCTAGGCTTCCTAGTCTCCGAACGCGGCATCGAATGCAACCCGGTGAAGATCAAGGCCATCGAGAGAATGGCGATCCCCACCAAGCTTCGAGACATTTAGAAGTTCACCGGGTGCTTAACCTCCTTGAACCGCTTCATCAGCCGGCTCGAAGAGAAAGCTCTCCCTCTCTACCGCCTCATGAAGAAGAGCACTCACTTCGAGTGGAACGACCAGGCCGACCAAGCTTTTCACGAGCTGAAGAAGATGCTGGCCACGCCGCCTATCCTCGCGGCGCCGACTGAGAAAGAACCCATGCTCCTCTACATCGCTGCAACCAGCCAGGTGGTCAGCACCGTCATCGTAGTCCAGCGCCCAGAAGAAGGCCGAGCCCAGCCAGTCCAGAGGCCGGTGTATTATTTGAGCGAGGTGCTGTCCGCCTCAAAGCAGAACTACCCGCACTACCAGAAGATGTGTTACGGCGTGTACTTCACCGCCAAGAAGCTGAAGCCCTACTTTTAAGAGCATCCCGTCACGGTCGTATGCACTGCCCCGCTAGCCGAGATCATAGGCAGCCGGGATGCATCTGGCCGGGTGGCGAAATGGGCCATCGAGCTGGCCCCATACACGATCTTCTACCCGCCCCGCACTGCCATCAAGTCCCAAGCATTGGCCGACTTCCTCGTCGACTGGGCGGAGACCCAGTACCTGCCGCCGGCTCCCGACTCCACCCATTGGAGCATGCACTTCGACGGGTCCAAGATGTGCACCGGCTTGGGAGCCGGCATCGTCCTTACCTCTCCCAAAGGCGATAACCTCAGATACACGCTACAGATCCACTTTGCCGCCTCCAACAATGTGGCCGAGTACGAGGCGCTCATACATGGGCTCTGGCTTGCCAAAGAACTTGGCATTCGCCGGACCCTATGTTATGGCGACTCGGACCTGGTAGTCCAGCAATCATCCGGCGACTGGGACGCCAAGGATGCGAATATGGCGAGCTACCGTTTCCTGGTCCAACAACTCAGCGGATACTTTGAAGGATGCGAGTTCCTCCACGTACCACGAGCCGACAACGAGCCAGCCGATGCCCTGGCTCGAATAGGCTCCACTCGGCAAGCAATTCCAACCGGCGTCGCTCTACAACGCCTCCTCAAGCCGTCCATCAAGCCGTCTCCGGAATCCGATTCCATCTTCGTGCCGCCTGACCCCGATGTGGCCAGGTCCGGCTCAAAGAATCAAGTAGCTGACCCCAAGACCCCCGTAGCCGACCCGGCGACTTCGGGAGCCGGCTCGGGGACTTCGGCAGCCGGCTCGGGGACTTCGGCAACCGGCTCGGGGACTTCGGCAGCCGGCTCGGGGACTGCGGTAGCCGGCCCGGGGACTGCACCAGCACTACAGCCGGCGGCTGACTCCAGCACCTCACCGCCCATCCCGCCCACCCTGGTGGCAGTAGCCACTTTGGCAGTAGAAGAAGTCGCGGCTCCATCATGGGCTCAGTCCATCCTCAACTTCCTAGTAAACCAAGACCTGCCGGCTGACGAAACAGAAGCAAGACAAGTCCAGCGTCGAGCCGGAGCGTACACAATCGTCAACAGAGAACTACTCAAGCGCAGCGTCACTGGAATCCTCCAACGGTGCATCGAGCAAGAGAAGGGCATTGCAATCCTCACAGACATTCACCAAGGAGAATGCGGCCACCATGCGGCCTCAAGATCACTTGTTGCCAAAGCCTTCCGCCATGGTTTCTTCTGGCCGACTGCTTTGGATGACGCCAAAGAATTAGTCAAGCATTGCAAGGGATGCCAGCTCTTCAGCTCCAAGCAACACATGCCGGCTTCGGCACTCAAGACCATTCCCCTCACTTGGCCCTTTGCCGTTTGGGGACTGGACATGGTGGGCCCATTCAAGACGGCGCGCGGCGGCATGACGCATTTGCTCGTTGCCGTGGACAAATTCACCAAGTGGGTTGAGGCAAAGCTGATCAAGAAGCTGAATGGGCCGACTGCCGTGACATTCATCGCGGACATAACAACTCGGTACGGCGTGCCGCACAGCATCATCACCGACAATGGCACGAATTTCGCCAAACGAGCCTTGGCACGTTTCTGCGCAGCCCAAGGTATCCGGCTGGACTTAGCATCCGTCGCCCACCCGCAGTCAAACGGCCAGGTCGAGCGAGCCAACGGCCTCATCCTCTCCGGCATCAAGCCCCGACTGGTTGTACCTTTTGAGCGCTCAGCCGGCTGTTGGCTCGATGAGCTGCGGGCTGTCCTCTGGAGTCTGCGCACTACACCAAACAAGTCAACCGGCTTCACCCCTTTCTTCCTTGTGTATGGTGCCGAGGCGGTCATCCCAACTGACATCAAATTCGACTCGCCTCGAGTAACCATGTACACGGAAGCCGAGGCCAAGGAAGCACGAGAAGACGGCGTCGACCTGCTGGAAGAAAGCCGGCTGTTAGCCCTCAGCCGGTCTGCAATTTACTAGCAGGGTTTGCGCCGCTACCACAGCCGGAAGGTCAGGCCAAGATCTTTCCAAGAGGGCGACCTTGTGCTCCGGCTGATCCAGCGAACAGCCGGCCATCACAAGCTCTCAGCCCCTTGGGAAGGCCCTTTCGTCATCAGCAGAGCTCTAGGCAATGACTCCTACTACTTGATCGATGCACAGAAGCCGAAGGCACGCAAGAGAGACGACTCCGGCAAGGAGTCAGAACGGCCATGGAACGCCAACCTCCTTCGAAGATTTTACAGTTGAAAGGCAGTATGTATCACGCTAACCTTTGTATTAAGTAAAAGACAATAGGCTCCCCGAGGAGGGCTCGGGGACTGCCATCCCTTATTTATGAATGAAAAGTATCATGCTTATGACCTTGTCGTATCATTTACTTATTCCGTCCGGCACCGAGTTCGACTAGTTGGCTCGGGGACTGGACGACTGAAGTTATGTTAGAAGTCCTACCCGCAGTCAGACAAGTAGTGTGCCGGCTCTCAAGCCTTCTCTTGCTAAAGTCGCAGTTCGAAGAACCGGCTGTCCGGCTGGCAAGAGTTAAAGGTAGGAACGACCGCCGACACGAAAAAAGGCTAGGGACTAACGGACTAATATAACAAAAGCCGGTTTTTCTCACACCGCCGACTAGCCACCAGAGTAGCCGGCCGGCCGGTTTCCATTCACTTTACTTTAATCCAAGAAAGCTCAAGTACTTGTCTCCCCAAAGAGGGAAGGTGGCAAAGGAAAAAGCCTAAGGATAAACAAGCATACGCGAATGGAAACCAAACATGCACATGATAATATTTACATAAAAAGACCTCCAAGAGGCCAGCATTCAACATAGTTTGGATACACCCCCAGTGGGTGGAACTGCGAAAACTTAACAAAAGATTGTTCAAAGACAACAAAGCAAGAAAGATAAAGATGGCAGGTCAAGCTGGCGGAGCGGCCGACAAGCCAGACCGGTTGGCGGAGACGGTCGTGCCGGCTGAAGGAGCGGCCGGCTGACGAACTTCGGCTTGGTTTCCGCCTCCCGCAGAGGGCGTGCTTCCACGTGCCTCGTTGCTGGAGGCACGGTTGGCCTGAGGTCGGCTGGTTGTTCCACCAGCCGGCTCGACGTCTCCGCCGTCCCCGTCTTCGTCTTCTTCTCCCTCGTTGCTGGAGGCAATCTCCTCCACCGAGTCCTCGCCCACCGCCGGGTTTAGCCCGAACCACTCCTCCGGCTGAGCGACACCGTCATCATCGATTTCGGGTGCGAAAACGCTGATGTCGGTGCACTCGGCGATCGTCGAAGCCCGCTGGGCGATAGCCGGCCTCACCTCCTCCAGCTCCGCGTCGGCCTCCATCCGCCAAGTGCGCAGCTGGTCCAGGCTCAGCCCTGGGTACCATGCCCGAACGAATTCCAACGCCCGCCCGGCTCCGAGGCGGGCCGCTGACGCTTTCCAAGCCTCGAAGCGACCAACTGCGACCTCCAGCCAGTTGGTAGTTCGGCTTGGAGTGCGGGGGATCGTCTCGCCGGGCCAGAGGGCGGCCAGCACTTGCGCCCCGGCACGTTGGAGCCGGCGAAGCATCCGATGAGCCGGCTGCAACCGTGCCTGGACAGCCAGGAGCTGCTCCTCAAGGGTCCCGTTTGCATCTGGCGCGATGTCGGCCCCCGCTTGCCGGCGCGCCTCGCGATCGGCCTCAATGCTTTGGGCGGCGAAGGCGGAGTAGCCCGGGAAGTAATCTGCAAGAAACAACATGCAACAGCTCAAGATAAGTCAAAAGACCCAGGCGGCAAGGGGCAGGAGAAGGGCCAAGGAAGGCAACTTACCGTCGATCAAGTCCTCGATCCGGCCGAAGCCTTCGTCCAGGGCTCGCCGGGTCTCAGACCAGCTCGCCGCCTCCATCTCATACTCCGCCAGCAAGGTGGCTTCACTTTCCTGCGCCGCCTGTAGGGCCGCCTTGTGGCTTTCCTCTTGGTCGGCCAGCTTCTTGGCCAGGCGATCCCGTTCCTGGACCAAGGCAGCGCACTCGGCCTCTTTGGTGTAAAGGGCGGCCTTCGCTTCGCCAAGCTCCTTCCTCAAGTCGACGTTGGCCCCTGAAGACAAAGAAAAAAAATCAATAAGAAAAGAGTCGTCAAGAAAGATCCGACCCGACTGCGCAGCAGTCGGCCCGAATCTCGGGGACTACACCCAGTGGGTGCGCTGACGCGCCCCCACAGGAGACAGACAAAACCAAGTACTTACTTCGGCTGTCGGCCAGGTCGTCGGTCCGCCGGCTCAACTCTCGAGCCTGGGAGTCGAAGGCGGCAGTCGAAGGTTGTGGTATTCCTGAAAATTCAGAAAAAAGCAAAGTAAGATAGCCGTCGAGAAAGATCCGATCCAACTGCGCAGCAGTCGGCCCGAATCTCGGGGACTACACCCAGTGGGTGCACTGACGCGCCCCCACAGAAGAAATCAAGAAAGCAAAGCAGCCAAGAGCGAAGGACTCACCCGGATAGTGGTTCGGGTTGACAAGGACTCTTGGTTGAGCTGTTGCAGCAGGGCGGCTTGAGCTTGTAGCCGGCTCCGGACCCCTTGAGCCGCCGCATCCAGCTCGCCAGTCCCCCCGCTGGGAGTCCACTCGGACACGGCGGTGCTGGCCGCCTCCAGATCTCCCGCCGGCTGGCCTGCGCCCGCGGCTCGGCGCAACTCCGGCGGAGCGGCACCTCCCCCAGCATGCCGGCCCGTCGCCAGCTGCACCTCGAGGCCGGCTCTGCTCCCGGCTTACCTCTGGCCGGCTCCTCTGGCGCCGCTGACGATTGACCGCCTTGGCCCGCTCCGGTTGGCGCCGCAGGCGGCGCTCTCCCCGCCAAGGCCACAGGGTCCTCCTCCCTCTCCAACAGCGGTGGGTCTTGGATGATCTCCTCTGCCAAGGGCAATAGGGTGTCGGGGGCTACCGCTCGGAGAGGAACGGCGAGCAGCGGAGGCTGGCTGCGCGAGCTTTCCGCCTCCGTCTCCGCGGTAGGCGCCTCCCTCTGGGCCTTGGCTACCGCTTCGGCCTGCTCCTTTGTCGCCTGGGCGGCCGCCTTCTCCGCCGCCTCGCGCTCCTCCCGCCCTTCGCGGGCGTTCTGCTCTGTGGCCTCCCTAAGATCGGTGCGGGGGTCCACGCGGCGGGAGCTCGAAGACCCTCCAGCCGGCCCCACGACGGAGCCGCCCGGGCCCCGCTCAAGGGAAAGCGGCGCCCTGTCCAGCAAGCGAGGAAAAGTTAAGAAGACATTCAAAGAAAAAGAGAACAATAACGAGAATGCAGCAAGGTAATTTAAGACTTACGCCGAGACCGCCTGGGGCTGTTTCACAGCCTTGCGGAAGCGGGCCGCCTTTGCGGCCGCCTCATCTCGCTTTGTCACCGCGGCGGAAGGCTTGGACTTCTTCAGCCGACTGCCGAAGAGGCCTAGAGCGGCCCGGCGCTTCTGCGCGCCGCCGGCAGCCGGCGCGACAGACGAGCCCGCGCCCTGTTGGTCGGTCGCCGGCTGGCGACGCGGAGCGACTTCGGCTTCGAAGTCGTCCGGCTAGTCCTCGAAGCTCGCGGTGAACCTTGAGCCTCCGGGCTCGGCACTGTCCCCCACGACGGCGTCTTCCATGGCGGCCGCCCCCAAGTCCGGGTCATCAACGTCATCCACCATGCGGTCGGGGGCGTACTGGCGTTCAATCCCTGCCACCCCGGCCGGCGGCGCAAGAAGAGGGTTCTGCTCAAAGAGCCGACTGGTCAGAAGCCGGCCGTCACAAAGCCGGCTGACGACAAAAAAGAAGATAAAGAGAGAAACTTACCACGGGTGGAGGATTGGCGCGAGAATACGGCGCCTTGCCGTATTGCCAGTCCCCGCCGAGCTTGCAGTTGGCAATATAATTGACCATGAGCGCCACCTCCGCGTGGGGCATCTCCCATGTGCTCAGCCGGCTTGGGTCGAAGCGGCCGCTCATCTGACACATCATGTGGGGCCGGCTTTGGAGAGGAAGGATCCGGCGCTCCACGAAGGTGGCCACCAAGTCGGCCCCGCACAAGCCTTTCGACTGAATCAGCACCCGAAGCTAGGAGATGGTGGCGTTCCCGGCCGGAGACAACGACCAGGACCGGAAGCTCCACGAGGGCTGCCTCCCAGCCGGCGGGCCGGCTACGTAAGCCGGCAGGTTGATGTAGTCTTCTTGCTCGGCGATGTTCTTCACATAGAAATAAGATCTCTGCCAGACCTTTACCGACTGGATCAGGGGGATGGGCGGGAACGGATTGTTCTCGCTCGCCCTCCTCATGGCGATGAAGGCTCCGCAGGGGGCGGGCACGCCGGCGACGACTGTGCCGAGCTTGCTCTGGAAGAACTCTCCCCAGAGCTCCAGCGTGGGGAGCAGCCCCAAGAAGCCTTCGCAGAGGGAGACGAAGGCCGACAGCAGCATCACCGCATTGGGCGTGAGGTGTTGCGGCTAGAGGTTGTAGAAGTCGAGGACGGAGCGCAGAAACCCGCTCGGCGGGAGGCCGAAGCCGCGCAGGCAGTGCGAGCGAAAGACGACCCGCTCGCCCTCCTCCGGTGCCGGCGAGATCTCCCTCGCGGGCGCCAGGCGGACCTGTACGCGGTCGTCGCCGGGCAGGCGCCGGGTCTGGCGAAGGAACTCCACGTGGTCTTCATGGACGTTGGAGCCGTCCCAGGAGCTTGACAACGCCATGGGAGCGAGGTGGCGTGGAGACGCGACGGCGCTGAGACGGGAAGCTGCGGCGGCAGCGAAAGGAAGAAGACGAGGGTTAGGAGGGACGGAGCGGGAGGGAGCGCGCGAACCTCTGTTGCTCTCCCTCCTCCCCCTACTTATAGGCTCACGAGGCGGAGCCGAGGAGGAGCGGCGTGGGGATCGATCGTGCCCACTCCCCACGCCCCGCGATTATCGAGCCTTAACGGCGAGACGAAACTGCCTTGAGAAGGCGAGCGGCCCCTGTGGGCCACGGAAGATCCGCGCCCGGACCAAGGCTCGCGAGTGGCAGGCCCGGGCCTGCGGCGGCGTCCCGTCGCGCGCGTGCGCACGCAGGATCCTGCCGCCACGTGGCCGCGAGAGGGCCCGTGGTCAGCACGTAGGTCCCCTCTCCTCCCGCCTACGCGGGCTCTTTGAAGTCGGCATACACCCGCAAAGCCGGCTCTTCAGGATAGGAAGCTGACCAAGCTTCTCGTCCCCCTGCTCACCTCGGAGCTCGATCAGCTTCGGGGACTACTGTCGGAGTAAATAGCCATGGGTAGCCTAGCCGGCCTCCCCTGGCAGTTCTGAAAAAGTTACGAGCCCGCCCGGCTCTCAAGAATCCAAGACATGGGGCCGCCTTCCCCTACCTGGCTGCAGCCCAGGCCGGCTTTCGAAAGGCGGTCCGACTTTAGCCCTCCTGAGAAGGCCAACTCCAAGAAGCCGGCCATGAGAAGGCCGACTCCAAGAAGCCGGCTCCCCATAAAGCGGTCAAGACCGTACCCACAAAGTTTGCGCCCACCTAGCGGCGATGCGACGGGGCGTGGCTACAGTAAAGCCTGCCACCCCCGAATCCTGGAGCACGCCTGGCACAGTGCGCCGTACGGGGTAGGCGTGACCCGTCCGGTGCAGCACTGTTGCCATGCTGACTCTGGCATCACCCATGACGGGCCGCCAGCATGGCCCATCGACGGTGGGCCCCTTCGAGCAGAGAGACGCCCGAAGGCGGCCACGCCTCCAACTAGTCGGCCCAAGACAGAGCCGGCTCCCCACAGCCGGCTTGCCGCCTCCCTTAAGGAAGACGCCCCATTAAGGAGACAAGACGCGGTAAGGCTACAGCGATCGCCCGACAGGCGGCGGTACTGTAGACGCGCTTACCACGATGAAGCTCACGTCAACAAGATAAAGCCACAGTGACCAGCCGCCGACCAGGCCCTGGGCAATGGGGCCTGCCTGTCGACCAAGGAGCTGGCAGCTGGCGGGACCCACCAGTCAGCGGGCCCCAGCAGCCGGCGCAGAAGCCGGCAAGCGCAGTCATAGATGGCTGGGCCGCGCGCCCAGCCGGATTACCATTGTACCCCCGGGGGGTAGGCCTATATAAACCCCCCGGAGCACCAATGGAAAGGGTTGGACCCCCTGCTAGTTCTAGACACCACGCAAGGAGAAGAAGCAGGCTAGCCGTGCCCTTTCTTCCTCCTCCCCCCAAAAACAGCTCAAGGAGCGTTGTGTAGCTACTTGATTCATCGAGTGAGCATGCGGAGACCCCGCAGAGCAGCAGTAGGGGTGTTACCTCCTCGGAGAGCCCCGAAGCTGGGTAAGATCCGCCGGCGTGCATGTCTTCGCCTCATCCCGCTTCCAGGCACCGGCGATGTCTTACTGGTTCCCACAAAGATAAGCCACTCGTTGGCATATGTCGCACCCACCACCCGACAGTGTCCTTGGATTATCTTGGGGGTGCCATGGGCATCCCCAAGCTTAGGCTCTTGCCACTCCTTTTTCCATGATCCATCAAAAGAATTCACCCAAAACTTGAAAACTTCACAACACAAAACTCAAAATAGAAAACTCGTGAGCTCCGTTAGCAAAAGAAAACAAAAGACCACTTCAAGGTACTGTAATGAACTCATTCTTTATTTATATTGGTGTTAAACCTACTGTATTCCAACTTCTCTATGTATTATAAACAATTTTGCTAAAGATAGATTCATCAAAATAAGCAAACAACACACGGAAAACAGAATCTGTCAAAAACAGAACAGTCTGTAGTAATATGTAGCTAGCGCAAGATCTAGAACCTCAAAAATTCTAAAATAAATTGCTCGCCGTGAGGAATTTATCTATTAATCATTTTCAAAAATAATTAACTAAATATCACTCTTCAAATAAAAATGACAGCAGGTCTCGTGAGTGCTAAAGTTTCTGTTTTTTACAGCAAGTTCAACAAGACTTTCCCCAAGTCTTCCCAACGGTTCTACTTGGTACAAACACTAATTAGACACAAAAAACACAACCAAAACAGAGTCTAAATAATTTAGTTATTACTAAAAAGGAGCAAAAACCAAGTAATAAAAATAAAATTGGGTTGCCTCCCAACAAGCGCTATCGTTTAACGCCCCTAGCTAGGCATAACGAGCAAGAATAGATCTAGGTATTGCCATCTTTGGTAGGCAATCCATAAGTGGCTCTCATGATAGTTTCATATGGTAATTTTATTTTCTTTATTGGAAAGTGTTCCATGCCCTTTTTTAATGGAAATTGAAATCTAATATTCCCTTGCTTCATATCAATAATCGCACCAACCGTTCTAAGGAAAGGTCTACCAAGAATAATAGGGCAAGAGGGATTGCAATCTATATCGAGAACAATGAAATCTACGGGCACATAATTCCTATTTGCAACAATAAGAACATCATTAATTCTTCCCATAGGTTTCTTAATAGTGGAATCCGCAAGATGCAAGTTTAGAGAGCAATCATCAAAATTACGGAAATCTAGTAAATCACACAAAGTCTTGGGAATAGTAGAGACACTAGCACCCAAATCACACAAAGCATAAAACTCATGATCTTTAATTTTAATTTCAATAGTTGGTTCCCACTCATCATAGAGTTTTCTAGGGATAGAAACTTTCAACTCAAGTTTTTCTTCATAAGATTGCATCAAGCCATCAACAATATGTTTGGTGAAGGCTTTATTTCGACTATAAGCATGTGGAGAATTTAGCACAGATTGCAACAAGGAAATACAATCAACCAAAGAGCAATTTTCATAATTAAATTCCTTGAAATCCAATATAGTGGGTTTAGCAACATCTAGATTTTTATTTCTTTCAATCCCACTTTCATCAATTTCATCATTAAGATCTAAACACTCCGAATTTTTAGAACGCCTTCTAGGTAAAGGAAGATCATATTCAGTTTCATCAAGATTCATATTGCAAAATAAAGATTTAATTGGAGACACATCAATAAATTTTAGATCTTCATCTTGATTTTCATAGGAATTGGAAGAACACGCTTTAATAAAGGCATCTTTGGAAGCACGCATCCTAGTGGTTCTATCCTTACACTCATCAATTGAAATTCTCATGGCTTTTAGAGACTCATTAATATCATGCTTAGGTGGAATAGATCTAAGTTTCAAAGCATCAACATCAAGAGCAATTCTATCAACGTTACTAGCCAAATCATCAATCTTAAGCAATTTTTCTTCAATCATAGCATTAAAATTCTTTTGCAAATAAATAAATTATTTAATATTAGATTCAAAATCAGAGGGCATTTTATTATAATTTCCATAAGAGTTGTTGTAGGAATTCCCATAATTATTAGAAGGATTACTAGGATATGGCCTAGGATTAAAAGTCCCTCTATAAGCGTTGTTACCAAAATTATTCCTACCAACAAAATTCACATCCATTGATTCATTATTATTCTCAATCAAAGTAGACAAAGGCATATCATTAGGATCAGAAGAAACACTCTTAGTAGAAAATAATTTCATAAGTTCATCCATCTTTCCACTCAACACATTAATTTCTTCTATCGCATGCACTTCTTTATTAGAAGTTCTTTTAGTATGCCATTGAGAATAATTAACCATAATATTATCTAGGAGTTTAGTAGCATCTCCTAATGTGATTTCCACAAAAGTGCCTCCCACGGCCGAAGCTAAAAGATTTCTAGAAGCAAAATTCAATCCGGCATAAATTTTTTGTATAATCATCCCCAAATTCAAACCATGAGTAGGGCAATTACGTATCATTAATTTCATTCTCTCCCAAGCTTGTGAAACATGTTCATTATCAAGTTGTTTAAAGTTCATTATATCGTTTCTAAGAGAGATGATCTTAGCGGGAGGAAAATACTTAGAGATAAAAGCATCTTTGCACTTGTTCCATGAATCAATATTATTCTTAGGCAAAGACGAAAACCAAGCTTTAGCACGATCTCTAAGCGAAAAAGGAAATAGCTTCAATTTAACGACATCATTATTGACATCTTTTTTCTTTTGCATATCACATAAATCATCGAAGCTATTCAGATGAGTAGCGGCATCTTCACTAGGAAGGCCGGCGAATTGATCTTTCATAACAAGATTCAACAAAGCAGTATTAATTTCACAAGATTCAGCATCGGTAAGAGGAGAAATCGGAGTGCTAAGGAAATCATTATTATTGGTATTGGTGAAGTCACACAATTTGGTAGTATCTTGAGCCATCGCGACAAACAAGCAATCTAACACACGGGCAAACAAAAAGCAAGTGGACAAAAAGAGGCAAACAGAGAGGGAGGATAGAGAGAGCGGGCGAATAAAACGGCAAGGGTGAATTGGGGGGAGAGGAAAACGAGAGGCAAATGGAAAATAATGTAATGCGAGAGATAGGGATTGTGATGGGTACTTGGTATATTGACTTTTTGCATAGACTCCCCGGCAACGGTGCCAGAAATCCTTCTTGCTACGTCTTGAGCTTGCGTTGGTTTTCCCCGAAGAGGAAGGGATGATGCAGCAGAGTAGCGTAAGTATTTCCCTCACTTTTTGAGAACCAAGGTATCAATCCAGTAGGAGCCCACGCTCAAGTCCCTCGTACCTACACAAAGCGATAGCTACTCGCAACCAACGCGATTAGGGGTTGTCAAGCCCTTCACGGTCACTTACGAGAGTGAGATCTGATAGATAGAATATTTTTGGTATTTTTGATATAAAGATGCAAAGTAAAAAGTAAAGGCAAAGTAAATAGAAAAACAATATAAAAGTAATGGAGATTGATATGATGAGAATAGACCCGGGGGCCATAGGTTTCACTAGTGGCTTCTCTCAAGAGCATAAGTATTCTATAGTGGGTGAACAAATTACTGTTGAGCAATTGATAGAATTGTGCATAATTATGAGAATATCTAGGCATGATCATGTATATAGGCATCACGTCCGTGACAAGTAGATCGAAATGATTCTGCATCTAATACTATTACTCCACTCATCGACCACTATCCAGCATGCATCTAGAGTATTAAGTTAAAAACAGAGTAAC
The DNA here is from genome assembly GCF_002162155.2 of Triticum dicoccoides. NCBI lineage: Eukaryota > Viridiplantae > Streptophyta > Magnoliopsida > Poales > Poaceae > Triticum > Triticum dicoccoides. The sequence goes on along the minus strand of NC_041382.1, from coordinate 671,497,613 downwards.
GTCTTAAGCAAGATGACATGATGTAGAGAGATAAATTCATGCAATATGAAATAAACCCCATCTTGTTATCCTCGATGGCAACGATACAATACGTGCCTTGCTGCCCCTTCTGTCACTGGTAAGGACACCGCAAGATCGAACCCAAAGCTAAGCACTTCTCCCATGGCAAGAACTACCAATCTAGTTGGCCAAACCAAATGGATAATTCGAAGAGACTTGCAAAGATAACCAATCATGCATAAAAGAATTCAGAGAAGATTCAAATATTATTCATAGATAGACTTGATCATAAACCCACCTTTATAGATTCGGCAAAAATATTCTCGGATATCGCTATATATGCATCGGTTTCGAATTGTGTCTTCGGTCAATAGTTGGGTTGCCCGGCTCCTGCATTTTCTTCCTACGTTTCGCTTTGTTTGGCTAGGCGTGCAAAGGGAGAACCATTGCGGTTGTGCTTCCAGCTCACACGGTTAAGCACCTCGATGGAGAAAGCCGAAAACTGACTGTCACAATAAGCGTAAACTGGTCAGCGATCCGATGACTGTGTTAAATGACGGGCCACTCATAACAATGGCCGAAGTGTCTACGGCTTGACCTCGAATGTCGTCGAACACTACCAGGGGCTATTAACCGGCCTCCCAAACGAAATCCTCGATATTTTGCTCTTACATTAGAGCTGAGGCCGGTTTCATGATCATGCTTAGCATGACAACCCAAAGAAAGGAACCGATAGCGGGACTATTTTCTTTTGAAGACATTTCTTATGTTAAACAGTAATATAACATATCTCTCTACGTACCTTTGTTTATAAAACCATATGGCCAGATTGCCTTGTTTGTCGTAAATCTTTGCCCTCATAAAGGCTTTATAAAGTAGGACAAACACTCCTCGGCTACTGACCGAGGAGGTGGAAGCCGATGGTCGGTCAACAAAGTTTTGTACAATGCGGATCCGAGGATTAATAACGTATAATACTTGGATACATAGTCATTACACATAATTTGTGATTTTACTATGGATATTGATCCTTACTTCGGCTACCCGTGCCCGCATTAAGGCTCGGGGGCTACTAGGGCTTTGGGCTTATTATTTACAAATATTAAAGGGGCACATCGATCCCCTGATCTGGTGTTGCCACCCGACTAGTGTCTCGGGGGCTACTGCATTGCTTATCCAATGCAGAAAATTTTAAGTGCAATACAATTTCCGAGGAGATTTTTGATCCTCATGTTGGTCGGCCGCACCCAACCTGAGTCTCGAGGATTGAGCATGCCGCTTTTTGTGTCCCAAAGTATTCTGCCGAGCTAGGACTTGATCCTTAGGCCGATTTTACAAATCAACCCGAGTCTCAGCGGCTACTGGGATCAGCGGTCTTACGTCATCCTTCAGGTGCATCTCGAGTTTTAAACCGATACACACCTTGAGGGCTACTGGCTATATATCTCGGCAGAGAATAAATTGCACCAATCAAAAATATTGACAAAAAATTGGCCCACAGTCGGGGTGGTGCACCACCCTGGAAGCAGTCCGGCATAAAGCTCGGGCCCTAGTGGCTGACTCCATAGAAGGCATTTCCAGCATTAAGCTCGGCTAAACTCCTTCAACTTTTTTGGACCAAGATGATGTATGACATCTTGGATATAGTCCGACATTGGAGCTTGGACACAGTCCGGTGTTTGAGCTGGATACATTTCGGCGTTGGAGCTCGGAAGCAGTCCGGCTTTAGTGCTCGGCTGCAAAAGATACCTCGAATGCTATCTGGCGTTAGAGCTCGGACGCAAGAGGACACTGCCTCCCGGGAACAACTTCAAACCCGAGGTGTGGCATAAAAATAACAAGGCATTGATAAAGGTCAGAACCTTAAAGGGGCTCCTCGGATACCCGACGTGTAAACTCGTCGAATGCATTTCGGTGATACTCAAGATCGAAGATGGGAAGATTTGTTGAACCAGTTTCCAAGACTGACAACCGAAGATGAAGAATAGTACGGAAGAATCGAGGAGCATCCCTAACTTGAAGACCGGTTCAGGGGGCTATTGACGGTGTCCTGGACTAGGGGGTACTCACCACGTCGTCTCCCGGTCTGTTAGATTTGGCCGAGGACCCCCATGGACGTATACTCATGGGCCAGTTCAGACAACTGCCGCATACATGGAAGATTCTACAAAGACTTGGTGATCAAGACAAGGACTCCTCCCCACCGGCGTATTCGGCTAGGACTCTTGTTATCCTAGGCCTCTGGTTCATTATATAAACCGAGGCCAGGCTAGTCGATAGATCATATACATACAATCATACCATAGGCTAGCTTCTAGGGTTTAGCCTCTCTGATCTCATGGTAGATCTACTCTTGTACTACCCATATCATCAATATTAATCAAGTAGGACGTAGGGTTTTACCTCCATCAAGAGGGCCCGAACCTGGGTAAAACATCGTGTTCCCTGCCTCCTGTTACCATCCGCCTTAGATGCACAGATCAGGACCCCCTACCCGAGATCCGCCAGTTTTGACACCGACACCAGGCTTGCAATGCGTGATGCTGATGACGAGCCACCAAGAGACGCTCCAGTGCGTCCTTGTGAATGGCCCTCTGAGAACTTTATGGATCGAGCGTGAATTAAGGAAGAATTGAACGCATATTTGTGTAACGCTGATTTTGTGAGCTTCGAGGAAAAGAAGTGCAGCCAGTATCACAACCTCACCAGTACCTTTGTGAGGAGGTTTGAATTTTCAACTACACGTAATTCTCCAACTATCCTTTTTGATCTTTGTGAGGAGGATTTTACCACTTCTTGCAAACTTTCACAATGGGGTAGTATAAGGGATCCTCGCAAATCTGAATTTAGAGATTTTATTGTTAGCATAACTGTGGGAGAATCTAGAGATATTTCACAAGCTACCATAGGGAGCATTCACTTTCCTGCTATACATTATTTTGCTCTCTTTATAGGTAGATGCATTAATGCAAAAGATGAGGCATGTCACATGTGTGTCCCCGATCTTAGTATTCTTAGGAGTGCTGTGTTAGGAGACAAATCATATAATTTGGGAGCTATTGTTGCACGTAGGTTGCATCTTAATAGACTTAATGGAGATTTCTTTGGTGGAATTTATGCAACCCACATAGCTAATTTTCTTGGTATAGCCATACGCGAAGATGATATTGAATTACCTCCTGCTTATCTAGATTTTAATGCTATGGTTCACCACCAGTTTGTCGAGAAGAATGAATCACCTCTCCAGTATCAACTAATCTTTGACAGACGACGTGCTGTCCGTATTACTCTCCCTGCTCCTGCCTTCTCTGATTATCAGGCAAGAGGAGGATATACTATTGCCAGAGAGGAGGCAGATGAGTACGAGAGGAGAGAGGAGGCCGCTCGTTGCCACACTGCAGCCCAGCAGGCGATAGCTGCTGCATCGCAGTACGACCCCAGCTACTATTATGGATATCCGCCAGGCCAGCCGTGGCCATAGGCCAACTTAGGCCAAAATCCTAAGCTTGGGGGAGTACGTATTTCCCACCAAGATTACATTTATATTCACACACTCGTTGCTAGATGTCGGTGCTCATACTTTTTCATTGTATCATCCATGCTAGTTTATTTTCCTTTTTATGCATTCTTCTTGTGTGTTTAATTAACCTTAAGAAAAAACCAAAAAAATTAGTTGTAACTTTTAGTTAGTTTAATTTCCATGCTTGTAGTAGTAATTAAAACTAAAACCCAAAAAGATTTCCTATTCTTCTTTTGCTTGTTGGGAGCTTTCCCGTGTAAATAGTTTTATTTCTTTTCTTTTCTTTGGGGGTCGATAGGAGAAGACCATAATTAAATTGTTGAAGTGGCTCTTATATGCATTATTGTTTATCTGACGAAAGAGCCCATATTGCCTTGTCTTCTTTTGTTTATTGAATGCTTGCAGATTCCAGCTTAGTCCAATGCACGTGCACTATTATTATTATTATTCACATCATTCGATCGTGCAAGTGAAAGGCAATTATGATGATATATGATGGATTGGCTGAGATGAGAAAAGCTGGTATGAACTCGACCTCTTTTGTTTTTGTAAATATGATTAGTTCATCGTTTCTGATTTAGCCTATTATGAATAAACATGTTTGCAATGACAACTAGAGATCATAGTTTCTTATGCCATGATTGATTAGCAATGAGTTATAATGGTTTACCTTGCGTGCCAACATGCTATTAAAATGGTTATGATGTGGTATGATAGGGTGGTATCCTCCTTTGAATGATTTAAGTGACTTGACTTGGCACATGTTCACAAATGTAGTTGAAACAAAATCAACATAGCCTTCATGATATTTATGTTCATGGTGGATTATATCCTACTAATGCTTGCATTCGGTGTTGATTAAGTTTAATGCATGTTTATGACTATTGTCGCTCTCTAGCTGGTCGCTTCCCAGTCTTTTGCTAGCCCTCACCTGTACTAAGCGGGAATACTGCTTGTGCATCCAATCCCTTAAACCCCAAAGTTATTCCACATGAGTCCACTATACCTCTACCTATATACGGTATCTATCTGTCGTTCCAAGTAAATTTGTATGTGCCAAACTCTAAACCTTCAAATAAATATCCTATTTTGTATGCTCGAATAGCTCATGTATCAACTAGGGATGTCTGTATCTTCCATGTTAGGCGGGTTATTCTCAAGAGGAGTGGACTCAGCTCCTCACTCACGAGATAAATGGCTGGTCACCGGGATGCCCAGTCCCATGCTTTATGCAAACAAAATCAAAATAATTGCAAACAAAACTCCCCCTAGGACTCTTGTTAGTTGGGGGCACTCGTTGTCTCGAGAAAGCCATGGATTGATGCTTGTTGGTGGAAGGGGGAGTATAAACTTTTCCATTCTGTTTGGGAACCGCCTATAATGTGTGTAGCATGGAAGATATTGCCATCTCTTGGTTGTTATGTTGACAATGAAAGTATACCGCTCAAAATATTATTCACCTCTGTTTCAAAACCGAGCTCTGGCACCTCTACAAATCCCTACTTCCCTTTGCGAAGGGCCTATCTATTTACTTTTATGCTGAGTCATCATCCTCTTATTAAAAAGCACCAGAGCACCGCTGCCATTTGCATTCATTACTGTTAGTTTACATTGAGTATGACTTGACTGGATCTCTTTTACCATGAATTACAATGTCTAGCCAGTCCTTGATCTTTGAAGGTGCTCTGCATTTATGTTTTGCGGTCTCAGAAAGGGCTAGCGAGATACCATCTTGTTATATCATATTATGATTGTTTTGAGAAAGTGTTGTCATCCGAGATTTATTATTATTGCTCGCTAGTTGATTATGCTATTGATATGAGTAAACTTGAGATCTATGCGTTATTGTGAATGTGGTTAGTTATAATCTTTTCTGAAAACTTGAATGCTGGCTTTACATATTTACAACAACAAGAGCAAAGAGAGTTTGTAAAAAAATTTCTTTATCACTTTCAGTTTGTCAACTGAATTGCTTGAGGACAAGCAAAGGTTTAAGCTTGGGGGGGGTTGATACGTCTCCAACGTATCTACTTTTCCAAACACTTTTGCCCTTGTTTTGGACTCTAACTTGCATGATTTGAATGGAACTAACCCGGACTGACGCTGTTTTCAGCAGAATTACCATGGTGTTATTTATGTGCAAGACCAAACATTCTCGGAATGACCTGAAACTTCACGGAGCCACTTTTCAGAAAATAAGAAAAATACCTGCAAAAGATGAAGGCCAGGGGCCCACCACCTCTCCACGAGGGTGGTGGGCATGCCTGCCCCCTAGGGCACATCCCCCTACCTCATGGGCCCTCTGTTGACTCTCCGACTCCAACTCCATATATTGAGTTTCGGGGAGAAAAAAATCAGGGAGAAGAAATCATCGCGTTTTACGATACAGAGGCGCCGCCAAGCCCTAAAACCTCTCGGGAGGGCTGATCTGGAGTCCGTTTGGGGCTCCAGAGAGGGGAATCCGTCGCCATCATCATCATCATCAACCATCCTCCATCACTAATTTCATGATATTCACCGCCTTGCGTGAGTAATTCCATCGTAAGCTTGCTGGACAGTGATGGGTTGGATGGGATCTATCATGTAATCGAGTTAGTTTTGTTAGGGTTTGATCCCTAGTGTCCACTATGTTCTGAGATTGATGTTGCTATGACTTTGCTATGCTTAATGCTTGTCACTAGGGCCCAAGTGCCATGATTTCAGATCTGAACCTATTATGTTTTCATCAATATATGAGTGTTCTTGATCCTATCTTGCAAGTGTATAGTCACCTATTATGTGTTATGATCGGTTAACCCCGATGTGATAATAATCGGGATACTTACCGGTGATGACCGTAGTTTGAGGAGTTCATGTATTCACTATGTGTTAATGCTTTGTTCCGGTTCTCTATTAAAAGGAGGCCTTAATATCCCTTAGTTTCCGTAAGGACCCCGCTGCCACGTGGGGGTAGGACAAAAGATGCCATGCAAGTTCTTTTCCATAAGCATGTATGACTATATTCGGAATACGTGCCTACATTATATCAATGAACTGGAGCTAGTTCTATGTCTCCCTAGGTTATGACTGTTACATGATGAACCCCATCCGGCATAATTCTCCATCATCGATCCATTGCCTACGAGCTTTCCATATATTGTTCTTCGCTTATTTACTTTCTCGTTGCTATTGCTATCATCACTACAAAATACCAAAAACATTACTTTTACTATTGTTACCTTTTGCTACCCTTATCACCACTATCATATTACTTTTCTACTAAACACTTTGCTGCAGATATTAAGTTTCCAAGTGTGGTTGAATTGACAACTCAGCTGGTAATACTGGAGAATATTCTTTGGCTCCCCTTGTGTAGAATCAATAAATTTGGGTTGAATACTCTACCCTCGAAAACTGTTGCGATCCCCTATACTTGTGGGTTATCAATTACCGCATAGACAATAGCCCCTGATGCGCTGTTTGGCGTTCGCGAAGAAAGGCCGAATAGACGATCAAATAATGACTCAGGAGTCTAATCAGAATATGTCTATGTGCATATGTAGGCTTCACTGCTAGCCGCTGCCGTACATACTACGGAGGTCGCTGCACTGAAGCAGGACCTTGAGCGGTTCAAGGAAGAGCTCGGCCTTACCAAGAGGCAGCTCGAGGAGAGCAAAGGTAAGCAATACCTTGTCTATATTAAAAATAAATTCGGTTGTAAAGTAATAGGATCATCATGAATTTGCCAGGGGCCACGACCGAGGTGGCGACCCTGAAGAAGGCGATGTCCGAGGCCGAAGACAAAGTGGCCAAGGAGCGCATTGAGCGGGAAAAACAAGAAGCTCGGGTAGGCAAGGTGCAGCAAGAGCTCGAGGCTCTCACCAAAAAACATGAGTACTTGGAGCTTAACTCCAGGACACGAGAGTCCGAGCTTGCAAAGGCGCTCGAAAGCGCATGGAGCGCCAAGGCTGAAGCCCACAAGGCTCTCCAGGAGATTGATGCGGTGAAGAAGATAGCAGCGGGTAAGGCATTGATTATGCAAAGCAAGCATGTGAAGGAAACTTTCCTTTTACTTACCCGAGTTCGGAGCTCTGCAAGAGCGTTCGCAGATCTTCCCCACAGTGTACTGGATGCCGCGGAGTTTTACCTAGCTGAGGAAGGGAGCTCGACGAGAAAGTTGTTCTAGTCTCAGTATACTGGGACCGAACACCCAATGCCCTTGAGCGACCAACTGAAGCAACTGGTCGAGCTTCATAAGGTGGCCGAACAGGCCATGATGGGTCTTATAGTCCGGATGTGGCCTGGCGATCCCCTGCCTAGCAGCTACTTCGGTCTGGTGAGGCGGCTTGTGGATGCCTGCCCACGGCTTGAAGTCATAAAGTGGTTCGTCTGCATCGAAGGTGCGTGTAGGGCTTTTGCCCGGCGAAGGTGCACTGGGCGAAGCTGGACGCCGTAAAGCTGGTGAAGGAGGGGCCGCCGAAGGGCAAGGAGCATCGCTGCCCCGAAATGTATTATGACAGTGCCCTGAAGGGTTCCCGCCTTGTGGCGGAGGAATGTGCTAGAAATGTAATTTTTGAATGAACATGCTCATGTGATCCTGTAATGTGAAACGAGTTCATTTGCGCTATGCAACGCTTTTTGAAATTAAAATATTACCTTCTATGCGGCCGTTTATAAAATCTGAGAGTTGGCCAGTCGTCGGCTTCTGCCCCCATGTAACTAGTACTGGGGTGTTCGGGATAAACCTGAGCACTCTTTATCCCAATTTTGGGTCCTTGGAGGGAGGTGTTCAGCACAACGAACCAGGCAATTGCACTATAAGGCTTTATCACTCTCACTTAGCCATAGAAGTCTACAATTTTAAATTTTGGCAAAGCCCCTAGTATTCGGAAGGCCGAATTTGGGGCGCTATATATGCCTAAGTCGGGCAAGGCCGACTCCTCGCCTGAAGCGGAAAAAGTCTTTAAGGACTTGAGACCTCTCAAACAGTGACCAGCTCTCGCCTTATCATGACAGTCAGTTTTCGGCTTTCTCTACTGAGGTGCTCGTCCGGAAGAACCGGGACACAATCGCAGTAGTTCTCTCATCGCTACCTTAGCTGATATAGCGGAACGTAAGGTACCAAAACATGGGAGCCGGGCAAACCCAACTATTGACCCAAGACATAATTCGGAGCTGATGCATATGATGCTATAAGTTCACAGTGCCGCACTGTCGAAAGTGTTCGGACATCTCACGCCGTATTATGGGGTAAACGAAAGCCCCTGGCATACTGACTGTACCAGAATGTACGGGTGCAAGTTGTCGTAAATGAACATATAAGAAAAAAGGGATGGATAATGCAATAATAGACTAATGCTATGCATTTTTATTTAAATAATACGTCGAAGCATACTGATACAAGTAGTGCAAGAAGAAAAAAACATGACTATTTGACATGTCCTATCCAAGGGCAAGTTGCGTATGGGTAGTAAAAAGCGGGTATATCGATTGTTATTACAGACCACCTGAGGGTTCCTTGTACGTCTTAGCTTCTTGCCTCCTTGGTTGTTTCTTCTCATAATGTGTCTGGCAATCATACTGCCAGAAAGGGCTTCCAGAGAGTAAGGTCTTGAAAGAGAAAAAATGATAAAGGTATGCAACCCCTAGGGCGGTTAATCCGCATTGCGGGACGTGCCCTGATCGTGCCCCTGCCTATGCCCATGGTATTTTTCAGTGCGTAATTATGTACACGCGGCACGAATTTCATTGCTTGACTGGGACTGGGACGGGGGCCGAATTGCTAGGTGAGCTCTGAACGTGCCGGGCGATCCTGTTGCAGGTTACTCCAGACTCGCTTGACGGTGTCCGGGGGCTGTATCGCCGATTTGGCGGTTAGCCTTAAAAGGCTGCTTTGTGCTTCTACTGCAAGGGCCGCAGTGTGCTCTTCCATGCGGAGCGAGCGTTCTGTGTTTCCATTGACTGTTATGACCCCCCTAGGTCCTGGCATCTTGAGCTTGAGGTATGTGATACGTCTCCAACGTATCTATAATTTTTGATTGCTCCATGCTATATTATCTACTGTTTTGGACTATATTGGGCTTTATTTTCCACTTTTATATTATTTTTGGGACTAACCTATTAACTGGAGGCCCAGCCTAGAATTGCTGTTTTTGCCCATTTCAGTGTTTCGGATAAACAGAATATCAAACGGAGTCCAAACGGAATAAAATCTTCAGAAACGTGATTTTCTCACCGAACGTGATCCAGGAGACTTGGACCCTACTACAAGGGATGAAAGAGGTGGTCACGAGGGTGGGGGCGCCCCCCCTAGGGCGCGCCCCCTGCCTCATGGGCCCCTCGGTGCTCCACCGACGTACTCCTTCCTCCTATATATACACACGTACCCCCAAACGATCAGAACAGGAGCCAAAACCCTAATTCACCGCCGCAACTTTCTGTATCCACGAGATCCCATCTTGGGGCCTGTTCCGGAGCTCCGCCGAAAGAGGGTCGTCATCACAGAGGGCTTCTACATCATCCTAGCCCCTCCGATGAAGTGTGAGTAGTTTACCTCAGACCTTCGGGTCCATAGTTAGTAGCTAGATGGCTTCTTCTCTCTCTTTGAATCTCAATACAAAGTTCTCCCCCTCTCTTGTGGAGATCTATTCGATGTAATCTTCTTTTTGCAGTGTGTTTGTTGAGACCGATGAATTGTGAGTTTATGATCAAGTCTATCTATGAATAATATTTGAATCTTCTCTGAATTCTTTTATGCATGATTGGTTATCTTTGCAAGTCTCTTCGAATTATCCGTTTGGTTTGGCCAACTAGATTGGTAGTTCTTGCCATGGGAGAAGTGCTTAGCTTTGGGTTCGATCTTGCGGTGTCCTTACCCAGTGACAGAAGGGGCAGCAAGGCACGTATTGTATCGTTGCCATCGAGGATAACAAGATGGGGTTTATTTCATATTGCATGAATTTATCTCTCTACATCTTGTCATCTTGCTTAAGGCGTTACTCTGTTTTTTTAATTAATACTCTAGATGCATGCTGGATAGCGGTCGATGAGTGGAGTAATAGTAGTAGATGCAAAATTGTTTCGATCTAGTTGTCACGGACGTGATGCTATATACATGATCATGCCTAGATATTCTCATAATTATGCAAAATTCTATCAATTGCTCAACAGTAATTTGTTCACCCACCATAGAATACTTATGCTCTTGAGAGAAGCCACTAGTGAAACCTATGGCCCCCGGGTCTATTCTCATCATATCAATCTCCATTATTTTTATATTGCTTTGCTATTTACTTTGCCTTTACTTTTTACTTTGCATCTTTATATCAAAAATACCAAAAATGTTCTATCTATCAGATCTCACTCTCGTAAGTGACCGTGAAGGGCTTGACAACCCCTAATCATGTTGGTTGCGAGTAGCTATCGCTTTGTGCAGGTACGAAGGACTTGAGCGTGGGCTCCTACTGGATTGATACCTTGGTTCTCAAAAACTAAGGGAAATACTTACGCTACTCTGCTGCATCATCCCTTCCTCTTCGGGGAAAACCAACGCAAGCTCAAGACGTAGCAAGAAAGATTTCTCGCGCCGTTGCTGGGGAGTCTATGCAAAAAGTCAACATATCAAGTACCCATCACAATCCCTATCTCTCGCATTATATTATTTGCCATTTGCCTCTCGTTTTCCTCTCCCCCCAATTCACCCTTGCCATTTTATTCGCCCTCTCTCTCTCCTTCCTCCCTCTCTGTTTGCCTCTTTTGTCCGCTTTCTTTTTGTTTGCCCGTGTGTTAGATTGCTTGTTTGTAGCGATGGCTCAACCAAGATTTGGTGATTTTCACCTTAAAAGGTTAGAGGAGATCGAAAACAACGTTAGGAAGTTTATGGTTTTGCAATTTGAGCATAATAATTTCTTTAGAAATGAGCTTAAAGAACAAAAAAGTTTTATGAGTTATATGAATAAAGATCTTGATGATATGTCTAAAGAATTTGAGGGTATAAGATCCCAGATTGCTCGTCTAGAGAAGATGACTGCTGAAATTTCGGATATGCAAGCCACCTTAGTCAATAAGATGGCCGCTAAACCGAATTCCTATGAAAATCAAGATGAAGATCTAAAAGTTATTGATGTGTCTCCTATTAAATCTTTATTTTGCAATATGAATCTTGATGAAACTGAATATGATCTTCCTTTACCTAGAAGGCGTTCTAAAAATTCGGAGTATTTAGATCTTAATGATGAAATTGATGAAAGTGGGATTGAAAGAAATAAAAACCTAGATGTTGCTAAACCCACTATATTGCATTTCAAGGAATTTAATTATAAAAATTGCTCTTTGATTGATTGTATTTCCTTGTTGCAATCCGTGCTAAATTCTCCACATGCTTATAGTCGAAATAAAGCCTTCACCGAACATATTGTTGATGCCTTGATGCAATCTTATGAAGAAAAACTTGAGTTGAAAGTTTCTATCCCTAGAAAACTCTATGATGAGTGGGAACCAACTATTAAAATTAAAATTAAAGATCATGAGTTTTATGCTTTGTGTGATTTGGGTGGTAGTGTCTCTACTATTCCCAAGACTTTGTGTGATTTACTAGATTTCTGTAATTTTGATGATTGCTCTCTAAACTTGTATCTTGCGGATTCCACTATTAAGAAACCTATGGGAAGAATTAATGATGTTCTTATTGTTGCAAATAGGAATTATGTGCCCGTAGATTTCATTGTTCTTGATATAGATTGCAATCCTTCTTGCCCTATTATTCTTGGTAGACCTTTCCTTAGAACGGTTGGTGCGATTATTGATTTGAAGGAAGGGAATATTAGATTTCAATTACCATTAAAAAAGGGAATGGAACACTTTCCAAGAAAGAAAATAAAATTACCATATGAAACTATCATGAGAGCCACTTATGGATTACCTACAAAAGATGGCAATACCTAGATCTATTCTTGCTTGTTATGCCTAGCTAGGGGCGTTAAACAATAGCGCTTGTTGGGAGGCAACCCAATTTTATTTTTATTCCTTGCTTTTTTTCTGCTGTTTAGTAATAAATAAATTATTTATCCTCTGTTTTGGTTGTGTTTTTGTGTTTAATTAGTGTTTGTGCCAAGTAGAACCGTTGGGAAGACTTGGGGAAAGTCTTGTTGAACTTGCTATAAAAAACAGAAACTTTAGCGCTAACGAGAACTGCTGTCATTTTTATTTGAAGAGTGATATTTAGTTAATTATTTTTGCAGATGATTAGTAGATAAATTACTCACGTCCAGGAATTTATTTTAGAATTTTTGGGTTCCAGATCTTGTGCTAGCTACAGATTACTACAAACTGTTCTGTTTTTGACAGATTCTGTTTTTCGTGTTTTGGTTGCTTATTTTGATGAATCTATGGCTAGTAAAATAGTTTATAATCCATAGAGAAGTTGGAATAAAGTAGGTTTAACACCAATATAAATAAAGAATGAGTTCATTACAGTACCTTGAAGTGGTCTTTTGTTTTCTTTCGCTAACGGAGCTCACGAGTTTTCTATTTTGAGTTTTGTGTTGTGATGTTTTCAAGTTTTGGGTGAATTCTTTTGATGGATCATGCAACAAGGAGTGGCAAGAGCCTAAGCTTGGGGATGCCCATGGCACCCCCAATATAATCCAAGGACACCAAAAAGTCAAAGCTTGGGGATGCCCCGCAAGGCATCCCCTCTTTCATCCACTTCCATCGGTAATTTACTTGGAGCTATATTTTTATTCACCAACATGATATGTGTTTTGCTTGGAGCGTCTTGTATTATTTGTGTCTTTGTTTGTTAGTATGCCACAATCATCCTTGCTGTACACACCTCTTGAGAGAGCCATATATGAATTAAAATTTGATAGAATACTCTATGTGCTTCACTTATATCTTTTGAGCTAGATAATTTTGCTCTATGTGCTTCACTTATATCTTTTGAGCTAGATAATTTTGCTCTGTGTGCTTCACTTATATCTTTTGAGCTAGATAATTTTGCTCTATGTTCTTCACTTATATCTTTTGAGCTAGATAATTTTGCTCTATGTGCTTCACTTATATCTTTTGAGCTAGATAATTTTGCTCTATGTGCTTCACTTAGATCTTTTAGAGCACGGTGGTGGATATGTTTTAAAGAAACTATTGATCTCTCATGCTTCACTTAAATTAATTTGAGAGTCCCTTAATAGCATGGTAATTTGCCTAATAATAATATGCTTGGTATTCAAGATTTGTGAAACTTTCTTTTGAGTGTGTTGAATACTAAGAGAAGATTGAAGCATGATAATTGTTTTAAGATATGGAGGTGATAATATTAAAGTCATGCTAGTTGAGTAGTTGTGAATTTAAAGAATACTTGTGTTGAAGTTTGTGATTCCCGTAGCATGCACGTATGGTGAACCGTTATGTGATGAAGTCGGAGCATGATTTATTTATTGATTGTCTTCCTTATGAGTGGCGGTCGGGGACGAGCGATGGTCTTTTCCTACCAATCTATCCCCCTAGGAGCATGCGCGTAATACTTTGCTTTGATAACTTCTAAATTTTTGCAATAAGTATATGAGTTCTTTATGACTAATGTTGAGTCCATGGATTATACGCACTCTCACCCTTCCACCCTTGCTAGCCTCTCTAATACCGCGCAACTTTCGCTGGTATCATACACCTACCATATACCTACCTCAAAACAGCCACCATACACCTACCTATTATGGCATTTCCATAGCCATTCCGAGATATATTGCCATGCAACTTTCCACCATCTAGTTCATCATGACACATCCATGATTGTCATATTGCTTAGCATGATCATGTAGTTGACATAGTATTTCTGGCAAATCCACCGTTCATAATTCTTTCATCCTTGTCACTCTTGATTCATTGCACATCCCAGTACACCGCTGGAGGCATTCATATAGAGTCATACTTTGTTTTAGTATCGAGTTGTAATCATTGAGTTGTAAATAAATAGAAGTGTGATGATCATCATTCAATAGAGAATTGTCCCAAAAAAGAGAGAGAGAGAAAGAAAGGCCAAAGAAAAAAAGAAGGCCCAAAAAAAATAAGGGGCAATGCTACTATCCTTTTTCCACACTTGTGCTTCAAAGTAGCACCTTGATATAGCGAGTCTCATATATTGTGCTTCAAAGTAGCACCATGTTCTTCATATAGAGAGTTTCATATGTTGTCACTTTCATATACTAGTGGGAATTTTACGTTATAGAACTTGGCTTGTATATTCCAATGATGGGCTTCCTCAAATTGCCCTAGGTCTTCGTGAGCAAGCAAGTTGGATGCACACCCACTAGTTTCTTTTGTTGAGCTTTCATACATTTATAGCTCTAGTGCATCCGTTGCATGGCAATCCCTACTCACTCACATTGATATCTATTGATGGGCATCTCCATAGCCCGTTGATACGCCTAGTCAATGTGAGACTATCTTCTCCTTCTTGTCTTGTCCCCAACCACCATTCTATTCCACCTATAGTGCTATATCCATGGCTCACGCTAATGTATTGCGTGAAGATTGAAAAAGTTTTGAAAAAGTTAGAGTATGAAACAATTGCTTGGCTTGTCATCGGGGTTGTGCATGATTTAACTACTTTGTGTGGGGAAGATGGAGCATAGCCAGACTATATGATTTTGTAGGGATAACTTTCTTTGGCCATGTTATTTTGAGAAGACATAATTGCTTTGTTAGTATGCTTGAAGTATTATTATTTTCTATGTTAATATAAACTTTTGTCTTGAATCTTTCTAATCTGAATATTCATACCACAATTAAGAAGATTTGCATTAAAATAATGCCAAGTAGCACTCCGCATCAAAAATTCTCTTTTTATCATTTACCTACTCGAGGACGAGCAGGAATTAAGCTTGGGGATGCCTGATACGTCTCCAACGTATCTATAATTTTTGATTGCTCCATGCTATATTATCTACTGTTTTGGACTATATTGGGCTTTATTTTCCACTTTTATATTATTTTTGGGACTAACCTATTAACCGGAGGCCCAACCCAGAATTATTGTTTTTTGCCTATTTCAGTGTTTCGGATAAACAAAATATCAAACGGAGTCCAAACGGAATAAAATCTTCAGAAACGTGATTTTCTCACCGAACGTGATCCAGGAGACTTGGTGCAAGGGATCAAAGAGGTGGTCACGAGGGTTGGGGCGCCCCCCCTAGGGCGCGCCCCCTGCCTCGTGGGCCCCTCGGTGCTCCACTGACGTACTCCTTTGTCCTATATATACACACGTACCCCCAAACGATCAGAATAGGAGCCAAAACCCTAATTCCACCGCCACAACTTTATGTATCCACGAGATCCCATCTTGGGGCATGTTTTGGAGCTCCACCGGAAGAGGGTCGTCATCATGGAGGGCTTCTACATCATCCTAGCCCCTCTGATGAAGTGTGAGTAGTTTACCTCCACTAGTAGAAAAAGGGTCAAACGTGAAGCACATTAGTGTCGGTTTGAATTTGAGCCGGCACTAATGTGTGCATTAGTGCCGGTTCCAACGGCTAGCCGGCCGCTCTCATTAGTACCGGTTCGTGGCGAACCTTTAGCACCGTTCGTGCCACGAACCGGTACTAAAGTGAGTGGTGGCAGGATGTTGTCAGTCCGGGGCCCCTCCAGCACCTTTAGTACCGGGTCGTATCACGAACCGGTATTAAAGGTCGTCCTACATAGACCCTTCGTCCACCTGAGCTCGCTCTGTTCTTCCCCTTTCCCCTCTCCTCTCTGTTCTTTTCCCTCTTCCTCTCAAGCTCATCACACATTTTGCCCAAAATTTGTCAAGATTTGAAGGCCCCCATCCATTCAAATGATCACAAAGGTTAGCAACTTTTTCCTTTCATCTCTCATTGCTAGATTAGCTCGTGCAATGCTTTATATATTGATTGATTTTTGAGTTTAGTAATTTGGGAGGAATTATATATATGTGCTAGTATTTGATTTATATGCAATTTCAGGTCAAAAATAACACTTAGTTTGCATATGTAGGTGTGGTTTACTTAGTACCTTCTAAATCTCCGTCGTAACCATCGTCGATCGCTCGCAACGTCCCGTCGCCGGCACCACCTTGTGGTGAGCCTCTTGTTCATGAAGTTTTATATAAAAAATTGATGTTTGTGTGATTTGGATATATAGTTACTCGTATAATTATCTTACCCATACGTTGTTTCTTATACATAGTGCCGTGGTTTTGATATCCGTCCCCGTCGGCTCTCGTCCGGGTTATGATTCGGATGTGGTATATTCTCTATTAAAACTATTCATTGCATTTCGTGTTTATGACAAATTATGCCCATCAAGTTGACATAGATATTTGTATGTAGGACGTAGTTGAACCAGAAATTCCAACCGACCCTATTGTCGAGATGTTAAATTTAGTTGAAAGAGAAAACAAGGATTTGAAGGAAAAATTGAAAAGAATTGAGGGGGATAAGATGGAATTGGAGTTGCATGTTGCCGATGTCGTCGATGATCACAAGATTAAGATGGAGAAAATGCGCTTGAAGATCTTGATCACATTTTGTCGGGGGAAACTGATCCACGAACACCTATGGGGCCGGCGGACCGGGCCCCTTTCGGTTCGGTGTGGGGCGGAGATCGCACGAAGAGCGGATCGAGGCGAAGCACACGAGCAGTTTACTCAGCTTTGGAGCTCTCCGGAGAGATAACACTCCTACTGCTGCTTGTCTGATTGTATTATCTTGTATTCTTGCTCTCGAGAGAGAGAGCGTAGTGTTTTCTGGGCTCAGGTGAATCGAACCCAACTATCCCAACCTCGAACCGAACCGTCCGAACCTCCTCTACGTTGTGCATGGGCCTCCTTTTATACGCTAAAGGGGTCACCGACAGGTGGCAACGCAGAGGAGGGTACAAATGTAAAAAGTGAGGTGGTTGGTACAGTTGCTTGTACAGTGTACCCTACCTAACCCTGACGGCAGGGGACAAGGGCATTAAATGCCCGTCTGAGTCGCCTAAACAGTGCAGAAAAGGACCGTTAGGGGCGCCACCGTTCGCCACGATGGCGATCTTGTCAGCTCCGCATGCCACTGCGCACCGCTGGCTGCACAGCCTCCCGCCACGCGCGCCTGGAGAGGCCCCCAGAGCGACACGTTGGTGGATGCGCTGGAGCGTGGGCACAGAGTGGCCGCCTGCCGCGGGAAGCGCCTTGCCGCTGCTGTTATCTTGTCGGGTCCGGAAGCTTGTCGCTCACCGGGCTTCGAGGTACCTTGGTTGGTCTTCCTGGCAAGCTCCTCTTGCCGGGGCCACGTCGCCTTGCCGGAGCGCGTGGCGCGTCGCGGCAAGTACCTTGGCGTGCCTTGGTTGGCCTTCCCGGCAAAGTCCTCTTGCCGGGGCCTTGTCTCCTGAGCTTAAATACTTTGTTCTTGAATGGCTCCAAGGGAACCACGGAGGATCTTGGCGTTCGCCCGGCAAGCCTTGCCGCGGGGTGCTGCAACTGCCCGTGCACAAGTTCGGGGTACTAGGGGACCCCTATTCTAGTACACCGACAGGAGCCCCCGGGCCTGGGCCAGACACGGTGCCGAGCGCTATTGGGCCAGGCCCGAGACAGGGCATGGGCGCACGCGGACTGGGCCACGCCGAATCTTGCACCGTATCCACCGCGCTCTCCCCTAACGGCACGCGTTGAATGCGGCTTCGTGGGAGAGATCGTGGGTGGTTCTTTATTCGGAAGGGCGAAACGTCCGCCCCGTCCCTCTTTATAAGCAGAGGAAACAGGGGCAGTTCGTTCCTCCTCGCTGGTTGCTGCTACTCCATCTTCACGAAACTCCGCCGCTCCCCCCCTTCTTCTCGAAGCCGAGAGAGCCGCGCTCCGCTCCCAATTGCCACCAGCATCACCAACGCCGTCGACCTCTCCCACCACCTTCGCCATGGCTCCGAAAGCCGACAAGGGAAAGGGCGTGAAGTCGGCCGAGGCGCAGCGGCTCGCGGCGCTGCGGAAGGAGCGGGCGATCTTCTCCCCCCAGCTCGGCGCAAAGGATCTGCGGGAGTACTTCTTCCTCTTTTGGGCGACGGAGACGCGTGCGCATCCGCGCACGAGGGTACTCCCGGCTGCTGCTTCGGAACTAGCTCCAAACGGGTACCCATTCTTCGCGCTATTCTTCTATTGCGGGCTCTGCCCCGCCCTTCTCGGAGTTCTTCTGTGATATCATGAACACATATGGCTTCCGCCTCCTTGACTTCACCCCCAACGCTGTCCTGACCATGGCAGTTTTCGCACATTTGTGTGAAAACTTTGTCGGAGTCCACCCTAGTGTTGCCCTTTTCCGCCACTACTTCATACCTCGGGTAGAGAGAGGAGAGCCGCTTGCCGGAGGGATTGCCTGGATCTCGAGGGTCGGCAAGAAGGAGGCGTACTTGGAGGGTGAGCTCCGCAGCAAGTGGGATGAGTGGAGAGCGCAGTGGTGCTGGATCGTTGAGGAGAATCCGCAGCCCTTCACCGCCGTGCGCCAAGCTCCAATAGTGTGCGGCAATGACTGGAGCAACATGGCCCCGGAAGATGAGAGGCTGAAGATCGCCATCACTAGGATTCTTCGCCTCAGGCTTGCCGGGCTCACTGTAGGTGCTGTCGGGGTAGATTTCCTCCGCCGCCGCATTGACCCCCTACAGGAGAGGAGGAGGCCCGCCTGGGAATTCAAGAATTCGCCGGACATCATGAGGCTGCGGCCGAGCCTCAACTACAACTTCACCGTCCTGGAGCTGGATGCAATGCTCCTGGAATTGTTCAAACGCGACCCCCAGCACCCATTCACGCTGCCGAGGGGCGTAGTTCCTTTGTGCAATAACTCTTCGCTTGACCGGATCCGCGCCATGATGCCGCTGTGCGATTCACACGGAATCGTTCCGACTTGGCAAGAGCCCGCGGATGACATCGTGCGAGCGTTCTTCGACAACTTGGAAGAGGTGCCGGTCCACGCTGACGAGCAGAAGAGCCTCACCCGTGACACCACCGACGAGGAGCTGCAGCGCATCGCCACTAGGGCGGAAGAGGTTGCGGCCGTAGCTGCCGCGGGCGCGTTCGGGTTCACTGTGGAGGAGGCGGAGGCTGCAGAGGCGGCAAACCTTGCCGAGCGCGCGGAGTTCATTGGCGAGGAAGAGCTTGCCGGTTCTAAAGCCGAGCCGAGCGAGGCCGGCGAGGAAGAGCTCGAGCCCTCAGAAGGCTTGCCGCAGGCGGAGCCCTCGGCCCCGCCAAGAAGGCGTCTTCGCAGGGCCACAGACGTAGCAGGGCGGCAGCCGGCTCAACAGCCGCCAAGCCGTGTGACACGCTCTACCGCGGCAAGTCATGTTGCCGCGGGAGCGCCTCACGCAGCAGCGGCAACTGGAGCGGGATCTTCCCGGGCCACCGCCACCGCCCCCGCCAAGCGGGCAAGGGATCCTACTCCTCCGCCTCGCCGCACCAGAGGGGAGCCGGACTTCGATCTTTCCGCGCTCAGCTCCGACGAGGAGGAAGAAGAGTAAGTTTCTTCGGTGCTCTTGTAGTTCTTCAATCTAGCTGTTTTTATCTTGTATCTGACTTGCTTCAATGTGGACTCCTTTCTTTTCAGGACGCTGTCCCAGAGAGCGGCGAAGAGGGCCAAGGCCGCGGTGATCGTCATCGAAGATGACCCCACCGTGTCAGTAGGGGGTGGGTCCGAGACCACCTTGACGGACCCGGCAATCACTCCTCAAAGCAGCCCCCAGCGCAGCCCCCAGCGTAAGTTCATAGTTTTTTCTTTGCTGTCGGGCGCGCATGAGTGCTTTTTCCTTTGTTTGATATCTTGCTTGTTGATTTGTGCAGGAGCAGAGCAGTCACATCAGGAGCGCCCGGAAGCTGGTCCCGAAGTGCCACCTGCTTCGACTACGCCGCCAAGGGAGGAGTCCCCAGCAAGGGAGCGCTCTCCGGCAAGGGGGAACTCTCCGGCAAGGGATGGCACCATTGATCCTGCGGCGACCGAGGCCGCAACTGCAGATCTTGGCACAAGTAATCCACTTGCCCAGACACTTTCCCTTGGGTTCTTCTTCTTCTGATTTTCTTCCCTTGGATTTTGGATTGATTTTTCTCCCTTCTTCGTTCTTCAGACCCATCTGCGGCTGAGCCAATGGAGACAGAGGGCACCGGCGAGGAAGGGGCCGGTGCTGACGAGGCCGCCGGCGAGGAGGCCGCCAAGGCTGCCGCCGCAGAAGCCGGCGAGGGGTCGGGCGATTGCACTGACGACCCTGCGGCCGCAGGAGCGCCAGGCGCTGCACCGACCGCCGATCCCTTTGCTGCTTCTCCGGAGCCGGGCTCCGAGGAGCCCCAGCCCGGCGCCTACTTGAAGGCCGGCGACGGTATCTTCATCAAGCTACCCTGGGCGTCGAGCTCCAGGGCGCCGGTCGAGGGGGAGACTTTTTATGAGGAGGTGCTCGCCTCCGCCGGACTGTCGTTGGTGGACGCGCCCGGCAGCAGCAGTGGCGAGCCTGAGGAGGAGCAGCTGCTGCGGAAGCTGCTGTCACTCTACCGCGCCCGGCAAGCCAAGCTGGCTTCCCGAGAAGCGCTTGTCACGAAAACGGGAGCTGACATGGAGAAGTGCGTGCAGGAGCTCCGGGGCCACAATCAAGAGGCTATCCGGTCCCTAGCACAGGAGCGGGAGCGACTCGACGAGGAGCGCACGGCCTTCCTTCTCGAGAAGGCCAAAGCTGAGGAGGAGCAAAGGCTGGCCGCCGAGAAGCAGTCTGCGCGGGAAGGCGAATTAGTGCAGCGGAAGGCCAACCTCGACAGCTACGAGGAAGAGCTCGCCGAGCGCGAGCAAGCACTTGGCGGGGCGCTCAAGGAGGCAAAGGACGCTGCGGCAATCGCAGAGGCCGCCAAGAAAGAGCTGGAGGAGAAGGTGGCGCAGCTGGAGGCCAACATTGGGAAGAGCGGCGAGGAGCTTGCCCGCTCAAGCATGAGCGCGAGAAGGATGCTGCCGCCCACGGTGAGCTGCAAGGTCTTCTCGCTGAGAGGGGCAAGGAGCTCAGCGCCGCCAAGGATTCCAATGCAGACCTGGAGCTAAAGCTGGCCACGCTGATGCAGACGCTGGAGGCCGCCAAGGAGCGGGAGAAGACCTTGTCGGAGAAGTTCAAGGCTGACGCGGCACTGCTGGAGAGCATTGCAGTTACCCAGAACTCATTCAGAGACACTATGGAGCACTGGACCGAGGGTCTGGTGTACATTGCCGCAGTCATCAACGAGGAGCTGGCGCAGCTGGGGATGGAGGACTTTGGGTATCCTTCCGACGAGAGTCTTCAACCCAGCGCCAAGCTCAGCCTGTTCTTCAAGGGCGTGGCGACGGCACTCCAGCGGCTCCGGGAGAGGATCCCAAAGCAGCTGGCCGACGAGTCGCGCAAAATCTGCGACGGGGTTCTCCAGAAGGTGCTGATGAAGGCAGCCTTCCGCAATCCAGGCCTCAGCTTCACCAACGTCCTCAGGTCCTTGCCGCCTGACGCCGATCTGGATGCACTCAAGGCCCTTGTCGCACCCATTGTGGACAAGGTGAGCGAGATCAAGAGAGTCGAGGGCGGGCGCGTAGACTAGGCAGCTCATTTCTTCTTTTCCCTTGTCGCTGCTAATCATGTTATGAAAACAGTCTGTTAGAGCTGCGACAAGTTATCTTGTAATATAACTTTATTTCTGTTACCAATTGCTATGTTATTTCCTCTACTAGATTCCTTCCTTTGTATGTTTTTACCCTACGCTTCTAGGGAACTTGTCGGCGCAGGCGCCCGAGCCGCGAGCGCTGAGTGCGGAACTTCAGCAGCCTGCTAGCGGTGCTGCTTCCGACAAGAAACCTTGTCGCGACTAGATGCAGCACGCTTAAGCTGTTGAGCGGACTCGAAACAAAGTAAGGGCGCAACTAGCCACGAGTTGGTTCCTCCGCGCACAGGTTTTCCATACAAAGCAGGGTCGTTCGAGGAAGATAACTCAAAAATTTAAAAACTGATTGCTCAAACTTTGGCAACTTAGCTTTTCTATCGTTTGCTTCCCGGCAAAGCAAAACTTCGCTTGAACGACGCCTGGTCCATACTACCATCTTCTCCTTCCCTCCCGGCAAACTTGTGTGCGAGGGAACCTTCTTCTCCTTTGTTGAAAAGAAGAAAGAAGAGAAAATAATAATATGGAGCCCTTCGGCTCATTATTGCTTACCGGATGTAGGTGCTGCACAAAGTGTCAGATAACACATGCTAGAAATAAACTAATGCATGAAATGGACAAGTTGTGCGGAGCACATGGGGTTTTACTTATGCACGGGATCTGCGCCCGGCTTTGTACAAAGGATTACATGCAACAGTGGCAAGACTTGTACAAAAGGTGGTTGCCGGAACGGGTTCCGGCAACCGCGCCCTACGGGGAAAACTTACGAAGATGTTCTATGTTCCAGGAGTTGCTCACCGGAATGCCATCTTTGGTCTCAAGGCGGACAGCATCGGGCCTTGTGACTCGTTTCACCCGATAAGGGCCCTCCCACTTCGGCGTCAACTTGCTGGAATTCTTGGCGGATTGAACGCGCCGAAGAACAAGGTCGCCTTCCTCGAAGCTTCTGGCTTTAACTTTGCGGCTATGGTAGCGGCGCAAAGCTTGCTGGTATCGAGCAGCTCGTACAGCAGCCTGAAGATGATCTTCCTCAAGGAGCAGCGCGTCGTCTTGCCGCAGCTGTTCTTGCTCAAGCTCATCATAAGCGAGCACTCGAGGTGATCCGTACACGAGTTCCGTGGGGAGAACTGCCTCTGCTCCATAGACTAGAGCGAAAGGTGTCTGGCCAGTGGCTCGATTTGGCGTCGTTCTGATCGACCAAAGAACCACCGGCAGCTCCTCGATCCAGTTCCTTCCGCACTTGTGCAGCCTGTCGAAAGTTCTGGTCTTGAGCCCGCGCAGCACTTCAGCATTTGCCCTCTCTGCTTGACCGTTGCTTCTCGGATGAGCAACAGAAGCGAAGCAGACCTTGGCGCCAAGGTCTTGGACGTACTGCATGAAGGTGCGGCTCGTGAATTGCGTGCCGTTGTCGGTGATGATCCTGTTAGGGATCCCGAAACGGCAAACAATTGACCTGAAGAACTTGACTACTGACTGTGCTGTCACCTTCCTCACTGGCTGCACTTCCGGCCACTTTGTGAACTTGTCGATTGCGACGTACAAGTACTCAAAGCCCCCGACAGCTCGGGGGAAGGGGCCGAGGATATCGAGCCCCCAGACCGAAAATGGCCAGGATAAAGGGATCGTCTGGAGAGCTTGAGCTGGCTGGTGTATCTGTTTGGAGTGGAACTGGCACGCTTCACACTTGGTTACTTGTGCAGTTGCATCCTGGAGGGCTGTCGGCCAAAAGAACCCTTGCCGGAAAGCTTTGCCGGCAAGTGCTCTTGCGCCAATGTGGTGGCCACATATGCCTCCATGTATCTCTGCCAACAGCTTTTGTCCATCTTCCCGGCGAATACACTTCAATTTCACACCGTTGAGTCTTCTTCTGTACAGTATGCTATCGACAAACTGGTACATACTTGACTGCCGGGCTACTCTTTCCGCTTCTTCTTGCTCTTCGGGAAGTTCTCTTGTCTGAAGGAAGTGGACAATCTGCTGTGCCCATGCTGGAGCTTGTGGCTCGACAACAAGGACTAAAGGCACATCTGCTGCTGCGGGAACATCCGCTTCCACGGCAAGGACTTGCGGTCCTGCCGGAGCTTGATGTTCCCCGGCAAGCTTGCCGGAGCAAAACTTGTCGGGAGCGTCTGCTTCAACGGAACAAACCATAAGGCTTGCCGGAGCAGACTGCCCCTCAGCATCCTTGGTGTTGATCTTGGGGACTTTCTTGGCGGCGGCTTCGGGGAGCTCTGCCGGAAAGTAGTCACCAGAAACCAACTTCCTCTTCTTGCTTTGTCTAGTTGATGGTGTTACGGATGGTTGAGTCAACTTGAGCACAAAGATCCCTGGTTCCACAGGTAACTTTAGTGCGGCGCACTTTGACAGGCCATCAGCAATGTCATTCTGTGCTCTTGGGATATGCTCCACTTGTAGGCCGTCAAAGTGCTCTCTAGCTTCCTCACTTCATCAACATATGCTTCCATCAATGGACTCTGGTAGTTCTTGTTCACTTGTCGGATGACAAGCTGTGAGTCACCCCTGACAATGAGCTTCTTGATCCCAAGGTCTGCTGCGATTCTGAGTCCGGCAAGCAATCCTTCATACTCTGTAGTATTGTTGGTTGCTTGCTCCTTGGGAAGTGCATCTGGACTACGTACTTGAGGTGCTCTCCGGTGGGCGCGACAAGCAGCACGCCTGCACCGGCGCCTTGCAGCGAGAAGGCACCATCAAAGTACATCAGCCACTCTTTGCTTGCCTCTTTGACGGGGATGCTCGTCTCTGGAATTTCTTCATCTGGTGTTGGCGTCCATTCTGCTATGAACTCTGCCAATGCCCTGCTTTGGATAGTTGAAGTGCTCTCAAACTTGAGGCCAAAGCTTGACAGTTCCAGCGCCCACTCGACAATCCTGCCTGTTGCTTCTGGATTTTGCAGTATCCTCTTCAGCGGAAAGCGAGTGACAACTGTGATCTCATGTGCTTGGAAGTAATGGCGCAACTTTCTCGAGGCCATGAGGAGGCCGAAAAGCAACTTCTGCACACCAGAGTACCTTGATCCAGCCCCCTGCAGAAGGGAACTGACAAAGTAAACTGGACGCTGCACCATTCTCTTCTGCATCTTATCATGCTCCTGCGCAGTGGCATGCGGAGCTGACAAGATCGCCATCGTGGCAAACGGTGGCGCCCCTAATGGTCCTTTTCTGCACTGTTTAGGCGACTCAGACGGGCATTTAATGCCCTTGTCCCCTACCTGGCGCGCCAAAGATGTCGGGGGAAACTGATCCACGAACACCTATGGGGCCGGCGGACCGGGCCCCTTTCGGTTTGGTGGGGGGCGGAGATCGCACGAAGAGCGGATCGAGGTGAAGCACACGAGCAGTTTACCCAGCTTCGGAGCTCTCCGGAGAGATAACACTCCTACTGCTGCTTGTCTGATTGTATTATCTTGTGTTCTTGCTCGAGAGAGAGAGAGCGTAGTGTTTTCTGGGCTCAGGTGAATCGAACCCAACTGTCCCAACCTCGAACCGAACCGTCCGAACCTCCTCTATGTTGCGCATGGGCCTCCTTTTATACGCTAAAGGGGTCACCGACAGGTGGCAACGCAGAGGAGGGTACAAATGTAAAAAGTGAGGTGGTTGGTACAGTTGCTTGTACAGTGTACCCTACCTAACCCTGACGGCAGGGGACAAGGGCATTAAATGCCCGTCTGAGTCGCCTAAACAGTGCAGAAAAGGACCGTTAGGGGCGCCACCGTTCGCCACGATGGCGATCTTGTCAGCTCCGCATGCCACTGCGCACCGTTGGCTGCACAGCCTCCCGCCACACGTGCCTGGAGAGGCCCCCAGAGCGACACGTTGGTGGATGCGCTGGAGCGTGGGCACAGAGTGGCCGCCTGCCGCGGCAAGCGCCTTGCCGCTGCTGTTATCTTGTCGGGTCCGGAAGCTTGTCGCTCACCGGGCTTCGAGGTACCTTGGTTGGTCTTCCCGGCAAGCTCCTCTTGCCGGGGCCACGTCGCCTTGCCGGAGCGCGTGGCGCGTCGCGGCAAGTACCTTGGCATGCCTTGGTTGGCCTTCCCGGCAAGGTCCTCTTGCCGGGGCCTTGTCTCCTGAGCTTAAATACTTTGTTCTTGAATGGCTCCAAGGGAACCACGGAGGATCTTGGCGTTCGCCCGGCAAGCCTTGCCGCGGGGTGCTGCAACTGCCCGTGCACAAGTTCGGGGTACTAGGGGACCCCTATTCTAGTACACCGACACATTTGTTGTTGCATTTAAATTCTTTAGCTAGAGAGTTATTTGTTTGTTGCATTTAAGTGTTGTATGATCTTTATGTAAGAACTTTATGTATTGTATTAATTTGATGTTTTCGGTGCTGTGTATTGAAGATGAGCCAGCAATGGATGTACGATGACCGTGCTCTCCCGAGTTCATTAATGGCGTGCGTACTTTTCTGCTTGCGGCTGAGGCAAACAAGCGAGCGGATGGTTTTATGCCTTGTCCATGTGCTGGCTGTAAGAATGATCACAATTACTCTACATCAAGAACCATTCACGTCCACCTGTTTGAGTCCGGTTTCATGCCCCACTATAATGTTTGGACCAAGCATGGAGAAAGAGGGGTTATGATGGAAGACAATGAATAAGAAGAGGACGACGACAGCTATCCTGGCCATGGGTTCCCTGAATACGATGATACAACAATGAGGGGAGAAGCTGAGCCGGTAATGCGGGAAGAAGCTGAGCCGGCAATGCGGGAAGTAGCTGAAGAAGAGGCATCGGATGAGCCCGTTGATGATCTAGGTCGGGCCATTGCCGATGCAAAGAGAAACTGCGCAAGTGATTTGGAGAAGAAGAAGTTGCAGCGCATGTTAGAGGATCACAAAAAATTGTCGTACCCGAGTTGCGTAGGTGACAAGAAAAAGCTGGGCACCACACTGGAATTGCTGCAATGGAAGGCAGAGAATGGTGTATCTGACAAGGGATTTGGAAAGTTGCTGGTAAAGATAAAGGATATGCTTCCAAATGACAACGAATTGCCCAAGAGTATGTACGAAGCAAAGAAGGCCGTCTTCCCTCTAGGGTTAGAGGTGCAGAAGATACATGCCTGCCCTAATGATTGCATCCTCTACCACGGTGAGTACGAGGATTTGAACGCTTGCCCGGTATGCGGTGCATTGCGCTATAAGATCAGCCGCGATGACCCTAGTGATGTCGAGGGCGAGCGCCCCAAGAAGAAGATTCCTGCCAAGGTGATGTGGTATGCTCCTATAATACCACGGTTGAAACGTTTGTTCCAAAACAAAGAGCATGCTAAGGCGATGCGATGGCACATAGAAGACCGTAAGAAAGATGGAAAGTTGAGAGTACCCGCTGACGGGTCGCAGTGGAGAAAAATCGAAAGAAAGTATGGGAAGGAGATTGCAGATGTCGCAAGGAATGTATGGTTTGGTCTAAGTGCAGATGGCATTAATCCTTTTGGGGAGCAGAGCAGCAACCATAGCACCTGGCCTGTGACTCTATGTTTGTATTACCTCCCTCCTTGGTTGTGCATGAAGCGGAAGTTCATTATGATGCCAGTGCTCATCCAAGGCCCTAAGCAACCCGGCAACGACATTGATGTGTACCTAAGGCCATTAGTTAAAGAACACTTACAACCGTGGAATGGAACAGGTGTACGTGCGTGGGATGAGCACATGGGGGAAGAATTTGACCTAAAGGCGTTGCTGTTCGTGACCATCAATGATTGGCCTTTCAGGACAGACAAACAAGGGATACCACGCATGCATGCACTGTTTGGACGATACCGACAGTATATATTTGGCTAATTGTAAGAAGATTTGTACCTGGGACATCGTCGATTTCTTCCGAGCAGGCATCCCGTAAGAAAGAAAGGCAAGCATTTCAAAGGTGAGGCGGATCACCAGACGAAGCCTCGCCACCATACTGGTGCTGATGTACATGATATGGTCAAGGATTTGAAGGTGGTCTTTGGAAAGGATCCTGGTGGACAACCTGTTCCGAATGACGCTGACGGACGCACACCCATGTGGAAGAAGAAATCTATATTTTGGGACCTGCCCTATTGGAAAGACCTAGAGGTCCGCTCCGCAATCGACGTGATGCACGTGACGAAGAATCTTTGTGTGACCCTGCTTGGCTTCTTGGGTGTGTATGGGAAGACAAAAGATACACCTGAGGCACGGGAGGACCAGCAACGTATGCACAGAAAAGATGGCATACATCAGTGTCATGCAAGCTACGCTCTTACCAAAGAAGAGAAGGAAATCTTCTTTGAATGCCTGCTCAGTATTAAGGTACCGTCTGGCTTCTCGTCGAATATAAAGGGAATAATAAACATGGCAGAGAAAAAGTTCCAGAACCTAAAGTCTCATGACTACCATGTGATTATGACGCGACTACTTCCGGTTGCATTGAGGGGGCTTCTACCGGAAAACGTTCGATTAGCCATTGTGAAGCTATGTGCATTTCTCAATGCAATCTCTCAGAAGGTAATCGATCCAGAAATCATACCAAGGTTAGAGAATGATTTGGTGCAATGTGTTGTCAGTTTCGAGTTGGTGTTCCCACCATCCTTCTTCAACATCATGACGCACGTCCTAGTTCACCTATGCGAAGAGATTAACGTTTTGGGTCCTGTATTTCTACACAATATGTTCCCCTTTGAGAGGTTCATGGGAGTCTTAAAGAAATATGTTCATAACCGTGCTAGGCAAGAAGGAAGCATATCCAAGGGCCATGAAAATGAGGAGGCCATTGAGTTTTGTATTGACTTTATTCCTGACCTTAAGCCGATTGGTGTTCCTGAATCGCGGCATAAGGGCAGACTGGATGGAAAAGGCACGCTAGGAGGGGAACAAATAATATGTATGGACGGACATTCTCTCACTAAAGCACACTACACAATTCTACAAAATTCTGCCTTGGTGGCTCCGTATATGGATGAACACAAGAATTTGCTACGCTCCAAACACCCGGAGCGGTCTGATGACTGGATTACACGTGAACAAACCAGGAGTTTCGCCAGCTGGTTGCAGACACGTACCATGCATGACACCTCTATTGAAGATGACCTGTACTTGCTGTCCCAGTTACCATCTTCGAATATAATGACTTTCAAAGGGTACGAGATAAATGGTAATACATTTTACACTATCGCCCAAGATAAGAAGAGCACGAACCAAAATAGTGGTATCCGCTTTGATGCAGAAACCAAGACGGGAAAGGAAACATATTATGGTTATATACAGGACATATGGGAACCTGACACGAGGCGGGGTAACGGAAGACCCGCAGTACGGAATGACAACAGTGGATCTCAACAATCTTGCGTATGTAGACGAACCATTCGTCCTAGCCAATGATGTGTCACAGGTTTTCTAGGTGAAGGATATGTCTACCAAGCCAAGAAAAAGAAAAGATAAGGAAGCGAATGCAGCGTACGATGATCCAAAGCGGCACATAGTTCTTTCTAGGAAGACAAACATCGTGGGAGTGGATGACAAGACAGACATGTCAGAAGATTATGAAAAGTTTGATGAAATTGCTCCATTAACAGTGAATATTGACCCGAGCATCCCGTTAAATGATGAAGATTTCCCATGGTTACGGTGCAAAGGGACACACGCGAAGAAAAAGTTTCACACACAAAGATCTGGGATGTGATCAGCTTCACTATCATCACTTTCTTCTGTGTTTCACACCCAAGAGGGAATCTCTGTAATAGTTAGGGTAATTATGTTTTTTGGCATTTGAAACGCGAAGAAATTTTATGTGCAAACAAATTCTTTCGTGCCTTTACTGATTTTTAAAGTTAAGTTATTCACAAACTAGTGATTCACACTAATTTCAAATAATTCAAAATTTAAACTATTCAAATTTGAAAACTACGGGCACTAACAGAAAGTTTGTAATTTTTTTGTACCTAAAGCAAAAATATTCACAAAGAAACTCTAAATACACAAAAAACAACTCAAAAAAATAAAGCAAAAATAAAATAAAAAAGTCCGCCTACTGGGCCAGAGCGGCCTGCATACGAGTAGAAACCCAACCTGTTGTTGGGCCAGGATGCAGGCCCGCAAAGGCCCAGTAGGCCCACAGGGCAGCACAGAACATGTAGGCCCAGTAGGCCTGCTTTGGATAGGAGCTCGAGAGAGCTACCGCACGGGGGGTTATAAACCAGTGCGGACGCCCCTCGGCTAGCGAGGTGGGACTAAACTTGCCGCACTGCACCTGCGCCAGCGCAACCCCTTTAGTACCGGGTGGTGGCACCAACCGGTACTAAAGGGGGCCTTTAGTACCGGTTGGAGCCACCACCCGGTACTAAAGGGGGTGCGCTTCCCGCCGGTTGGCCTGGCCAAAACAGGCCTTTAGTACTGGTTGGTGGCTCCAACCGGTACTAAAGGTCCATCCTATATAACTAAACACTTCAAAAATTTCAGTTTCTCATCTGCTTCTTCTCCTCTGCCTCGTCGCCCGCCGCCCCCATCTCCATATCCCTTGTCGCCGCCCCCGTCGCCGCCCTGTCCCCGTCATCGCCGCCCTGTCGTCCCCGTCCCCGTCGTCACCGCCGCCTCGTCCCGGCCCGTCCCACGTCGTCCCCGTCCCCGTCATCGCCGCCCCGGCCCCGTCGTCGCCGCCCCGGCCCGTACGTCCCCGTCCTCGTCGTCGCCGCCCCATCCCTGTCCCCATCGTCGCCATCCCCGTCGTCGCCGCGCCTGTCGCCGTCCCCGTCGCCGCCCCCCGTTGCCTCTCGCCTCGCCGGTGAGCACACACACACACACATTTTTTTAGTTTTTTAGTTATAGAAGTAGTTATAAAAATGTTAGAAATTTTTCTTTTTTTAGTTATAGAAATAGTTAGTTATATAGCATTGTTAGAAATGTTAGAATTGTTAGAAATTTTTCTGTTTTTTAGTTATAGAAATAGTTATAAAAAAGTTAGAATTGTTAGAAATTTTTCTGTTTTTTAGTTATAAAAAAGTTAGAAATTTTTATTTTTTAGTTATAGAAATATTAGAAATGTTATACAAATGTTAGTTATATATATAGAAATGTTATAATTTTTTCTGTTTTTTAGATATAGAAATATTAGAAATGTTATAGAAATGTTAGTTATATAGCATTGTTAGAAATGTTATAGGAATGTTAGTTATATAGAAATGTTAGAAATTTTAGTTATCAAAATCCAATCATTAAAAAAATGTTACTTTTTACGGGCATATAGCTAGTATTTGTTCTCGATTATGCTCGGCCCGCATCCTCGCCGTCGACCCGTCCACGACGACGTCCGGCTAACCCATGTCCGGGACTGGGCTCCGCCGGGCTGGCACTAGGAGGTGCTGCCTGGATGGGCGCGCCGCTTGATGAGGAACCCGGCCCCGGGTCCCGTCGTTAACCCTGATCTCGTTTGGTGGCGTTCGCGTGGGCCAGTTTCGGTGCGGAGGGAGCCGGCCCCGCCGGAGGTGGTACGTCGCCGTGTCAGGGAGGAGGACGAGCACGTCCATCGCTACATGGTTGCATTAGAGGGCGGCAGGTTCTCCAATACCTGGCAGTTTCTTTAGGGATCTCACTTCAGTTATGATCCTGTGAGGGTTCCTTCTCTTTGGGTGTCCACCGCCCGCGCCGCAGGAACCGCGAGTGTCCTAGATTCTTCTGTAGTATTCGATCTTTATTAGCTACCTAGCCAGCGATGTATTCGATATATAATATTCGAGACGATGTATTAGAGATTATATATTATTCGAGACAATGTATTCGAGATTATAACTATTATTCGAGACGATGTATTCGAGATTATATATTATTCGAGACGATGTATTCGAGATTATATCTATTATTCGAGACGATGTATTCGAGATTATATCTATTATTCGAGACGATTTATTCGAGATTATATCTATTATTCGAGACGATGTATTCGAGATTATATCTATTATTCGAGACGATGTATTTGAGATTATATCTATTATTCTAGACGATGTAATTTGAATACTAAATTGTTTTATATTTCTTTTGGATTAGTTAAACAAAACCTATGGCGGACAATACCAGCAGAGAGGGAGAAGAGGCCCTGTTCAATATCATACGCAATCCTCGCGGGCCAAATGATGATTAGAATGAAGAAGATTATGACGGCTCTGAATATCTAAACAACACCGGGGAGGGTGATATGATATTCGATCGCGGCGACCGAATTGATGAAGTCATGAACTATGAACATGACAAAGAAAATGTTGATCTTGAAACAACAAAGACCGGCGAGGTATATATATTTATATAAGCAGGCATCTGGTGATCATCACATATTTTAAATGACTTGAAGATATATTAACGAATCGATCTTTCTTCTTTCAGCCATCCGGATCAAGCAAATCTTCAGGCAACAGGAAACGTGGCCCAAACAAAAAGTTGAAGGAGGGCGTAAAGTACAATATCGAGGCCATCAAACCTAATGGCGAACCATTAGCGCCTAAGAAGATTGCGGACAAGTTCAGTCATCAGTGTGGAGTTCTTGTGAAGGAACAACTCCCGATCCCCCTTCAAGAATGGAGAGAGCCAGCAAAGCCATGTCCAGGAGTTACTTTTGTCGATAACAGACAAAAACTTCTGCTTTGGGAAACGCTCATGGAACATTTCACCCTACCAGATCATTTCACAGATGCAGATGTGGAGAAAGTCAAGGACGCTGCTCTTAGGAAGATGGCGGTTGCATTCAAGAACCACAAGATTCGTGAATGGGCCAAGTACGTCAACGGAGGAAGGAAGACTCCAGTATTCGAGGGAACACTAGAGAACCAAAGTGCTCATTGGGGCGATTTCGTGAAATTCAAGGATTCGGAATTATCTAAGGAACAGTCGAGAATAAACAAGGCCAATGCCGTAAAAAAGGATAAGTTCCATAAGCTGGGGCCAGGTGGCTATGCGGGGGGAATGCCTAAGTGGGATAAGTCTGAGAAAGAGATGTTGGATGCAAGTGTCAGTCCAGAAACATTGAGCTGGCCCCCCAAGTGCAGGACTTGGTTCTATGCGCATGGGGGGGAGTTGGACCCGAAGACAGGCAAAGTTTCGAAGAAGGCATGTCTGGACGAAGCCGAAGATAAGCTACTTGTTGCAATAGAAGAGGCTCGATCGGGGTTGTTCGAGCCCAACAGAGAGAACGACAAGCTTACGCGTGCCCTGGGAAATCCTGAACACCCAGGAAGAACACGAGGCATGGGCGCTATTCCGTGGTATGAGGGGTTTTCGGACTGGAACACCGACTACAAAACCCGTGTGAGAAAGAAGATTGCGGAGGAGAAGAAGAGGAAGATGGAGGAGAAGCAGAGGAAGCTAGACTATGAACGCCTTCAAGGCCTAGAATCAGCGCACGCGGACTTGGCCGTCAAATTCCAGCGGCAGCAGGAGCAGATCGACTCACTTAGCCAGCAAAGAGGGTCTCAGCAGCTAGCGGATGATCCACCATTGGATAGCACCGTCCCATCCATGCCGAGAAGCAGCGTGGGTTCTGCCCCAGGCGACGCATTGCTGGATAGCTACCCAGTGGATGACATCATGGAGAACACTAACTGCGAGCTACACTTCAAAATGAAGAACATATCCATGAAGGTGGCGGACGCCCTTGCTTTTACAAATCCCCCCGAGGCAACCTTCCATTGCAACCCGATTCTAGAGGGCTATGCTCGTGTCTTGGTTGATGAGGTGGTGGACCAATATTCGGGGCTAGAACTTGACATTCCTGGAGGTGACGATGAGCACACACTAGGAGAGGCCAACCATCGTATCATCCTATGGAGAAAGGATTGCATCATCTTTCGAAGGCCACCGACACCGCGTCATCCGACTCCTCGTCGCAGTCCGCCACCGAGTCAGCAGACTCCCGCTCCTCCAAGTCCACCAACGCGACAAGCGACTCCTCCTCCAAGTCCGGCATAGCTTCAGGCCACTCCTCCTCCTCCAAGTCCGGCAAACCATCAGGCCACTCCTCCTCCAAGTCTGGCACAGCTTCAGGCCACTCCTCCTCCAAGTCCGGCACAGCTTCAGGCCACTCCTCCTCCAAGTCCGGCACAGCTTCAGGCCACTCCTCCTCCAAGTCCGGCACAACTTCAGGCCACTCCTCCTCCTCCAACTCAGCCACGTCAGCCGTCTTCGCCGCCTCAGCAATCGCGGAAGAGAGCCGCCTCAGCTATGGTGCGTAGCGGTACAAGTCGAGGTAGTACTGGAGGTACATGCAGAGGCAAGCGATTTCAATATGGTCCAAGCCTCGTGCCTCTTTCGTAGAGGCCTTACGACAAGTCCGAGGAGGAAAACATAGCCATATCGAAGGCCGAGGTGGAAGCCCATTTTGCACTGAAACCGCCACCGCCGCTAAGGGAGAAAGTGCATGTGGAAAAGATTGACCACTTCATTCGTATGGCTAGAGCACCAGCTCCCAAGCCTGTTGACACAGACTATGAGCGCCACATCAAGAAGTTAAATCGAGCACGTCTACAGAAAGAGGCGAGCTCGAGCTCGAGCAAATCAACTGGCAAAAGGAGCGGTGAAACCGTTCCCCAGCTGGGAGAATAGGCGGCGCAATCAATCCCCCCGCTTGTTGTGCCAACAACACATGAGAGTAGGCGCGCCCAATATTATTGTGGGCAAACCGTTAACGTTCCCGGGGTGGGCGATGTGGTAATAACCGAGGAGCATATTGCACAGGCTGAATCGATCGGGATCACTATTGGACAACTCCTCGATATCGAGCCCATGTCTTCGACTAGAGAGGAGGAAATAAAACGGAAATATGCCCGGGGCCAACCTTTGGTCGAGCCAGAGGAGGTCCATAAGCTCCCAACGAGAATGTATGAATTGCATCAATGGTACATGGACATTACCAAGATTTCCAATCGAGAGTCCCTCATGGTGAATGTCAACAAGGATCATTACTACCATGAGAAAGCTGTGACCATTGAGTATTCAGAACTATTTCAGCTATACAATAAAGACGCACTCGACAATCTATCGTCAGTTGCTATTGTCTATAAGTGATTTCTTTCTGTAATTTAAGTCTCAAGCTAGCTGTAGTGATTATTTTGATCAATCATTACCTGTAATTATCCTCACTATATTCTTTTCTGTGGTATTATGCAGGATGAAGATTTATGAAATGAAAAAAGGTGGACGCTATGGCATTGGGTTCGTTGACCCAAATACCATTAATGAATACACATGGAAAATAGATTTAAATCAAAAAAAGTGTATAGGAAAGCATGCTACAGTTCTTCAAGGAACTCAAATACAATGAAGATATACTACTTCCTTACAACTTCCAGTGAGTCACACTGTCTTGTACTACAAATTCTGTTTTCCCTACTAGCTAGCTACATGTTTTTTCTTACATATGCCCTCTTAATTAAGACATGCAAATGTGTGTGCATGCAGATTTCACTGGATCTTGTTAATCATTAAAGTTGATGAAGGAACAGTTGAAGTACTAGACTCGCTACTTAAGAAAGCAAGTGACTACACCATCGTGAAGGGGATAGTCAACAGGTAATTTCAATCATTATTAAATATATTTTGGCCTATTTAATTAGTTCGTCATTTCTTGATAACAACTATTTAATAACCCATTTATTTATTTTCTTTGACGGCGGACAGGGCTTGGGCAAAGTTCATCAGGGCCACTCCAGGCCCATGGAAACAAAATCTGAAATGGTATCGACCCAAGGTAAGTAATTAAGTAGTACTAGCTAGCTGCCATCTCTTTAATTATCATGCTTGATTAATTATTATCTGATCAAATTCCATTCTTGTAAAGGCCCTGAAGCAGGCACCGGGGAATGATCTATGTGCATACTACGTGTGCGAGAACATTCGCATGATGGCATCCGAAAGGAGCAAATCTCAAAGACAGGAGTGGGTATGATATCGATTGTCAGAACACTATTCACAATTTTTACACCATTATCGATATCTAGTCACACAAGTAATACACATGCATATTGATCTCCTTCTTAACAGTTCAAAGAGGTGCGGGACAAGCTCCTAGCACAGGACCGCATAGAAGCAATTCAAGAGGAAATAGCGGGATTTTTGCTCAACCAGGTCATAGATCCCAAAGGAGAATACTATTACCCGCTACCGACCCCATGAACCACTTCCAATTGTTATCGTGACCCGAAGGCACCAATTAGCTATGCTAATGCCACTGGCTCCGAAGGAACCAATTAGGAGAAATTGTATATATATATACATGTGTGTATATATGTGTGAATTAATTAATGGTGGTTGTGAGACATTCAATGATATTTTATATTTCTTTGCTATTTACTTTGCCTTTACTTTTTACTTTGCATCTTTATATCAAAAATACCAAAAATATTCTATCTATCAGATCTCACTCTCGTAAGTGACCGTGAAGGGCTTGACAACCCCTAATCGCGTTGGTTGCGAGTAGCTATCGCTTTGTGTAGGTACGAGGGACTTGAGCGTGGGCTCCTACTGGATTGATACCTTGGTTCTCAAAAACCGAGGGAAATACTTATGCTACTCTGCTGCATCATCCCTTCCTCTTCGGGGAAAACCAACGCAAGCTCAAGACGTAGTAGTATGCGTAATGCGGTACCGCATTGAATTTTCCAAATGCGGTTTGCCCAAGCAGTACGTGATAGCCACTATGGAATGGGACGATATCGAAGATTCACTCCTCGCTTCGGAAGTTGTCTGGAGATCCGAAGACCACTTCCAGTGTGATTGAGCCCGTGCAATGGGCCTCTACACCTGGGATGACGCCCTTAAAGGTGGTTTTGGTGGGTTTGATCCTCGAGGGATCTATACCCATTTTGCGCACTGTATCCTGATAGAGCAGGTTCAGGCTGCTGCCGCCGTCCATAAGGACCCGAGTGAGGTGAAATCTGTCGATGATGGGGTCTAGGACCAATGCAGCGGATCCGCCATGACGGATACTAGTGGGGTGGTCCCTGCGATCGAAGGTGATCAGACAAGAGGACCATGGGTTGAACTTTGGGGCAACAGGCTCCATCGCATAGACGTCCCTTAGTGCATGCTTCCATTCCCTCTTTGGAATGTGGGTTGCGTCTTCACTTGTGGGGGGAACCTCTTCTGTCCTCCCGTGTTCGGCGGCCGGTGCTCCTCCTCATCATCACTACGCAACCCCTTGTCCTTGTTTTCATCATTCAACTTGCCGGCCTGCTTGAACACCCAGCATTCTCCGTTGGTGTGATTGGCTAGCTTATCGGGGGTGTCGTGGATTTGACACGAGCAATCAAGTATGCAATACAAACTGGACGGGCCTGGGGTACTTCTTTTGAATGGCCTTTTCCGCTGACCGGATCTAGAGCCTCTGATCCGGCATTGACTGCCGTATCATCGGCGTTATCGCCGTTGTTGCAGAGCTTGTGTCTGCTGCGACATGGTCTGCCGTTGGCATCTTTGGTGTCTGAAGTGCCCGGATTTCTTGATGTGTTGTTGCTGCGAGCCAGCTATCTATCCTCGTCTGCGCAAAAGCGGGTCATGAGTGTCATGAGGGCTGCCATAGACTTCGGCTTCTCCTGGCCGAGGTGCCGGGCGAGCCACTTGTCACGGATGTTATGCTTGAATGCCGCTAA
Source organism: Triticum dicoccoides (assembly GCF_002162155.2). Lineage (NCBI taxonomy): Eukaryota > Viridiplantae > Streptophyta > Magnoliopsida > Poales > Poaceae > Triticum > Triticum dicoccoides. The sequence goes on along the minus strand of NC_041382.1, from coordinate 671,459,888 downwards.
GGCCTCTGCATCTGGACAGTCGAGAATTTGTTTTTTCTTAGTTAGGAACCGTGTCCAGAATTGCCTGGCCGATTCCCCCGGGTGCTGAGTTATATGGATCAAGTCATCAGCATCCGGTGGTCGCACATAAGTGCCCTGGAAGTTGTCAAGGAATGTGTCTTCCAAATCCTCCCAACTGCCGACGGAGTCTACTGGCAAGCTATTCAGCCAATGCTGAGCCGGTCCTTTGAGTTTTAGTGGGAGGTACTTGATGGCATGTAGATCATCAGCGCGAGCCATGTGGATGTGGAGGAGGAAATCCTCAATCCATACAGCAGGATCTGTTGTACCATCATACGATTTGATATTTACGGGTTTAAAACCCTCCGGGAATTCGTGATCCATAACTTCATCAGTGAAGCATAGGGGGTGTGCGGCGCCTCTATGCCGGGCTATATCACGACGCAATTTATATGAGTCTTGTCTGCTGTATTCGGCCCAGCCGGATTTACTTCTAGTGTATCCGGTGTGACGGTCATCGTCCCGCATTGGCGCGCGCCCCCGTGACCCGTATATCGACCTTGCATGTTTTGCCCTGCTTTCCAATACGTCTCGTATGTCCCATGTGTTGCCCCAGGCCTTGGTATTTTTGTTTGAGTGGCGGCGGGGTGTAGGCTAAACTTCAGGCTGAAACGCCTCTCTGTCTCGGCCACGAGGTGGCCGGTCAGCCGCATCGTACACTGGTGATGTAGGTTTCAATGCTTCCTCCTCGAGTCGGGGTAGCGACCTGCACTTTTGGTAACTCTTGGAGGGGCGCTCGAGTTCGTATTCCTCAGCCGCAAGGACTTCGGTCCATCTGTCTGCTAGCAAATCTCGATCAGCTCGAAGCTCTTGTTGCTTTTTCTTCAAGCTATTTGATGTGGCTATAAGCCGGCGCTTGAAGCGCTCCTTCTTGACGGGATCCTCAGGTACGATAAATTCTTCGTCACCGAGGCTCACCTCGTCTTCGGAGAGAGGCATGAAATTTTACTCCTCCGATTCTTTATCCGCTGCCCGCTCTGGAGGGCTAGCTTGTTCACCCTCCCGCTGCAAATTGTGCTGGAGGGGATTGTTGTCGTCTTCGGCACTATCCGGAGTGTTATTGTCTCTTGTGCCGGTATCACTACTTTTGCTATGGCGGGACTTAGAGGGGTGCCGCTGACGTCGGCGCTTGGGTTGCTTCTTGGAGGGGTCATCCCCCGCTGTCTTGTCGCCATTGCCTTCTTTGGTGGTGTCCATCATGTATATATCATATGATGAGTTGGCGGTCCAGCGCCCTGTGGGCGGTGGTTCCTGTTCGTCTCTTGCATCGTCGTCCATACCGTCGATGTCTTCAGAGTCGAAGTCGAGCATGTCGGTTGAGGAAGTCCTGGATTAGGGGGTCTTCGGACAGCCGGACTATATCCTTTGGCCGGACTGTTAGACTATGAAGATACAGGATTAAAGACTTTGTCTCGTGTCCGGATGGGACTCTACTTGGCGTGGAAGGTAAGCTAGGCAATACGGATATGTATATCTCCTCCTTTGTAACCGACCTTGTGTAACCCTAGCCCTTTCCGGTGTCTATATAAACCGGAGGGTTTTAGTCCATAGAACAACAATCATACCATAGGCTAGCTTCAAAGGTTTAGCCTCTCCGATCTCGTGGTAGATCAACTCTTGTAATACTCATATCATCAAGAATAAATCAAGCAGGACGTAGGGTTTTACCTCCATCAAGAGGGCCCGAACCTAGGTAAAACATCATGTCCCCTGCCTCCTGTTACCATCAGCCTTAGATGCACAGTTCGGGACCCCCTACCCGAGATCCGCCGGTTTTGACACCGACATTGGTGCTTTCATTGAGAGTTCCTCTGTGTTGTCTCCATTAGGCTTGATGGCTCCTTCAATCATCGATACTGATGCAGTCCAGGGTGAGACTTTTCTCCCCGGACAGATCTTTGTATTCGACGGCTTCGCACTACCGGCCAACTCGCTTGGCCGTCTGGAGCAGATCGAAAGTTACGCCCCTGGTCACCAGGTCAGGTTTGGAAGCTTAAACTACACGACCGATATCCGCGGAGACTTGATCTTTGACGGATTCGAGCCTCTGCCTTGTGCGTCACGCGGTCACGATGAGTACGATTTAGCTCTACCATCAGACAGTGTTCAGGAGATCGCACCGGCAGCCGCTCCGACCCTCAATTCGGAGCCAGTTGCGCCGTCCATGGACGGGTGGATGGACCCTGCCACGGAGGCCTTACCCTCAGCGGCGATCAAGCCAAACATCGACCTTACCCTGCACAAGAGCCGTGATGTCAGACTGCCGGATCCTTCTCCAGCTACGGACTCCGAATCGCCTGCGCCCATTCCTAGCGAATCCGATTGGGCGCCGATCATGGTGTTTACCTCCATGGATATTTTTCAGCACTCGCCCTTCGGCGACATACTGAACTCATTAAGGTCTCTCTCCTTGTCAGGAGGATCCTGGCCGAACTATGTCCGGCAGGATCGGGATGCGGATGACGAAGAACTTCGCCGCCCACCCACCACCCACTTAGTAGCCACTGTCGATGACTTAACCGACATGCTCGACTTCGACTCCGAAGACATCGACGGTATGGACGACGATGTAGGAGACGAACAGGAACCACTACCCATAGGGCACTGGACGCCCACTTCATCACATGACGTATGCATGTTGGACACACCAAAACAAAACGACGACAAGGAACGGAAGGACGCAACGAATGGTTGTCCCCTCGAGAAGCAGTCAAAGTGGCGGCGTAAGCGCTGCTCCAAATCCCGCCTTGGCAGAAACAACGATCATATAGACCCAGTGTTAGAGCAGGGTGAACCATCGCCGGACCACGGCAACAGGGAGAATCATACCGAACAACCCGACTCTGTCAAAGATAATAGTCCGGACGACATCACACCGGACGGACACCCGGAGCAACAGAATGCCCATCAAAGGCTTATTTCCACCGTGAGGAGTCTAAAAAAGCAGAAGCAAAGGCTCAAGGTTGCGCAAGACACACTCAGAATCAGATGGAGTAAAGTACTCAACACAGCAGCGAAGTACAGCGGTAATCGCCACACCAAGAGCTACCCGAAGAGGAAGTTGCTACCTAAATTCGATGAGGAGGCCTTAGATCCCCCGCAACCAAATATTAAAACGGCCATCTGGCAGGATAGTTGACCTCACGGCCAACATAAAGCGGCAAACGATGCCGCACATCAACCAGTATGCGACCCGCGTAAGGGCTCGCATCAAAAGGATGGCGCAACAAGATCCATCTATGGACCACGCAAACGCGCTCCAGCATGCAATGCAACTCCACAAACATCCGAAAATCACAGTACACCCAGATACAGGGGTGCCACACACCCCCTATGTTTCACCGATGAGGTGCTGAACCATGAATTTCCAGAGGGATTCAATCCCGTAAACATAGAGGCATACGACGGAACAACAGACCCTGGGGTCTGGATTGAGGACTATATCCTCCATATGCATATGGCTTGAGGAGATGACCTCCACGCCATTAAGTATTTACCCCTCAAACTCAAAGGGCCAGCTCGGCACTGGCTCAAAAGCCTCCCTGAAAGCTCCATTGGAAGCTGGGAAGAGCTCGAAGACGCTTTTCAGGCAAATTTTCAAGGGACTTATGTCCGACCTCCGGATGCAGATGATTTGAGTCATATAACTCAACAGCCCGGAGAGTCAGCCCGAAAGCTTTGGAACAGGTTTCTAACTAAAAAAAACCAAATTGTCGACTGTCCGGATGCCGAAGCCTTAGGAGCTTTCAAACACAGAGTTCGTGACGAATGGCTTGCCAGACACCTCGGCCAAGAAAAGCCGAGAACAATGGCAGCATTAACAAGCCTCATGACCCGCTTTTGCGCGGGTGAGGACAGCTGGCTAGCCAGATGAGGCACCAGCGACCCAAGTACATCCGAAGTTAGAGATGGAAACAGGAAATCACGACGCAACAAAAATAATAAGCGCCGGAATAAAGAAGAAAGCCCAAAGAGCACGGCGGTAAACACCGGATTCAGAAGCTCTCGGCCAGGTCAGCAAAAGCTGCCCTCTAAAGGCGCCAGAGATGAACTGTCCAGCCTAAACAAAATTCTGGACCAAATATGTCAGATCCATAGCACCCCTAGTAAACCCGCTAATCATACCCACAGAGAATGTTGGGTCTTCAAGCAGTTCGGCAAGCTCAACGTCGTACACAAGGGGGAGGATACACCAAGCGAAGACGAGGATGAGCCTCTCAAGCAAGACACTGGGGAACAAAAGAAATTTCCACCAGAAGTCAAAACAGTAAACATGTTACACATGATCAAGGGGAGAAACAAAGCGGCACTCCCAGAGAAATATGCCCAAGGGCCTATCACCGCGGAGTCCTGCCATTGGCCGTCTCAACCAATCACTCTCGACCATCGGGATTACTCAGCAAGTATCCGGCGTCCAGGATGGGCTGCCTTGGTATTAGATCCAATAATTGATAGATACCACTTCACGCGAGTCCTGATGGACAGCGGCAGCAGTCTAAACCTGATATAGCAGGTCACAATCCGCAAAATGGGGATAGACCCAACGAAAATTTGCCACAACAATACTACCTTTAAAGGAGTAACGCCAGGCCCAGAGGCTCATTTCACGGGCTCCCTGCTACTAGAGGTTATATTCGGCTTCCCTGATAACTTCCGTAGCAAAAATTTAACCTTCCACATTGCTCCGTTCCAAAGTGGCTATCAAGCACTACTTGGACGCGAAGCTTTCACTCGCTTTAATGCAATACCGCATTACACTTCCCTCACGCTTAGGATGCCCGGTCCATGTGGCACCATTACAGTAAATGGAAATATAGAGTGATCCCTGCGCGCTGAAGAGAGTGCGGCTGCCTTGGCAGCCGCACACTAAAACGACCTCACCAACTAAAGCATTCGATAGGTCGTCAAGACTACAGACATGGTTAGACGAGTCCGACGCAGCTATATGTACTTCATACAAGTTTGATGGCCACACCCCTATTACAAATACAAGGGGCTCAACGCGCGCAAACAAGTGGCAATTTTTACTCATCTTGAATTGTACATGGTTTCTTTAAAACCTACCTTTTTGCACGACAACTTTTCACCTAAGTTCCTCTGTTTTACAGATGACCATCGTGCTACACCCGTCCAGGATACGGCACAATGGAGACACAGGCGCAGACATGCAGCACGGACCCGTTCCAAGGATTCTTTTTAGATTAAGACCCAGCGTAAACCTTCTTTACGGTCTCTTGTTGATACACATCCCTCGGATTCTCAGTACAATTGAGAAGGATGCTGACGTCTTGGCATGTGGCCATGTCAGAATAATGCTCGTACTTGGACACCATGGGCTTATTACAAAGGGCATTGTTTAGGCACAGTTTCTACCATAAAGACCAAATACCTTAGGGAGTGTTCGGCGTCGCGAGTTTGGCCTTATATGCATCAGCTCCGAATCATGTCTTTGGTCAAATGTTGGGTTTGCCCGGCTCCTGTATTTTGCTGCCTTATGTTCCGCTCTATCGGCTAAGGCGGCACCAGGAGAACCACTGCGATTGTGCCCCGGTTCATCCGGACGAGCACCTCAGTGAAGAAAGCCGAAAACTGACTGTCATGATATAGCGTGAGACTGGTCAACCACTCGATGACCTATCAGAATGTTAGAATTCCTCCGCCTTAACGAAGGGCCGTTTCCCGGCCAGGCATGTACGCACCCTGAATTCGGGAGAGTGCGGAGCCACCAAGGGCTATATAGTAGCCCCACCGTCAAACTCCTATGGCTAAGTAAAAGTGTTAAAGCAATATAGTCTGGTTGCCTCATTCGCTGCGCTATCACCTCCTTAATAGGACCAAGACGTTGGATTAAGTGTGAACACACATCTTCTGCGAACACCCCCGCATTATATGCGTGGGGGTTGAAGCCGACGACTGCAATCTTTCAGGTTATATACATATATACATAAACGGCCGCACAGGAGGCATTATATTACTTTCAGACAAAAGTATAAATACAACCTTAATAAATTTCATAAACATTGTTTTTACAATGGGAATACATGTCACTCAAACATAATATTCTTCAAGCACTGGGCCTCTATCAAACGATCACCCTCAAGAACTTCTTCAAAATAGTGCTCGGCAGCCACTCGGCCTATGGCCGAACCCTGCGCCGCAATAGTGGTGCATCCATCTCCGCCCAGTATGTCTTGACACAGGCAAGGGCCATCCGCGAGCCTTCTATGCATGCCGGCCTCTTCATCGCATTAATGCGCGGCACCGCACCAAGGAACTGCTGCACTAAGCCGAAATAGCTGTTCGGCTTTGGCTTTTCCGGCCACAGATGATCTAGGACGGACCTCATAGCGAGTCCGGACACTCTATTGAGTTCGGCCCATTCGGCAAGATGATCAGTTAGTGGAAGCGGATGCTCTGGAACGTTAAACTGCGACCAGAATAGCTTGTCCACTTCATGATCTGTTTGATCTCGGAAGTATTCGGCCGCATCGACCGCACTCGCCGTCAAATCCAGATATGCGTCTGCCGAACTCCACAGCCGATCCAGAGGGCCATACCGCGGATCTCCGAACTTCCTCCGCGGCAAAAAGGGCTTCCCAGCCACAATATCACCAGCTTCACGCAGCTCTTCCTTCTTTGCTCTCATAGCAGAGCGGTGTCTTTGGTCGCCATCGCGGCCTTTTCAAGGTCCGTCGCCTTCGCTCGGTTTTCTTCTTCAAGGAACTGGCAACGGTTGGCAGTGTCTTTTAACTTTACAGCCATCTTGGCCATTTTCTCTTTGCTCTTGCAATGCGCAGCCTTCTCGGCTCTCAATTCTTTGGCCGCCTTCAAAGCAGCCGCATTACTACTCCTTGCTTGTTCTTTGGCTCGGGTAAGTTCCGCCCGAAGGGTTTCCACGGTGGCAGCTCCATCTACGGTCACAACATATTAAAGATACTAGCATCACGCTGCTCTTCCTATGTGACATTGACCAGAAAACATCACTTACCCTGTGCCTCGTCGAACCGCTTGTTAACAAACTTGATGTCGGCATCTGCCGCATCTAGTTGCCGCTTTAGTTCAGCAAATTCATTAGTCCGTCTAGCCACCGGAGCTTCCACCACCTGCACAGAAAAGCGGTATGGTTATTACCTGGGACTATGATCCTCTGTTTGCCGCCGTTCTCGGTGACAACCAGAGTCTCGGGGGCTACTATCTACACAGGGCACACCTAAAAATGTGCGGTACTATCACAAATGTATATCATTTCACGTACCTCAAAACCCGTCAGTAGACTCATAAAGGTTTCATGCAACCCGCTTTCGGCGGACGAAATCCTTTCAATCACCGTACCCATCAATGTACAGTGTTCTTCTGAGATAGTTGCTCGCTCTAGCAGATCCCTTAGTGCGTCCGACCGCATACCAGACGGTGCCAGATTCTTTTGGTTGCTCTCTTCAAGAGCCGGATACTGGGGACTTCGGGCGACCATAGGATTATCTTCTGGCCTCACCCGATCCGGCGAGGCCCTCCGTGATGACACTTCAGGGTCGCCCACTTCTTGAGCGGGCGAGTCCGGGGGAGGCGTTTCGCTCTCCATCATCTCCGGAAGAAGATCCCCCGAAGACGAGCTCTGCTGAGAAGGGCTAAGATACGAACTGCAAGATAAATGCTTCGGTTATTTTCCTCAGAGGTAAGGTAGTATATTTTCACTATTAAAGTACTTTTTGATAACTTACAGCTTGTTAGAGGGCTGATCTCCGCATGGACTTTGTGTGGCAAGAGCACCCTCCGGGTCCGGACCCTCTGGTGGAGATTTCTTCTCCCGTTTGGAAGCCTTGGCTTTCGGATCTTCAGAGGCGGTCCTCTTCCTTCCCCGGGTCAAGAGAATGTCGGATTCTTCCCCTTGGTTATCCTCCCTCGTGGAGGCGCTCATTCCCTCGGTTGGAATTGGTAGCGGTGGGGGCCCGCTTTCGCCCTCATTATTCCCCCCTTTATCTTCCTTTGAGGGGTCTGGGCAAGGTGCTAGCTCGAGCATCTTTTCCAGTACCGGAGTGTCCAAACCCTCAGGAAGGGGGGCCGAACACCGAATCATCTTCGCCTTTGTTAGCCAGTCCTGGTCAAAGAGCGATTTCTCAGAATGACGTCATGATAAATGAAAGACGGTGTGTACGGTTAGAGGATTACTTACTTGGTCGGCGGTGCGGTTGCTGCTCAGGCCCACGTCCTTGGTAATATCCGGACACTCTATTTGGGGTCCGAAGAATGATTTATACATCTCCTCGTGCGTCAGGCCGAGGAAATTCTGAATAGTGCGCGGCCCTTCTGGGTTGAACTCCCACATGCGGAGGGGCCGGCGTTTGCAAGGCTGGACTCGACGAACCAACATGACTTGCACCATCGTAACCAGACTGAAATCTCCTTCAAAGAGATCTTGAATGCGGCTCTGCAGTATAGGCACGTCCTTGGCTGGACCCCAGCTCAGCCCTCTTCTAATCCATGACATCAGTTGTGGTGGAGGGCCTGAGCGGAAAGCAGGGGCAGCCACCCACTTGGCACTTCTGGGAGCTATGACGTAAAACCACTCCCATTGCCATAATTCGGACACCTCTGGAAAAGAACTCTTTGGCCTTGGAGCTCCTGCGATCCTACTTATTAATGCGCCTGTGCACGCTACATGCTGCCCCTCGACCATCTTCAGCTTCACGTCAAAGGTCTTGATCCACAGGCCGAAGTGAGGGGTAATGCTGAGGAAGGCCTCACATACGACAATAAATGCCAAGATGTGGAGAAAGGAGTCCGGGGCTAGGTCATGGAAATCTAGCCCGTAATAGAACATCAAACCCCTAATGAAGGGATCCAGAGTGAGGCCTAGACCTCAAAGGAAGTGGGAGATGAACACAACATTCTCAGTGGGTTCGGGAGTAAGGACGACCTGCCCTCGGGCTGGCAGCCGATGCGAAACCTCGGCGGTCAGGTATCTGGCCTCCCTCAACTTCTTGATATCCTCTTTCATAACAGAGGAGGGCATCCACTGGCCTTGAAGGCTAGATCCGGACATGATTGAAGGTCCGAAGCTCCTGACCTGGGTTTCGGGTGTTAGAACTCGAGGCGGGGGAAGAATTCGATTGAGCACGGGAGGAAAAAAGTAAAAACCTTGTTCCTTTATAAAGAGGGTGAATATCAAGCGTCCTCCCCGTAGCCGTTTGGGACTTGCCTAAAATCTAGGAGTCCTAGGCACGGTTGGGTTACCCACGGTCGTATTGATGAGAATCCCGTAATAAGAGGGACACGATCTCTGCTTTGACAAGACGTGTCAAAAAACTGCATCGCATTATGTGCGGGGCTAGTTAAAGGAAACGGTTCGAATAATCACCGAGCCATGGCTTAATGTCATGTTGCCAAAACAAGTCAGCAGATTAGATTTGTGGAAATATTATTCTCTCTATGGTGGTATGTGGAACTTATTTTGCAGGGTCGGATGCTATCCTTGTATTCAAATTCTTCCGGGGTGTATTCGGAGGAGGAACCCACCTTGCAATGCCGAAGACAATACTGCGCGCCGGACTCATCGTCATTGAAGCCTGGTTCAGGGGCTACTAAGGGATTCCTGGATTAGGGGTCTCCGGACAGCCGGACTATATCCTTTGGCCGGACTATTAGACTATGAAGATACAAGATTGAAGACTTCGTCTTGTGTCCGGATGGGACTCTAATTGGCGGGGAAGGCAAGCTAGGCAATACGGATATGTATATCTCCTCCTTTGTAACCGACCTTGTGTAACCCTAGCCCTTTCTGTTGTCTATATAAACTGGAGGGTTTTAGTCCGTAGACCAACAATCATACCATAGGCTAGCTTCTAGGGTTTAGAATCTCCGATCTCGTGGTAGATCAACTCTTGTAATACTCATATCATCAAGAATAAATCAAGTAGGACGTAGGGTTTTACCTCCATCAAGAGGGCCCGAACCTGGGTAAAACATCATGTCCCCTTCCTCCTGTTACCATCAGCCTTAGACGCACAGTTCGGGACCCCCTACCCGAGATCCGCCGGTTTTGACACCGACATCGGTTAAATCGTCGACAGTGGCTACTAAGTGGGTGGTGGGTGGGGAGCGAATTTCTTCGTCGTCCGCATCCCATTCTAGCCGGACATGGTTTGGCCAAGGTTCTCCTGGCAAGGAGAGAGACCTTAATGAATTTAACACGTCGCTGAAGGGTCAGTGCTGAAAGATATCCGCGGAGGTGAACTCCATGATCGGCGCCCAATCCGATTTGATAGGCACAGATGCAGGCGGCTCAGAGTTCGTGGCCGGAGACGAATCCAGTGGTTCGGCAACACGGCTCTTGTACGGGGTGAAGTAAGTATCCGGCTCCATCGCCACTGAGAGTGTGGCCTCCATGGCGGGGTCTATCCCCCCGTCCTCGGATGGTGCGACTTGCTCCGGATTGAGGGCCGGAGTAGTTGCATGTGTGATCTCCTGAACACTGTCCGGTGGCAGAGTTACGTCATGCTCGCCGTGATTGTGTGGAGCACCTAACATGGGCTCGAATCCGTCAAAGATCATGTCTCCGCGGATGTCGGCAGTGTAGTTTATGTTTCTGACCTGACCTGATGGCCAGGGGCGTAGTGATGTCTACTACACAACCTTCTTCTTGTAGACGTTGTTGGGCCTCCAAGTGCAGAGATTTGTAGGACAGTAGAAAATTTCCCTCAGGTGGATGACCTAAGGTTTATCAATCCGTAGGAGGCGTAGGATGAAGATGGTCTCTCTCAAGCAACCCTGCAACCAAATAACAAAGAGTCTCTTGTGTCCCCAACACACCCAATACGATGGTAGATTGTATAGGTGCACTAGTTCGGCGAAGAGATGGTGATACAAGTGGTATATGGATGGTAGATAAAGGTTTTCTAATCTGAAAATATAAAAACAGCAAGGTAACTAATGATAAAAGTGAGCGTAAACGGTATTGCAATGCGTTAAAACAAGGCCTAGGGTTCATACTTTCACTAGTGCAAGTCCTCTCAACAATAATAACATAATTGGATCATATAACTATCCCTCAACATGCAACAAAGAGTCACTCCAAAGTGACTAATAGCGGAGAACGAACGAAGAGATTATGGTAGGGTACGAAACCACCTCAAAGTTATTCTTTCCAATCAATCCGTTGGGCTATTCCTATAAGTGTCACAAACAACCCTAGAGATCGTACTAGAATAACACCTTAAGACACAAATCAACCAAAACCCTAATGTCACCTAGATACTCCAATGTCACCTCAAGTATCCGTGGGTATGATTATAGGATATGCATCACACAATCTCAGAATCATCTATTCAACCAACACATAGAACCTCAAAGAGTGCCCCCAAGTCTCCACCGGAGAATCACAACGAAAACGTGTGCCAACCCCTATGCATAGGTTAATGGGCGGAACCCGCAAGTTGATCACCAAAACACACATCAAGTGAATCACGTGGTATCCAATTGTCACCACAGATACACACGGCAAGACATACATCAAGTGTTCTCAAATCTTTAAAGACTCAATCCGATAAGATTACTTCAAAGGGGAAACTCAATTCATTACAAGAGAGGATAGGGGGAGGAGAAACATAAGATCCAACTATAATAGCAAAGCTCGCGATACATCAAGATCATATCACCTCAAGAACACGAGAGAGAGAGAGATCAAACACATAGCTACTGGTACATACCCTTAGCCCCAAGGGAGAACTACTCCCTTCTCGTCATGGAGAGCACCGGGATGATGAATATGGCCACTGGAGAAGGATTGCCCCCTCCGGCAGGGTGCCGAAATGGGTCTAGATTGGCTTTTGGTGGCTACGTAGGCTTCTGGCGGCGGAACTCCCGATCTATTGTGTGTTCTGGAAGTTTTAGGGTACGTGAGTATATATGGGTGCAGGAAGTATGTCGGTGGAGCTTCGGGGGCCCCACGAGGCAGGGGGCGCACCCTAGGGGGGAGCCCCCACCCTCGTGAGCACCTTCCTTGGCTCCTAACGTGGGGTCCAAGTCCATCCGGTAGCTTTCCTTCCAAAAATAACTTCTCCACTTGATTTCGTTCCGTTTCGACTCCGTTTGATATTCCTTTTCTTCGAAACATTGAAATAGGCAAAAAAATAGCAATTCTAGGCTGGGCCTCCGGTTAATAGGTTAGTCCCAAAAATAATATAAAAGTGGGTAATAAAGCCCAATATTGCCCAAAACAATAGATAACATAGCATGGAGCAATCAAAAATTATAGATACGTTGGAGACGTATCAAGCATCCCCAAGCTTAATTCCTGCTCGTCCTCGAGTAGGTAAATGATAAAAACAAAATTTTTGATGCGGAGTGCTAGTTGGCATAATTTCAATGTAATTCTTCTTAATTGTGGTATGAATATTCAGATCCGAAAGATTCAAGACGAAAGTTCATATTGACATAAAAATGATAATACTTCAAGCATACTAACTAAGTAATTATGTCTTCTCAAAATAACATGGCCAAAGAAAGTTCATCCCTACAAAATCATATGGTTTAGGCATGTTTCATTTTCGTCACACAAGAATGCTCTCATCATGCACAACCCCGATGACAAGCCAAGCAATTGTTTCATACTTTAGTAATCTCAAACTCATAAACTTTCACGCAATACATGAGCGCGAGCCATGGATATAGCACTATGGGTGGAATAGAATATAATGAGGGGATTATGTTGAGAAGACAAAAAGAGGAAGTCTCACATCAACGAGGCTAATCAATGGGCTATGTAGATGCCCACCGATTGATGTTAATGCAAGGAGTAGGGATTGCCATGCAACGGATGCACTAGAGCTATAAATGTATGAAAGCTCAACAAAATAAACTAGTGGGTGTGCATCCAACTTGCTTGCTCACGAAGACCTAGGGCACTTGAGGAGGCCCATTGTTGGAATATACAAGCCAAGTTCTATAATGAAAAATTCCCACTAGTATATGAAAGTGATAACATGAGAGACTCTCTACTATGAAGATCATGGTGCTACTTTGAAGCACAAGTGTGGTAAAAGGATAGTAACATTGTCCCTTCTCTCTTTTTCTTTCATTTCTTTCGGCCTTCTCTTTTTTATGGCCTTTGTCTCTTTTTTTGGGCCTTCTCTTTTTTGGCCTTTTTTCTCACTTGGGACAATGCTCTACTAATGATGATCATCACACTTCTATTTATTTACAACTCAATGATTACAACTCGATACAAGAACAAAGATGACTCTATATGAATGCCTCCGGCGGTGTACCAGGATATGCAATGAACCAAGAGTGACATGTATGAAAGAATTATGAATGGTGGCTCTGCCACAAATACTATGGCAACTACATGATCATGCTAAGCAATATGACAATGATGAATGTGTCATGATGAACGGAATGATGGAATGTTGCATGGCAATATACCTTGCAATGGCTATGGAAATGCCATAATAGGTAGGTATGGTGGCTGTTTTGAGGAAGATATAAGGAGGTTTATGTGTGAAAGAGCGTATCATATCATGGGGTTTGGATGCACCAGCGAAGTTTGTGCCAACTCTCGATGTGAGAAAGGGCAATGCACGGTACCGAAGAGGCTAGCAAGGATGGAAGGGTGAGAGTGCATATAATCCATGGACTCAACATTAGTCATAAAGAACTCACATACTTATTGCAAAAATCTACAAGTCATCAAAAACCTCGGCACTACGCGCATGCTCCTAGGGGGATAGATTGGTAGGAAAAGACCATCGCTCGTCCCCGGCCGCCACTCATAAGGAGGACAATCAAATAACACCTCATGTTTCAAATTTGTTACATAACGTTTACCATACGTGCATGCTACGGGACTTGCAAACTTCAACACAAGCATTTCTCAGTTTCACAACTACTCAACTAGCATGACTTTGATATTATTACCTCCATATCTCAAAGCAATCATCAAGCATCAAACTTTCCTTAGTATTCAACACACTCATAAGAAAGTTTTATTATTAATCTTTCATACCAAGCATATTAGGATTTTAAGCAAATTACCATGCTATTAAGACTCTCAAAATAATCTAAGTGAAGGATGACAGTTCATCTATTTCTTCAAAATAAAACTACCACCATGCTCTAAAAGATATAAGTGAAGCACTAGAGCATCGACAAACTACTCCAAAAGATATAAGTGAAGATCAATGACTAGTTGAATAATTATGCAACTATGTGAAGACTCTCTACCATTTAATAATTTCAGATATTGGTATTTTATTCAAACAGCAAGCAAAGCAAAATAAAATGGCATCTAAGAATAAAAAACATCATGTGAAGAACCAAAAACTTAGGATCAACCGATACTAACCGATAGTTGTTGAAGAAGAAAGGTGGGATGCCAACCGGGGCATCCCCAAGCTTAGACGCTTGAGACTTTTTGAGATATTTTCTTGCGGTGCCTTGGGCATCCCCAAGATTGATCTTTTGTGTCTCCTTAATTCCTCTCATATCACGGTCTCCCTAAATCTCAAAAGCTCCATCCACACAAAACTCAACAAGGACTCGTGAGATAAGTTAGTATAAACCATTGCCAAAACCATATCATACTCTACTGTAGAAAATCACTAAAATTATTATTCAACATTGCATACTAAATGCGTCTGTATATTTAATAGTCCTATCCTGAAATAGAATCATTAAAGAAGCAAACATGTGCAAACAATGCAAACATAACAGCAATCTGCCTAAACAGGATAGTTTGTAAAGAATGCAGCAACATCCATACTTCCCTAGCTACAAAAATTATGAAAGAAAATTCCCACTGTAGTAAATTTATTAGAGCTTAATATGCAAAAGGTTTCAACATTTTATCACATTCTTAATTCTCTAGGGAATTATTGCAACAGCGGTAAACTTTCTGTTTTCAAACAGCAACATGTGGACTTCTAAAATAGGCATAGTAAAGGCTATCAATGCCACTTTTATTGAAATAAAAGATGCAAAACATTGTTATAAATAACAGAAAGAAAATCCTAACAAAATAAATTGATGCTCCAACCAAAACACATATCATGTGGTGAATAAAAATATAGCTCCAAGTAAAGTTACCGATGAACGAAGACGAAAGAGGGGATGCCTTCCGGGGCATCCCCAAGCTTTGGCTCTTGGATATCCTTGAATATTACCTTGGGGTTCCTTGGTAATCCCCAATATTATGCTCTTGCCACTCCTTATTCCGTAGTCCATCAAATCCTTACCCAAAACATGAAAACTTCACAACACAAAACTTAACAGAAAACTCGTAAGCTCCGTTAGTATAAGAAAATAAATCACCACTTCAAGGTACTTTAATGAACTCATTATTTATTTATATTGGTGTTAAACCTACTGTATTCCAAATTCTATATGGTTTATAAACTCTTTTACTAGCCATAGATTCATCAAAATAATTAAACAACACATGAAAAACAGAATCTGTCAAAAACAGAACAGTCTGTAGTAATCTGGATCAAACGTCTACTTCTGGAACTCATCAAATTCTCAAATAAATTGCTGGACCTGAGAAATTTATCCATTAATAATATTAAAAAATAATTAACTAAATATCACTCTCCAAATAAAAGTGGTAGCAATTCTCGTGAGAGCTAAAGTTTCTGTTTTTTACAGCATGATCGCAAAGACTTTCCCCAAGTCTTCCCAAAGGTTCTACTTGGCACAAACACTAATGAAAAGCATAAAACCATATCTAAACAGAGGCTAGATAAATTATTTATTACTAAAGAGGAACAAAAAGCATGGAACAAAAATAAAATTGGGTTTCCTCCCAACAAGCGCTATCATTTAGCGCCCCAAGCTAGGCATGATGATTTCAATGATGCTCACATAAAGGATAAGAATTGAAACATAAAGAGAGCATCATGAAGAATATGACTAGCACATTTAAGCCTAACCCACTTTCTATGCATAGGGATTTTGTGAGCAAACAACTTATGGGAACAATAATCAACTAGCATAGAAGGGCAAAATAAGCATAACTTTGAAACTTTAAGCACATAGAGAGGAAACTTGATATTATTGCAATTCCTACAAGCATATATTCCTCCCTCATAATAATTTTAAGTAGCATCATGAATGAATTCAACAATATAACCAGCACCTAAAGCATTCTTTTCATGATCTACAAGCATAGAAATTCTATTACTCTCCACATAAACAAAATGCTTCTCATTCGGGATAGTGGGAGTATCATAAGAGACTTGGATACTATGAATTGTTTCCACATTAAAGGAGTAATGTTCAGAAAAGGGGTAACCATAATCATGACAAGATTTATAAATATAATCCTCACTACTTCTTATAGCATATGTATCATCACAATAATTATCATAAGTAGGAGGCATGTTATTATCATTATAAATTTGCATATCAAAACTTGGGATACTAGAAACATCATCTTCATTAAGCGTAGCATCCCCAAGCTTGGGGCTTTGCATGTCATTAGCATCATGGATATTCAAGGAATTTATACTAACAACATTGCAATCATGCTCATCATTCAAATATTTAGTGCCAAACATTCTAATGCATTCTTCTTCTAGCACTTGAGCACAATTATCGTAATCCTTATTCTCAAGATAGATATTAAAAAGATAAAGCGTATGAGGCAAACTTAATTCCATTTTTTAATTTTCTTTTATAAACTAAACTAGTGATAAAACAAGAAACTAAAAGACTCAATTGCAAGATCTAAAGATATACCTTAAAGTGCTAACCTCCCCGGCAACGGCGCCAGAAAAGAGCTTGATGTCTACTACACAACCTTCTTCTTGTAGACGTTGTTGGGCCTCCAAATGCAGAGGTTTGTAGGACAGTAGCAAATTTCCCTCAAGTGGATGACCTAAGGTTTATCAATCCGTAGGAGGCGTAGGATGAACATGGTCTCTCTCAAGCAACCCTGCAACCAAATAACAAAGAGTCTCTTGTGTCCCCAACACACCCAATACAATGGTAGATTGTATAGGTGCACTAGTTCCGCGAAGAGATGATGATACAAGTGGTATATGGATGGTAGATAGAGGTTTTTGTAATCTGAAAATATAAAAACAGCAAGGTAACTAATGATAAAAGTGAGCGTAAACGGTATTGCAATGCATTAAAACAAGGCCTAGGGTTCATACTTTCACTAGTGCAAGTCCTCTCAACAATAATAACATAATTGGATCATATAACTATCCCTCAACATGCAACAAAGAGTCTCTCCAAAGTCACTAATAGCGGAGAACGAACGAAGAGATTATGGTATGGTACGAAACCACCTCAAAGTTATTCTTTCCAATCAATCTGTTGTGCTATTCCTATAAGTGTCACAAACAACCCTAGAGTTCGTACTAGAATAACACCTTAAGACACAAATCAACCAAAACCCTAATGTTACCTAGATACTCCAATGTCACCTCAAGTATCCGTGGGTATGATTATACGATATGCGTCACACAATCTCAGAATCATCTATTCAACCAACACATAGAACCTCAAAGAGTGCCCCAAAGTCTCTACCGGAGAATCACGACGAAAACGTGTGCCAACCCCTATGCATAGGTTCATGGGCGGAACCCGCAAGTTGATCACCAAAACATACATCAAGTGAATCACGTGGTATCCCATTGTCACCACAGATACACACGACAAGACATACATCAAGTGTTCTCAAATCTTTAAAGACTCAATCCGATAAGATTACTTCAAAGGGGAAACTCAATTCATTACAAGAGAGAAGAGGGGGAGGAGAAACATAAGATCCAACTATAATAGCAAAGTTTGTGATACATCAAGATCGTATATCCTCAAGAACACGAGAGAGAGAGAGATCAAACACATATCTACTAGTATATACCCTCAGCCCCAAGGTAGAACTACTCCCTCCTCGTCATGGAGAGCACCAGGATGATGAAGATGGCCACCGGAGAAGGATTGCCCCCTTCGGCAGGGTGCCGGAACGGGTCTAGATTGGCTTTCGGTGGCTACGGAGGCTTCTGGCAGCGGAACTCCTGATCTATTGTGTATTCTGGAAGTTTTAGTGTACGTGAGTATATATGGGTGCAGGAACTACGTCGGTGGAGCTTCGGGGGCCCGATGAGGCAGGGGGCGCGCCCTAGGGGGGCGCCCCCACCCTCGTGAGCACCTCCCTTGGCTCCTGACGTGGGGTCCAAGTCCATCTGGTAGCTTTCCTTCCAAAAATAACTTCTCCAGTTGATTTCGTTCCGTTTCGACTCCGTTTGATATTCCTTTTCTTCGAAACACTGAAATAGGCAAAAAACAGCAATTCTGGGCTGGGCCTCCGGTTAATAGGTTAGTCCCAAAAATAATATAAAAGTGGATAATAAAGCCCAATATTGCCCAAAATAGTAGATAGCATAGCATGGAGCAATCAAAAATTATAGATACATTGGAGACGTATCACGTAGCTCTCGATCTGCTCCAGATGGCCAAGCGAGTTGGCCCACAGTGCAAAGCCGCCGAATACGAAGATCTGTCCAGGGAGGAAAACCTCACCCTGGACCGCATCATTACCGATGATCAAAGGAGCCATCAAGACTTACGGTGACGGCATAGTGGAACTCTCAATGAAAGCACCAATGTCGGTGTTAAAACCGGCGGATCTCGGGTAGGGAGTCCCGAACTGTGCGTCTAAGGCGGATGGTAACAGGAGGCGGGGGACACGATGTTTACCCAGGTTTGGGCCCTCTTGATGGAGGTAATACCCTACGTCCTGCTTGATTGATCTTGATGATATGAGTATTACAAGAGTTGATCTACCACGAGATCATAGAGGCTAAACCCTAGAAGCTAGCCTATGGTATGATTGTATGTCGTCCTATGGACTAAACCCTTCGGTTTATATAGACACTGAAGGGGGCTAGGGTTACACAGAGCCAGTTACAAGGGAGGAGATCTACAGATCCGTATTGCCAAGCTTGCCTTCCACGCCAAGGAGAGTCCCATCCGGACACGGGACAAAGTCTTTAATCTTGTATCTTCATAGTCCAATAGTCCGGCCAAAGGATATAGTCCGGCTGTCCGGAGACCCCCTAATCCACGACTCCCTCACCGGCCCTCATAGGGTGTGCCCAAAGTGTGGAGTCCTACTAGGACTCCCTAGTCCTAGTAGGATTCCACCTCCCACATGGAATAGGAAAAAGGGAAGGGAGAAGGAGAAGGAAGGAAGGGGATGTCGGTGTCAAAACCGGTGGATCTCAGGTAGGGGGTCCCGAGCTGTGTGTCATGGATCGATGGGTAACAGGAGACAGGGGACACGATGTTTACCTAGGTTCATGCCCTCTTAATGGAGGGAATACCCTACTTCCTGCTTGATTGCTATTGATGAATATAGAGATTACAAGAGTTGATCTATCGCGAGATCATATGTTGCGGTCTAAACCCTAGGGGTATGATGATTAATGTCATAATAATCTATCAACTAGCCTGACCTTGGCTTATATAATGCACCAGAGGCCTAGGATAACAAGAGTACTAGCTGAATACATTGGTGGAGAGGAGTCCTTGTCTTGATCACCATGTCTTGTGGAATACTCCGTGTATGCGGCATGGGCTGCCCGACGTGGCCCATGAGTGAACCGCCATGGGGGTCCTTGGCCCGATCCACCTAGTCGGGAGATGATGTGGTGAGTACCCCCTAGTCCAAGGCACTGTCAGTAGCCCCCTGAACCGATCTTCAAGTTGGGGACGCTCCTCAATCCTTCCGAACTGTTCTTCATCTTTGGTCGTTGGTCTTGAAAACTGGTTCAAGAAATCTCCTCATCTTCGATCTTGAGGATCGCCAAGGTGAATTTGAAGAGTTTATATGTCGGGTATCCCAGGATCCCCTTTAAGCTCTCGGCCTTTATCAATGCCTTATTATTACATTTTACGCCACACCTCGGGTTTGAAGTCGTTCTCGTGTAGCAGTGTCCTCTTGTATCCGAGCTCCAACGCCGAACTGCATTCGGGATATCTTTTGCAGCCGAGCACCAACACCGGACTATATCCGAGCTCCAACACCGGACTATATCCGAGCTCCAATGCCGGACTATATCCGAGGTGTCATAGATCACCTTGTCTTGAAAAAGTTTGAAGGAGGTTATCCGAGCCATTTGAATCCGGGCTTTATGCTGGACCATTTCCGAGCTCCAACGATGGTCAGCGTCCGAGGTGTCATAAACTACCTCGGTCTTTTAAAAGATTGAACGAATTCAGCCAAGCTTAATGCTAGAATTGCCCCCTATGGAGCCAGCCACTGGTGCCCGAGCTTTATGCCGGACTGCTTCCGAGGTGGTGCACCACCCCAACCGCGGGCTGATTTTTGTGAATATTTTTGATTGGTGCAATTTATTCTCTGTCGAGATATATAGCCAGTATATATATATCCAGTAGCCCTCAAGGTGTGTGTCGGCCTAAAACCCGAGATGCACCTGAAGGAAAACATAAAACTGCTGATCCTAGTAGCCCCTGAGACTCATGTCGATTTGCAAAATTGGCCTGAGGATAAACACCTAGCTCGGCAGCATACGTATGAATAGAAACATAGTGTAATATATTAGAAATAATGATCGGCATACAGGCCCCTGAGAGAGGGTTCTGAGAAGTCGTCGTGACATATTAGCTTGATGCCGGATAAGTCCTAGATGGTACTTAGTGTTGTCCGAAGACGCGATTGCCCATAGTTCGGTCATGCCGAACATGGAGCACTCTGAATTCTCTGCATTGAATAAGCAATGTAGTAGCCCCTGAGACACAGGTCGGGTGGCAACACAAGATCAGGGGATTGATGTGCCCCTTTAATAGTAGTGAATGATAAGCCCGAAGCCCAGTAGCCCCCGAGCCTTAATGCGGGCACGGGTGGCCGAGTTAAGGATCGATATCCGAAGTAAAATCACAAATTATGTGTAATGATTGTATGTATCCAAGTACTTTACATCATTAATGCTCGAATCCGCATTGTACAAAACTTTGTTGACCGACCATCAGCTTCCACCTCCTCGGCTAGTAGCCGAGGAGTGTTTGTCCTACTTTATAAAGCCTTATGAGGGCAAAGATTTATGACAAACAAGGAAATCCGGCCATACGGTTTTATAAACAAAGGTACGCAGAGAGATATGCTATATTACTGTTTATCATAAGGAATGTCTTCCAAAGAAAATAGTCCCGCTATCGGTTCCTTTCTTTGGGTTGTCATGCTAAGCATGATCATGAAACCTCAGCTCCGATCAACGTGGGAGAAAAATATTGAGGATTTAGTTTGGGGAAAGTTCCCGAACTATGTGGTCTTAATGAACCAAAATTTTCACTTCCGTCGTTGCTGACCAATTATATCCTGTAAGATCGCTAGCTTTCAGCTTCACCCAGTCTGAGGTACTAACTCGGATGACCTGGTAGTAACAATCACAGAGGTGCTTCCTTAACCGCCTAGCCGAACAATCGAGAACGTAGGGGTAAGCACAGGAGCCAGGCAACCCAGCTTGGCCAAAATCTTAAGTCAAATTGATGCATATTTATGGCTTTATGACAATGATTGCGGAAAGCAACCTCGTATCTTAAATACAAACACCGATGATATATTTATTTTGACTCTATTGCGACCATTTATAAGTTGAAAGTGGCCCATCGTCGGCTTCCGCCCCCTTGTCGATGTTACGCAGGGTGTTTTCGGAATAACAAGACAACCCTTAGCCGACGTCTCGGTGCCCGAAGGTGGTTGTGTTAGCGGAAACGAGGCAATCAGATATGCGGGCTTTATAACTTTCACTTAGTCATAGGAGTTTAAAGTTGGGAGGCCAGTTACTAGCCCCCGGTTAGTGTTCGGCGAAAGTCAAGGTCAAGCCGTAAACACTTCGACCAAAGTTATGAATGGCCCGTCATTTAACACGGGGTGACCTCTATCGATCTTATAGTTTAACACAGTCATCGGATCGCTGAACAATTTGCGCTTATTGTGACAGCCAGTTTTTGTCTTTCTCCACTCAGGTGCTTTAACCATGCTAGCCACAATCGCAGTGGTTCTCCCTTTGCACACCTAGCCGAACAAAGCGGAACGTAGGAGGCAAGAATAGGAGCCGGGCAACCCAACTATTGACCGAAGACACAATTCGAAACTGATGCATATATAGCAATATCCGAGAATGTTTTTGCTGAACCTCTAAAGGTGTGCGGCGTTGCACTGCGAGACTTATGCTGGAAACACACAAATAGTTTAAAAGTGCCATAGGCTTGGAAACGAAAAAACTTCAGTAAAAAATTGACGTCCGAACTAGATCATGTGTTCGGTGCCAATCCAAAAATTGGTCTTAGAGAAGAAAATTGTGCTTCTATAATGCTTTAACATGACACATCCTATCTCAAGACTTAAAGGGGGTCATCCCATGGCTTCAACCTCCTATCCCGAAGGCGGAGTACTTCTCGTTAGGCCAGTTTAGCAAACTAAACTCTAGCGGCTTTGAGAGAGAAATTAGGCTCCCCGGCTATTGACCACACACTCACGTCGAAAAACGGAGTGATAGAAAAAGACTTTGCAACGACTAAGAAGAAGAACACTTATTACAAAACAGCTCACATAAATTTAAGAGCACCAAGTGACTTGGGTAAAAGATTTTTATGATTGTATGTACTGAAGTACTTATATCATATCTGTGTTCACCTGAACTTTAAACGCGTCTTAACCGACCGTCGGCTTCTCCCTCTTCGATGAAGGGCCGAAAAGTGTTATGTACTCCACCTGTCGAGAATATCGATGGTGTTTCTGATAACCAGGAAATCAGGCCATAAGGCTGTAACAAACAAAGCGCGCTCGGGAAACTTATGCTATATTACTGACGAAGTGTAAGAAGCATCTTCGAACAAAATAGTACCCGCACCGATACCTTTCTTCGGTTGCTCATTGTTACTATGAGACTTGTGCAATAGATTTTTTGTACTCATGATTTCCGTTGTGTGCCGACCATGATTGAAAACAATAAGAGCGCTAGCTTTCGGCTTCACCCAGTCTGAGGTCCGAGCTCGGATGACCCGATCGTGACAATCGCAGAGGTTCTCCCTTTACTCCCTAGCCGAACAATCGGGAATGTAGGGGTAAACACAGGAGCAAGGAAACACACCTTGCGGAACACTTAAGTCAACATGGTGCATATTGTGGCGTAATACACAAACAAGGAACGAAGCCATACAAGTATAATCATATGCAAAAGGAAAAGCTTCACAAAAGAAGCCCCCAAGTAGACGGGGTATTTGAATTTGTATGTCACAAACAAAGTTTTGACAAGGAAGTTTTTCATAAACAACTTTTTGCCAAAAAAGTATAATGCTTGGTCGAACCGAACAAAATTTAAAACTAAAAGTTTTTTAGCATGAATGCGACTTAGCTGGTAATGTGTTCGGCATTGATGACGCGGTCCGAGCTTGATGTGGCACAAGGTTCCATTCCCCAAGTCGGTCCCGAGGTGGCGAAGCGAAGAGCTCGGCACTCCGGAGTGGTGACATAGCACGGCCAATGCAGGCTGGCAGAGTGACGCCGAAGTCCCTGGCATGGGTTAATAAAGTGTTGATGAAGCCCCTCGTCCAGCCAAGGTGACAACACTGCCCGACCAGAATCATTTACCTGTGCACAAAAAATAGTGCAAACCGGAGATAATAGTAATAATAATAAATTAAAAAAATTGTTGCCTAATAAATAATTTATGCAAAGTGAGTAATAAAGGAAACAAGGCCTGTGCACCGAACACTCGATGAGGTAGAGCTCTCTCGGTGGTGCCTGATGACCCACAAGTATAGGGGATCTATCATAGTCCTTTTGATAATTAAGAGTGTCGAACCCAACGAGGAGCAGAAGGAAATGATAAGCGGTTTCTAGCAAGGTATTCTCTACAAGTACTGAAATAAGTGGTAACAGATAGTTTTGTGATAAGATAATTTGTAACAAGCAACAAGTAACAAAAGTAAATAAGGTGCATCAAGGTGGCCCAACCCTTTTTGTAGCAAAGGACAAGCATGAACAAACTCTTATATGATGTAAAGCGCTCCCGAGGACACATGGGAATATCATCAAGCTAGTTTTCATCACGTTCACATGATTCGCGTTCGGTACTTTGATAATTTGGTATGTGGATGGACCGGTGCTTGGGTACTACCCTTACTTGGACAAGCATCCCACTTATTATTAACCTCTATTGCAAGCATCCGCAACTACAACAAAAGTATTAAGATAAACCTAACCATAGCATGAAACATATGGACCCAAATCAGCCCTTTACGAAGCAACACATAAACTAGGCTTTAAGCTTCTGTCACTCTAGCAACCCATCATCTACTTATTACTTCCCAATGCCTTCCTTAGGACCAAATAATGTTGAAGTGTCATGTAGTCGACGTTCACATAACACCACTAGAGGAGAGACAACATACATCTCATCAAAATATCGAATGAATACCAAATTCACATGACTACTAATAGTAAGACTTCTCCCATGTCCTCAGGAACAAAAGTAACTACTCACAAAGCATAAACATGTTCATAATCAGAGGGGTATTAATATGCATATAGGATCCTAACATATGATATTTGACCAATTAAACCAACTAGCATCAACTACAAGGAGTAATTAACACTACTAGCAACCTACTAGCACCAATCCCGGACTTGGAGACAAGAATTGGATACAAGAGATGAACTAGGGTTTTGAGATGAGATGGTGCTGATGAAGATGTTGATGGAGATTTCCCTCTCCCGATGAGAGGAGCATTGGTGATGATGATGGCGATGATTTCCCCCTCCGGGAGGGAAGTTTCCCCGGTAGAACAGCTCCGCCAGAGCCCTAGATTGATTCTGCCAAGGTTCTGCTTCGTGGCGGCTGAGTTTTGTCCGAGAAGATGGCTTATGATTTTTTTCCCATCGAAAGACTCCATATAGCAGAAGATGGCCACCAGGGGTCCCACGAGGTAGGGGGCGCGCCCAGGGGGGTATGGCACGCCCCCACCCTCATGGGCAGGGTGTGCCCCCCTGGTGAAGTTCTTGCTCTCGGTATTTTTTATATATTTGGAAAACATCTTCTATGAAGTTTCAGGACTTTTGGAGGTATGCAGAATAGGTCTCCAATATTTGCTCCTTCTCTAGCCCAGAATCCCAGCTGCCGGCATTCTCCCTCTTTATGTAAACCTTGTAAAATAAGAGAGAATATGCACAAGTATTGTGACATAATGTGTAATAACAGCCCATAATGCAATAAATATTGATATAAAAGCAAGATACAAAATGGACGTATCAACTCCCCCAAGCTTAGACCTCGCTTGTCCACAAGCGAAAATCCGAAAGCGAAAAATGTGTCCACATGTTTAGAGATAGAGGTGTCGATAAAAGTAAAATACGGACATGAGGGCATCATGATCATTCTTAGAACAACAACTTATATAATTCTTGTCATATAATCTCTAATGCTAGAGTAATAACTCAATCACAATATCACGTATGAATCGTAAACTTCATTGAAAACTAACAAACTACAATCTCAGTCATTGAAGCAATTGCAATTTATCATAACATAGGAAAGAGTCAATGTATAAGAGCTTTTCAGCAATTCCACATACTCAACTATCATATAATCTTTCACAATTACTGACACTCACGCAATACTTATGGGTATGGAGTTTTAATCGGACACAGAGAAAGATAGGGGCTTATAGTTTTGCCTCCCGACGTTTTACCTCAAGGGTAATGTCAACAGTAATAGTTCATGAAAACTCACATCCAATTAGCCATATATACCAGGATCTTTCCAACATATTGTGCTTGCCAAAGGATAAAATGTAAAAAGGAAGGGTGAAGATCACCATGACTCTTATGCAATGTAGGAGATAAAAGTAAAAGATAGGCCCTTCGCAGAGGGAAGCAGATGTTGTCATGCACTTTTATGGTTGGATGCACAAAATCTTAATGCGAAAGAACATCACTTTATATTGCCACTTGTGATATGGACCTTTATTATGTAGTCTATCGCTTTTATTACTTCCAAATAACACGATCGTATAAAGCTTATTTCCTCCACACCAATCAATCATACATATTTAGAGAGCAATTTTTATTGCTTGCACCGATGACAACTTACTTGATGGATCTTACTCAATCCATAGGTAGATATGGTGGACTCTTATGGAAAGACTGGTTTAAGGGTATTTGGAAGTACAATTAGTATCTCTACTTGATGCAATGAATTTGGCCAGCATGAGGGGGAAAGGCAAGATCATCATGTTGGAAGATCCAAGACAATATAATTCATCTCAGATGTAAGAAAACATAACCCATTACGTTGTCTTTCTTGTCCAATGTCAACTCTTTAGCATGTCATATTTTAATGAGTGCTCACAATCATAAAAGATGTCCAAGATAGTATATTTATATGTGAAGACCTCTCTTTCTTTATTACTTCCTATTAATTGCAACGATGACCAAAACTGTGTTTGTTAACCCTCAACAACTTTTATTCATCATACTCTTTCTATGTGAGCTCATTACTCTCCATAAGACTCACATGATCTCTTTGTTTCTTTTTATTTCTTTCTCTTTTCTTTTATTCACTTAGGATCATGGCAAAATAATCAAGCCCTTGACTCAACACTAATCTTTATTATATAGCTCACGGACTCGATTACATAGAAGGATAATAAAGCAAAACTCACAACTAGATCACACTAAAAACTTTTAATCTACTAGATCAAGATATTACCAAAAGGATCAAACTAAGAAAAACAGTAAAGATAAAGTGATGGTGATATGATACCAGGGCACTCCCCCAAGTTTGGCAGTTGCCAAGTGGAGTGCCCATACCCATGTGATTATGTCTCCTTTGTTGGTGAATAAGGTGGGGATGTTGATGATGGATAGTCGCACATTGAGCGTAGGAGGTCTTCTAACTTGTGGATAATGCCCTTGAGTGCGATGATATGCTCCTTTAACAAAATATTTTCATGTGTGAGATACTTATTTTGTATACGAGCTAACTCAATCATCTTAAAAGCTTCAATTTCTGTTGGGGTAAGAAGATTGTGATCCAGTTGAAGGGTGTCTTCTGTTGCCAGAACTTGGTCCTCCATAGCCTTCTTAATCCCTTCATCCTTGTTGATCTCCATGGGTTCTTATCTCTTCACCTCTATCTTCATTAGCCCAGCATCGTTGCCCTCATGGTTGGAGGAGGAGGGAGATGACATAGTGTCTGGCCTTGACAACCCTGACAGAAAACAGCTCGAAACAAAGATAGGAGATATTTGCATGATACGGGAGTCAAAACCCCCGGGAGATTATATAATGAATTTTTACCGACCAAAATACGTGTCGTGTATGAAAACGGAGTCCGGAGAGCCGAGGTGCCTATGAGGTAGGGGGGCGCGTCCAGTAGGGTAGGGCGCATCCTCCACCCTTGTGGAGGCCTCGTGTCCTTCCCGGACTACTTCTTATTTTTTAATTTTTCTAAATATTCCAAAACAGAGAAATATTGCCTTAAAAATTGTTTTGGAGTCGGTTTACTTACCGTACCACATACCTATTCCTTTTCGGAGTCTGAAACATTCCGGAAAGTGTCCCATATGTATTCCTCCGGGGTTACCGTTTCAATAACATTGGTTTCAACATTTATGGGATTACCTGAGATATAGTGTTTGATTCTTTGACCGTTCATGACCTTCAGATTTATGCCTTCGAAGTTGTTGATTTTTATGGCACCGGAATGGTAGACCTCCTCGATAACATAAGGACCTTCCCATTTAGAGAGAAGGTTTCCTGCAAAAAATCTTAAACAAGAGTTGTATAGCAATACATAATCACCTACATTAAACTCACGCTTTTGTATCCTTTTGTCATGCCATATTTTAACCTTTTCTTTAAACAACTTGGCATTTTCGTAGGCTTGGGTTCTCCATTTATCGAGTGAGCTAATATCAAATAACCTCTTCTCACTGGCCAGTTTAAAATCATAATTAAGTTCTTTAATAGACCAATAAGCCTTGTGTTCTAGTTCGAGAGGTAAGTGACATGCTTTTCCATAGACCATTTTATATGGCGACATACCCATAGGATTTTTATATGCAGTTCTATAGGCCCATAATGCATCATCAAGTTTCTTGGACCAATTATTTCTAGACCTATTAACAATCTTTTGCAAAATTAATTTGAGTTCTCTATTACTCAATTCTACTTGACCACTAGACTGAGGGTGATAAGGAGATGCAATTCTATGATTAACATCATATTTAGCAAGCATTTTACGGAAAGCACCATGAATAAAATGTGAACCACCATCAGTTATTAAATATCTAGCGACTCCAAACCTTGGAAAAATAACTTCTTTAAGCATTTATTAGAAGTGTTATGATCAGCACTACTAGTTGGAATAGCTTCTACCGACTTAGTAACATAATCAAAAGCAACTAAAATATGTGTATAACGATTAGAGGAAGGAAAAGGTCCCATATAGTCAAAGCCCCAAACATCAAATGGTTCAATAACAAGTGAATAATTCATAGGCATTTCTTGACGTCTACTAATATTACCAATTCTTTGACATTCATCACAAGATAAGACAAACTTACGGGCATCTTTGAAGAGAGTAGGCCAATAAAAACCAGATTGTAGTACCTTATGTGCAGTTCTATCTCCAGCATGGTGTCCTCCATAAGCTTCGGAGTGACACTTGCGTAGGATCTGTTCCTACTCATGCTCAGGTACACAACGTCTAATAACACCATCTACTCCTTCTTTATAAAGATGTGGGTCATCCCAAAAGTAATGCCTCAAATTATAGAAGAACTTTTTCTTTTGCTGGTATGTGAAACTAGGTGGTATAAAATTAGCAACAATGTAATTAGCATAATCGACATACCGTGGAGCAGTATGAGAAGCATTTATGACATTTAATTGCTCATCAGGAAAGCTATCATCAATAGGTAGTGGGTCATCAAGCACATTTTCTAACCTAGGCAAGTTGTCTGCAACGGGGTTCTCAGCTCCTTTTCTATCAACAATATGCAAATCAAATTCTTGTAGCAAGAGAATCTGTCGGGTGGTAGGTGCGACATATGCCAACGGGTGGCTTATCATTGTGGGAGCCAGTAAGACGTCGCCGGTGCCTGGAAACGGGATGAGGCGAAGACATGCACGCCGGCGAATCATACAAAGCTTCGGGGCTCTTCGTGGAGATAACACCCCTACTGCTGCTCTGCGGGGTCTCCGCATGATCACTAGGTGGACAAGTAGCTACACAATGCTCCTTGAGCTGTTCGGTGGGAGGAGGAAGGAGGGCACGGCTAGCTTGCTTCTTCTCCTTGCGTGGTGTCTAAAACTAGCTGGGGGTTCCCACCCTTTGCATGGGTGCCCCGGGGGGTTTATATAGGCCTACCCCCCGGGGGTACAATGGTAATCCGACTGGGCGCGGGGCCCAGCCGTCTGTGACTGCGCTCGCCGGCTTCTGCGCCGGCTGCTGGGGCCCGCCGACTGGTGGGTCCCGCCGGCTGCCAGCCCCTTGGTCGACAGGCAGGCCCCACCATCCAGGACCTGGTCGGTGGCTGGTTACTATCGCTCCATCTTGGTGACGTGGGCTTCGTCGTGGTAAGCGTGGCTATAGTGCCGCCGTCCGGTGGGCGATCGATGTAGCCTTACCGCGTCTTGTCTCCTTAATGGGGCGTCTCCTTCGAGGGGGGGAAGTGAGCCAGCCCCGTCTCGGGCCGACTGGGGGAGGCCTGGCCGCCTTTGGGCGTCTCTCTGCCCGAAGGGGCCCACTGCCCGTGGGCCGCGCTGGCGGCCTGTCATGGGTGACATCAGGGTCAACATGGCAACAGTGCTGCGCCGGACGGGTCATGCCACTCCGTACGGTGCACTGTGCCAGGCGTGCTCTGGGATTCGGGGGTGGCAGGTTTCACTGTAGCCACGCTCCGTCACACCACCGCTAGGTGGATGCGAACTTTGAGGGTACGGTCTCGACCGCTTTATGGGAGCCGGCTTCTTGGAGTCGGCCTTCTCGCAGCCGGCTTCTCGACGTCGGCCCTCCCATGGCTTTCTTCATGAGGGCTAAAGTCGGGCCGCCTTCCGAAAGCCGGCCTGGGTGACAGCCAGCAAGGGGAAGGCAGCCCCATGTCTTGGATTCTCGAGAGCCGGACGGGCTCGTAATTTTTTCGGAAGGGCCAGGGGAAGCCGGCTAGGCTACCCATGGCTATTTACTCCGACAGTAGTCCCCGAAGCTGATCGAGCTTCGAGGCGGACAAAGGGACGAGAAGCATGGCCAGCTTCCTACCCTGAAGAGCTGGCTTTGCTGATGTATGTCGATTTCGGGGAGCCCTGCGTCTTGCAGGCGGGAAAGTGGTCGACCGGCGTGCTGACCGTGGGCCCTCCCGTGGGCCACGTGGCAGCGGGACCCTACCGGCGCACGCGCGCGACGGGACGCCGCCGCAGGCCCGGGCCCGCCACTCCTAGGCCTCAGCCCGAACGCTGATCTTCTGCGGCCCAGGTGGACCGCTCGCCTTCCCGTGGCGATTTTATTTCGACGTTAGGGCGCAATAAACGCGGGATGTGGGGGAGTGGGCACGATCGATCCCCACGTTTCCCCACGCCGCGCCTTCTCGGCTCCGCCACGCAAGCCTATAAGTAGGGGGAGGAGGGGGAGAGACAGAGGTTCGCACGCTCTCTCTCGCTCCGCCCGTTCTCGCCCTCCTTTCTTCCTCTCGTTGCCGCCGCAGCCTCCCGTCTCAGCGCCGTCGCACCGCCACATCGTCTTGCTCCCATGGCGCTGTCGAGCTCGTGGGACGGCTCCAACGTCCATGAGGACCATGTTGAGTTCCTCCGCCAGACTCGGCGCCTGCCCGACGCCAACCTCGTGCAGGTCCGCCTGGCGCCAGAGACGGAGATTTCACCGGCACCGGAGGAGGGCGAGCGGGTCATCTTCCGCTCGCACTTCCTGCGCGGCTTCGGCCTTCCGGCGAGCGGATTCCTGCGCTCCTTCCTCGAGTTCTACAATCTTCAGCCGCATCACCTCACGCCCAACGCGGTGATGCTGCTGTCGGCCTTCATCTCTCTCTGCGAAGGTTTCTTGGGGCTGCTCCCCACGCTGGAGCTCTGGGGGGAATTCTTCCAGAGCAAACTCGGCACCGTCGTCGCGAGCGTGCCCGCCCCCTGCGGGGCCTTTATCGCCATGAGGAGGTCGGGCGAGAACAACCCGTTCCCGTCCATCCCCCTGATCTAGTCGGTGAATATCTGGCAGAAGTCGTACTTCTACGTGAAGAATGTCGCCCAACAAGGAGACCACGTCAACCTGCCGGCTTACGTAGCCGGCCCGCCGGCTGGGAGGCAGCCCTCATGGAGTTTCCGGTCCAGGTCACTATCTCAGGCCGGGAACGCTGCCGTCTCCCGGCTTCGGGTGATGATCCAGTCGGAAGGCCTGTGCGGGGCCGACCTGGTGGCCGCCTTCGTGGAGCGCCGGATAGTTCCTCTCCAAAGCCGGCCCCACATGATGTGTCAGATGAGTGGCCGCTTCGACCCAAGCCGGCTGAGCACCAGGGAGATGCCTCACGCGGAGGTGTCGTACATGGTAAATTATATCTCCAATTGCAAGCTCGCCGAGGACTGGCGATACGGCAAGGCACCGTATTCTCGCGCCAACCCTCCGCCCATGGTAAGCTTTCCTCTCTTTCTTCTTTTTGTTGGTAGCCGGCTTTATGACGGCCAGCTATTGATCGGTCGGTTCTTCTTAGTAGAACCCCCTTCTTCCGCCAATGACCGGGGCCGCAGGGATAGAACGCCGGTACGTCCCCGACCGCATGGTGGACGACGTCGACGACCCGGATTTGGGGGAGGCCGCCATGGAAGACGCCGTCGTGGGGGACGACACCGAGCCCGGAGGCACAGGGCTTACCGCCAGCTTCGAGGACTGGCCGGATGATGCCGAAGCCAAAGTCGCCCCGCGTCGCCAGCCGGCGGCCGACCATCAGGGCGCGGGCTCGTCCACCGCGCCGGCTGCCGGCGGCGGCGCACAGAAGCGCCGGGCCGCATCAATCCTCTTCGGCAGTCGGCCTAAGAAGTCCAAAGCCTCCATTGTGGCGACCAAACGAGATGAGGCGGCCGCGAAAGCGGCCCGCTTCCGTAAGGCAGTGAAGCAGCCTAAGGCGGTCTCGGCGTAAGTCGTCGATTTCTTGGTCGTATGCTTTTCATCGTTCTCTCTTGTTCGAACATTCTTCCTAACCTTTCCCCGCTCGCTGGACAGGGCGCCGCTTTCCCTTGAGCGGGGCCGGGCGGCTCCGTAGTTGGGCCGACTGGAGGGTCTTCGGGCTCCCGCCACGTGGACCCCCGCGCCGACCTCAGGGAGGCCACGGAGCGGAACGCCCGTGAGGCGCGGGAGGAGCGTAAGGCGGCGGAAAAAGCGGCCGCCCAGGCGGAGAGGGAGCAGGCTGACGCAGCCAAGGCCCACGCGGAGGCGGCGACCGCGGAAACGGAGGCGGAGGGTTCACGTAACCAGCCTCCGTTGCTCGCCATTCCCCTCCTAGCCGTGGATCCCGACACCCCATTGCCCCTGGCGGAGGAATTCGTCCAAGCCCCGCCGCTGATGGAGAGGAGGGAGGACCTCATGGCCTTCACGGGAGAGCGCCGCCGGCAGTGCCAACCGGAGCGGGCCAAGGCGTCCAATCATCGGCGGCGCCAGAGGAGCCGGTCGGGGGTGAGCCGGAGGGCGGAGCCGGCTTCGAGGTGCAGCTGGTGATGCGCCGGCGCGCAGGGGGAGGCGCCGCTCCACAGGAGACGCGCCCAGTTGCGGGCGCCGGCCAGTCGGCGGAGGCTCTGGAGGCGGCCAGCACCGGCACGTCCGACTGGACTCCCAGCGGGGGGACTGGTGAGCTGAATGTGGCTGCTCAAGAGGTCCGGAGCCGGCTTCAAGCTTCCATTCTTGGCCGCTTTGGTCTCTTGATTTCTTCCGTGGGGGCGCGTCAGCGCACCCACTGGTGTAGTCCCCGAGATTCGGGCCGACTGCTGAGCAGTCGGGTCGGATCTTTCTTGACGACTACCTTATTTTTGCTTCCTGTCTGAACTTCCAGGAATATCATAACTCCCGTGCTGCCGCCTTCAACTCCCAGGCTCAGGAGTTGGGTCGGGAGACCGACTACCTGGTTAACAGCCGAAGTAAGTGCTTGATCTTGTCTGTCTCCTGTGGGGGCGCGTCAGCGCACCCACTGGGTGTAGTCCCCGAGATTCGGGCCGACTGCTGAGCAGTCGGGTCGGATCTTCCTTGACGACTTTTTCCTTATTGGTTTTTTCTTTCTTTCATTTTTCGTGCTTTCAGGGGCCAACGCCGACTTGAGGAGGGAGCTCAGCGAAGCGCAGGCCGCCCTTCGTACCAAGGATGCTGAGCACGACACCTTGGTCCAGGAGCGTGACCGCCTGGCCAAGAAGCTGGCCGACCAAGAGGAGGGCCATAAGGCGGCCCTGCAGAAAGCGCAGGATAGCGAGGCTGCCCTGAAGGCAGAGTTTGAGACCGAGGCAGCGAGCTGGGCTGAGACCCGGCGAGCACTAGATGAAGGCTTCGGCCGCATCGAGGACTTGATCGATGGTAAGCCGCCTTCCTCGCTCCTCTCCTGCCCCTTGCCGCCTGGATTTTGGCCTGACTTGTGCTGCTGCC
The DNA here is from genome assembly GCF_002162155.2 of Triticum dicoccoides. Taxonomy (NCBI): domain Eukaryota; kingdom Viridiplantae; phylum Streptophyta; class Magnoliopsida; order Poales; family Poaceae; genus Triticum; species Triticum dicoccoides. Next base: position 671,426,172 of record NC_041382.1, on the reverse strand, counting down.
TATTTTCTTGTGCAGACTACTTTCCCAGCTACTCCGCCTTCGCCACCCAAACCATCGAGGCCCATCGCGAGGCGCGCCGTCAGGTGGGGGTTAACATCACGCCAGACGCGAATCGGACGCTTGAGGAGAAGCTCTTGGCTGTCCAAGCGCGGCTGCAGCCGGCTCACCGGATGCTTCGCCGGCTCCAACGTGCCGGGGCGCAGGTGTTGGCCGCCCTCTGGCCCGGCGAGACGATCCCCCGCACCCCAAGCCAAACTGCCGACTGGCTGGAGGTCGCAGTCGGACGCTTTGAAGCTTGGAAGGCGTCAGCGGCCCGTCTTGGAGCCGGGCGGGCGTTGGAGTTCGTTCGAGCTTGGTACCCAGGGCTGAACCTGGACCAGCTACGCACTTGGCGGTTGGAGGCCGACGTGGAGCTGGAGGAGGTGCGGCTGGCTATCGCCCAGCGTGCTTCGACGAACGCTGAGTGCATCGACATCAGCGTTTTTGCACCTGAACTCAATGATGACGGCGTTGCCCAGCCGGAGGAGTGGTTCGGGCTAAACCCGGCGGTGGGCGAGGACTCGGCAGAGGAGATCGCCTCCAGCGACAAGGGCAAGGATGACGAAGAAGAGGACGGTGAAGACGTCGAGCCGGCTAGTGGAATAATCGGCCGGCCTCAGGCTGACCGTGCCTCCAGCAACGAGGCGCGTGGAAGCGCGCCCTCTACGGGAGGCGGTGATCAAGCCGAGGTCCGCCAGCCGGCCACTCCTTCAGCCGGCACAACCGTCTCCGCCGACCAGCCCGGCTCGTCGGTCGCTTCGCCAGCTTGACCTGCCGTCCTTATTTTTCCTGCTTGTTGTCTTTTGAACAATCTTTATTAAGCTTTCGCAGTTCCACCCACTGGGGGTGTATCCAAACTATGTTGAATGCTGGCCTTATGGAGGTCTTTTATGTAAATATTATTATGTGCACGTTTGGTTTCCATTCGCGTATGCTTTTTATCCTTAAGCTTTTTCCTTTGCCGCCTTCCCTCTTTGGGGAGGCAAGTACTCGAGCTTTCTTGGATTGAAGTGAAGTGAATGGAAACCGGCCGGCCGGCTACTCTGGTAGTCGGTTGGTGATAGGTGGCAAACCGGCTTTCGTTATATTAGTCCGTTGGTCCTTGGCCATTTTTCGTGTGGGCATTCTTTCCTGCTTTTGGCTCTTGCCATCCGAATAGCCGGTTCTTCGAACTGCGACTTTGGCAAGAGCTAAGCCTGGGTGTCGGCACACTACTTGTCTGACCGCGGGTAGGACTTCTAATCTAACTCCAGTCGGCCAGTCCCCGGGCCGACTAGTCGAACCCGGTGCCGGACGGAACAAGTAAATGAAATGACAAGGTCATAAGCATGATACTTTTCATTCATAGATAAAGAGATGGCAGTCCCCGAGCCCTCCTCGGGGGGCCTATTGTCTCGTATTTAGTACAAAAGTTAGCATGATACATACTGCATTTCAACTATAAAATCTTCGAAGGAGGTTGGCGTTCCATGGTCGTTCCGACTCCTTGCCGGAGTCGTCTCTCTTTCGTGCCTTCGGCTTCTGTGCGTCGATTAGGTAGTAGGAATCATTCCCTAGAGCTCTGCTGATGACGAAGGGGCCCTCCCATGGGGCCGAGAGCTTGTGCTGGTCGGCTATTCGCTGGATCAGCCGGAGCACAAGATCGCCCTCTTGGAAAGATCTTGGCCTGACCTTCCGACTCTGGTAGCGGCGCAAACCCTGCTGGTAGATGGTAGAACGGCTGAGGGCTAATAGCTGGCCTTCTTCCAGCAGGTTGACGCTGTCTTCTCGTGCTTCCTTGGCCTCCGCCTCCATGTACATGGTTACCCGGGGCGAGTCGAACTCGATGTCGGTTGGGATGATCGCCTCGGCACCGTACACGAGGAAGAAAGGAGTGAAGCCGGTTGACTTGTTTGGGGTTGTGCGCAGACTCCAGAGGACAGCCGGCAGCTCATCGAGCCAACAGCCGGCTGAACGCTCCAGTGGTACGACCACTCGGGGCTTGATGCCGGAGAGGATGAGGCCGTTGGCTCGCTCGACCTGGCCGTTTGATTGCGGGTGGGCGACGGACGCTAAGTCCAGCCGGATACCTTGGGCTGCGCACAAACGTGCCAAGGCTCCTTTGGCAAAATTCGTGCCATTGTCGGTGATGATGCTGTGTGGCACGCCGTACCGAATTGTTATGTCTGTGATGAATGTCACAGCAGTCGGCCCATTCACCTTCTTGATCGGCTTTGCCTCAATCCACTTGGTGAATTTGTCCACGGCGACGAGCAAATGCATCATGCCGCCGCGCGCCGTCTTGAATGGGCCCACCACGTCCAGTCCCCAAACGACGAAGGGCTAGGTGAGGGGAATGGTCTTGAGTGCCGAAGCCGGCATGTGTTGCTTGGAGCTAAAGAGTTTGCACCCTTTGCAATATTTAACTATTTCTTTAGCGTCATCCAAAGTAGTCGGCCAGAAGAAACCATGGCGGAAAGCTTTGGCGACGAGTGATCTTGAGGCTGCATGGTGGCCGCATTCTCCTTGGTGAATGTCTCTGAGGATTGCAATGCCCTTCTCTTGCTCGACGCACCGCTGAAGGACTCCAGTGACACTGCGCTTGACGAGTTCTCTGTTGACAATTGTGTATGCTCCGGCTCGACGTTGGACTTGTCTTGCCTCTGTTTCGTCAGCCGGCAGATCTTGGTTTACTAGGAAGTTGAGGATGGACTGAGCCCATGACGGAGCCGCGACTTCTCCTACTGCCAATGTGGCTACTGCCACCAGGGTGGGCGGGCTGGGTGGTGAAATGCTGGAGCCGGCCGCCGGCTGTTGTGTTGGTGCAGTCCCCGGGCCGGCTACTGCAGTCCCCGAGCCGGGTGTGGCAGTCCCCGAGCCGTTTGCCGAAGTCCCCAGGCCGACTACTGAAGTCCCGGAATCGCCTGCTTGGTTCTTCGAGCCGGACCCGGCCGCGTCGGGGTCAGGCGGTACGAAGATGGAATCGGACTCTGGAGACGGCTTGATGGACGGCTGGAGGAGGCGTTGCAGAGCGACGCCGGTTGGTATTGCTTGCCGAGTGGAGCCTATTCGAGCCAGGGCATCGGCTGGCTCGTTGTCGGCTCGCGGTACATGGAGGAACTCGCATCCTTCAAAGTATCCGCTGAGTTGTTGAACCAAGAAGCGGTAGCTTGCCATATTTGCGTCTTTGGCGTCCCAGTCACCGGATGATTGCTGAACCACCAAGTCTGAGTCGCCATAACATAGGATCCGGCGGATGCCGAGTTCCTTGGCAAGCCGGAGCCCATGTATGAGTGCCTCATACTCGGCTACATTGTTGGAGGCGGCAAAGTGAATCTGCAGCGTGTATCTAAGCTTGTCGCCTTCGGGAGAGGTAAGGACGACGCCGGCTCCCAAGCCGGTGCGCATCTTAGAACCGTCAAAGTGCATGCGCCAATGGTTGGAGTCGGGAGCCGGCGGCAGGTACTGGGTCTCGGCCCAGTCAACGAGGAAGTCGGCCAGTGCTTGGGACTTGATGGCGGTGCGGGGCTGATAGAAGATTGTGTAAGGGGCCAGCTCGATGGCCCATTTTGCCACCCGGCCGGATGCGTCCCGGCTGCCTATGATCTCGGCCAGCGGGGCCGTGCATACGACCATGACGGGAGGCTCTTGAAAGTAGGGCTTCAGCTTCTTGGCGGTGAAGTACACACCGTAACACATCTTCTGGTAGTGTGGGTAGTTCTGCTTTGAAGCGGACAGCACCTCGCTCAAATAATACACCGGCCTCTGGACCGGCTGGGCTCGGCCTTCTTCTGGGCGTTGGACTACGATGTAGATGCTGACCACCCGGCTGGTTGCGGCAATGTAAAGGAGCATGGGCTCTTTCTCAGTTGGCGCCACTAGGACGGGCGGCGTGGCCAGCATCTTCTTCAGCTCGTGAAAAGCTTGGTCGGCCTGGTCGTTCCACTCGAAGTGAGTGCTCTTCTTCATGAGGCGGTAGAGGGGGAGAGCTTTCTCTCCGAGCCGGCTGATGAAGCTGTTCAAGGAGGCCAAGCATCCGGTGAACCTTTGGATGTCTCGAAGCTTGGTGGGGATCGTCATTCTCTCGATGGCCTTGATCTTCACCGGGTTGCATTCGATGCCGCGTTCGGAGACCAGGAAGCCTAGGAGCTGGCCGGCTGGCACTCCGAACACGCATTTCTCGGGGTTGAGCTTGATTTGGAACCGGCGTAGGTTCTCAAACGTTTCTTTGAGGTCTTCCAGCAAGGTGCCTCGCTTCTCCGTCTTCACCACAATGTCATCCACGTAGACGTGAGCGTTTCTGCCGAGTTGCTTGAGGAGGCACTTCTGCATGCAACGCTGAAAAGTAGCACCGACATTTCTCAAGCCGAATGTCATAGTCAGGTAGCAGAAGGCTCCAAATGGCGTGATGAAGGCGGTCTTCAGGCGGTCATCCGGATCTAGCTTTATTTGGTGATATCCTAAGTAGGAATCCAAGAAACTCAACAGCTCGCATCCGGCCGTGGAGTCTATCACTTGGTCAATCCTTGGCAGGGCAAAGGGATCTTTAGGGAAGGCCTTGTTCAGGCTTGTGTAGTCTATACACATGCGCCACTTGTTGTTCTTCTTTAACACGAGGACCAGGTTGGCAAGCCACTCTGGAAAGAAAACTTCCATAATGAAGCCGGCTGCCAGAAGCCGGGCTATCTCCTCCCCTACAATCCTTCTCTTTACCTCTGATAGCCGGCGGAGGGGCTGCTTGACTGGTTTCGCGTCTTTTCGGACGTGTAGTTTGTGCTCGGTGAATCCCTTCGGAACACCCGACATGTCCTTGGGGGACCATGCAAAGATGTCCCGATTCTCACGGAGGAATTCGGCGAGCTCGCCTTCCTATTTGCTGTTCAGGCTTGCCCCGATGACGGCAAACCTCTCGGGGTGCTCGGGGTCAAGGGGTATCTTCTTAGTTTCTTTGGCCGGCTGGAAAGATCTTTGGCATCACACTCCTTGTGGTTGGGGGACTGGTTCGGCTGCTGGCTGGCCAGGGCCACGACCCGGTCCAACATCTTCTTCTCTTCGGCAATCACGAGGGACTCGGCCAGCCGGCTGATGGCGGCAGCGCACTCGGAAGACTTCTTGTAATCACCGGCTACGGTGATGACGCCCTTGGAACTTGGTATCTTCATCTTGAGGTATGCATAGTGGGGAACCGCCATGAACCTGGCCAAGGCAGGTCGGCCAAGCAACGCGTGGTAGGGGCTCTCCAGGTCCACCACTTCAAACCAGATTGCTTCCTGGCGGAAATGCTCCTTGTCCCCAAAGAGTACATCAATCTTGATCTTGCCAATGGGGGCGCAGGACAAGCCGGGTACGATGCCATGAAACACTGTCCGAGTAGGCATGAGCTACTTCGTCTTAACATTTAGCTTCTCCAAGGTGTCACGGTACAGGATGTTGATGCTGCTCCTGCCGTCTATCAGCATGCGGGAGAAGCGGGCAGCGCGTCTGTCCGTCGCGAGGGTGGCTTCTAGAACCAACGCATAAGAGCCGGGAGACGGCATCACCTCTGGATGGTCGGCCCGGCTCCAGCTGATGGGTTTTTCTGACCAATGCATGTGTCCGGCAGGGTTGGCAGCGACCATGCTGACTTCCTGGTGCTCTCGGCGTTTGCCGCGCCGGTCTTCGAGCTGGCTTGTAAAGACGACGTAGGTTGCTTGCTCGTCGGGGAATTCGTCGTGCATGGCTCCGACTGCGGGCCGAGCGGCCGGAGGCGGCGGGCCGGCAGGCGGAGACGGCGCGAGCCCCTCGCCTTTAGAGATTCGGGTTAGCCAATGGCACTTCCGGGTTGTGTGGTTGGACGGCTTCGCGCCGCTATGGAATTTGCACGGGGCGTCAAGAGTTTGCTCATAGGAGAAAGCCGGCTGCCAAGCCGGCCGGCCGCCCTTGGGTTTATTGGGCGCGGGTCGCCCTTCAGGCAGCGCGTCTTCGACCGTGGCCACCTGCCGACTGGCGGGAGGCGGCGCAGGGCCCTTGCGCTTGTGGTCGTTCGGGTGTGGGCGTCGGCCTGAATCACCTGCCGGCGTCTTGGGCGCCGGATTGAGTACTTTCCTGGACGCGTCTACCCAGAGCTCGGTCTTCATCGAGGAGTCGGCGGTGGCGTATTTGTCTACTATGTCCAGAAGCTCGTCGAGGGTAGTCGTGTTGGAAATATGCCCTAGAGGCAATAATAAAAGTGTTATTATTATATTTCTTTGTTCATGATAATAGTCTTTTATTCATGCTATAACTGTATTATCCGGAAATCGTAATACACGTGTGAATACATAGACCACAATATGTCCCTAGTGAGCCTCTAGTTGACTAACTCGTTGTGATCAACAGATAGTCATGGTTTCCTGGCTATGGACATTGGATGTCGTTGATAACGGGATCACATCATTAGGAGAATGATGTGATGGACAAGACCCAATCCTAAGCCTAGCACAAAGATCGTGTAGTTCGTATGCTAAAGCTTTTCTAATGTCAAGTATCTTTTCCTTAGACCATGATATTGTGCAACTCCCGGATACCGTAGGAATGCTTTGGGTGTACCAAACTTCACAACGTAACTGGGTGGCTATAAAGGTGCATTACAGGTATCTCCGAAAGTGTCTGTTGGGTTGGCACGAATCGAGACTGGGATTTGTCACTCCGTGTAAACGGAGAGGTATCTCTGGGCCCACTCGGTAGGGCATCATCATAATGTGCACAATGTGACCAAGGGGTTGATCACGGGATGATGTGTTACGAAACGAGTAAAGAGACTTGCCGGTAACGAGATTGAACAAGGTATCGGTATACCGACGATCGAATCTCGGGCAAGTACAATACCGTTAGACAAAGGGAATTGTATACGGGATCGATTGAGTCCTTGACATCGTGGTTCATCCGATGAGATCATCGTGGAACATGTGGGAGCCAACATGGGTATCCAGATCCCGCTATTGGTTATTGACCGGAGAACGTCTCGGTCATGTCTACATGTCTCCCGAACCCGTAGGGTCTACACACTTAAGGTTCGATGATGCTAGGGTTATAAAGGAAGTTTGTATGTGGTTACCGAATGTTGTTCGGAGTCCCGGATGAGATCCCGGACGTCACGAGGAGTTCCGGAATGGTCCGGAGGTAAAGATTTATATATGGAAAGTTGTTGTTCGGGTTCCGGAAAAAGTTCGGGTTTTTTCGGTATTGTACCGGGAAGCTTCCAGAAGGTTCCGGAGGATTCCGGAGGGGTCCAGAAGTCCGGAAATTGTTCCACCACGTCCAATACAGTAGCATGGGCTGTAGGGGGGCGCCCTAGCCTTAATGGGCCAGGGGCACCAGCCCCCCCAAGGCCCATGCGCATGGGAAGGGGGAAACCCTAAGGGGGAGGGCCTCCACTTGACTTGGGAGGCACTCCTCCCCCCCTTGGCCGCACCCCTTGGGGTGGGAAACCCTAAAGGGGGCGCAGCCCCCCTTCCCCCTATATATACTTGAGGTTTTGGGGCTGCCAACACATGAGAACTTCTCCTCTTGGTGCAGCCCTACCTCTCTCCCTTCTCCTCATATCTCGCGGTGCTTGGCGAAGCCCTGCAGGACTACCACGCTCCTTCATCACCACCACGCCGTTGTGCTGCTGTTGGATGGAGTCTTCCTCAACCTCTCCCTCTCTCCTTGCTGGATCAAGGCGTGGGAGACGTCACCGGGCTGTACGTGTGTTGAACGCGGAGGTGCCGTCCGTTCGGCACTAGGATCTCCGGTGATTTGAATCACGACGAGTACGACTCCTTCAACCCCGTTCTCTTGAACGCTTCCGCTTAGCGATCTACAAGGGTATGTAGATGCACTCTCCTTCCCCTCGTTGCTGGTTTCTCCATAGATAGATCTTGGTGACACGTAGGAAAATTTTGAATTTCTGCTACGTTCCCCAACAGTGGCATCATGAGCTAGGTCTATTGCGTAGATTCTTTGCACGAGTAGAACACAAAGTAGTTGTGGGCGTTGATTTTGTTCAATATGCTTACCGTTACTAGTCCAATCTTGTTTCGACGGTATTGTGGGATGAAGCGGCCCGGACCGACCTTACACGTACTCTTACGTGAGACAGGTTCCACCGATTGACATGCACTTGGTGCATAAGGTGGCTAGCGGGTGCCTGTCTCTCCCACTTTAGTTGGAACGGATTCGATGAAAAGGGTCCTTATGAAGGGTAAATAGCAATTGGCATATCACGTTGTGGTTTTGCGTAGGTAAGAAACGTTCTTGCTAGAAACCCATAGCAGCCACGTAAAACATGCAAAAAACAATTAGAGGACGTCTAACTTGTTTTTGCAGGGTATGCTATGTGATGTGATATGGCCAAGAAGAATGTGATGAATGATATGTGATGTATGAGATTGATCATGTCCTTGTAATAGGATTCACGACTTGCATGTCGATGAGTATGACAACCGGCAGGAGCCATAGGAGTTGTCTTTATTTATTGTATGACCTGCGTGTCATTGAAGAACGCCATGTAACTTACTTTACTTTATTGCTAAACGCGTTAGCCATAGAAGTAGAAGTAGTCGTTGGCGTGACAACTTCATGAAGACACGATGATGGAGATCATGGTGTCAAGCCGGTGACAAGATGATCATGGAGCCCCGAAGATGGAGATCAATGGAGCTATATGATATTGGCCATATCATGTCACAACTATATAATTGCATGTGATGTTTATTATGATTATGCATCTTGTTTACTTAGGACGACGGTAGTAAATAAGATGATCCCTTACAAAATTTCAAGAAGTGTTCTCCCCTAACTGTGCACCGTTGCTACAGTTCGTCGCTTCTAAGCACCACGTGATGATCGGGTGTGATGGATTCTTACGTTCACATACAACGGGTGTAAGACAGTTTTACACAGCGAAAACACTTAGGGTTAACTTGACGAGCCTAGCATGTACAGACATGGCCTCGGAACATGGAGACCGAAAGGTCGAGCATGAGTCGTATAGTAGATACGATCAACATGAAGATGTTCACCGATGATGACTAGTCCGTCTCACGTGATGATCGGACATGGCCTAGTTGACTCGAATCATGTAATCACTTAGATGACCAGAGGGATGTCTATCTGAGTGGGAGTTCATAAGATGAACTTAATTATCCTGAACATAGTCAAAAGATCTTTGCAAATTATGTCGTAAGCTCGCGCTTTAGTTCCACTGTTTAGATATGTTCCTAGAGAAAATATAGTTGAAAGTTGATAGTAGCGATTATGTGATCAGTAGAAAGCTTATGTCCTTAATGCACCGCTCAGTGTGCTGAACCCCAAACGTCGTTTGTGGATGTTGTGAACATCGGACATACACGTTTTGATAACTACGTGATAGTTCAGTTAAATGGTTTAAGTAGAGGCACCACAAACGTTTTTGAAACGTCGCGGAACATATGAGATGTTTCGAGGGCTGAAATTGGGATTTCAGGCTCGTGCCCACGTCAAGAGGTATGAGACCTCCGACGATTTTTCTTAGCCTGCAAACTAAGGGAGAAAAGCTCAATCATTGAGCTTGTGCTCAGATTGTCTAAGTGCAACAATCACTTGATAGTGATGTTTCTCCAAAGTCATTGCCACCAAGCTGCTAGAGCTTCGTGATGAACTATAACATATCAGGGATAGATATGATGATCCTTGAGATATTCGTGATGTTTGACTCCGCGAAAGTAGAAATCAAGAAGGAGCATCAATTGTTGATGGTTGGTGAAACCACTAGTTTCAAGAAGGGCAAGGGCAAGAAGGGATACTTCATGAAACGGCAAATTAGCTGCTGCACCAGTGAAGAAACCCGAGGTTGAACCCAAACCCGAGACTAAGTGCATCTGTAATAAGGGGAATAGTCACTAGAGAGGAATTACCCTAGATACTTGGTAGATGAGAAGGCTGGCAAAGTCGATAGAAGTATATTGGATATAAATTATGTTAATGTGTACTTTACTAGTACTCCTAGTAGCACCAGGGTATTAGATACCAGTTCGGTTGCTAAGTGTTAGTAACTCGAAATAAAAGCTACGGAATAAAGGAGACTAGCTAAAGGTGAGCTGACGATATGTGTTGGAAGTTTTTCCAAGCTTGATGTGATCAAGCATCGCACGCTCCCTCTACCAACGAGATTGTTGTTAAACCTAAATAATTGTTATTTGGTGTTTGCGTTGAGCATAGACATGATTGGATTATGTCTATTGCAATACGGTTATTCATTTAAGGAGAATAATAGTTACTCTATTTATGTGAATAATACCTTCAGTGGTCTTGCACCTAAAAATGGTTTATTGAATCTCGATCATAGTGATACACATTTTCATGCCAAAAGATAGTAATGATAGTACCACCTACTTGTGGCACTGCCACGTAAGTCATATCGGTATAAAATGCATGAAGAAGCTCCATGTTGATGGATCTTTGGACTCACTCATTTTTGAAAAGTTTGAGACATGCGAACCATGTCTATTGGTGTATATGCATGAAGAAACTCCATGCAAATGGACCGTTTGAACTCACTTGATTTTGAATCACTTGAGACATGCAAATCATACCACATGGGCAAGATGACTGAAAGCCTCGTTTTAGTAAGACGGAACAAGATAGCAACTCGTTGGAAGTAACACATTTTGATGTGTGCAGTCCAATGAGTGCTGAGGCATGCAGTGAATATCGTTATGTTCTTACTTCGCAGATGATTCGAGTAAATGTTGAGAATATTCCTTAATGAAACACAAGTCTGAATTATTGAATGGTTCAAGTAATTTCAGAGTGAAGTAGAAGATCATTGTGACAAGAGGATAAAATGTCTATGATATGATCATAGAGATGAATATCTGAGTTACGAGTTTTGGCACGCAATTAAGACATTGTTGAAATTGTTTTACAATTAATACCGCCTGGAACACCATAGTGTGATGGTGTGTCCGAACATCATAGTTGCACCCTATTGGATATGGTGGGTACCATGATGTCTCTTATCGAATTACCACTATCGTTCATGGGTTAGGCATTAGAGACACCCGCACTCACTTTAATAGGGTACCACGTAATTCCGTTGAGATGACACCGGTTTAGAGAAACCTATGCTGTCATTTCTTAAAGGTTTGGGGCTGCGATGCTTATGTGAAAAAGTTTCAGGTTGATAAGGTCGAACCCAAAGCGGATAAAATGCATCTTCATAGGACACCCAAAACAGTTGGGTATACCTCCTAATTCAGATCCGAAAGCAATATGGATTGTTTCTTGAATCGGGTCCTTTCTCGAAGAAATGAGTGGGAGGATGGTGGAGACTTGATGAGGTTATTGAACCATCACTTCAACCAGTGTGTATCAGGGCACAGGAAGTTGTTCCTGTGGCACCTACACCAATTGAAGTAGAAGCTTATGATAGTAATCATAGAGTTTCGGATCAAGTCACTATCATACCTCGTAGGGTGACAAGGATGCGTACTGCTTCAGAGTGGTACAGTGATCCTGTCTTGAAGGTCATGTTGCTAGACAACAATGAACCTACGAGCTATGGGGAAGCGATGGTGGGCCCAAATTCTGACAAATGGTTAGAAGCCATGAAATCCGAGATAGGATCCATGTATCAGAACAAAGCATGGGCTTTGATGGACTTGCCTGATGATCGGCAAGCCATTGAGATAAATGGATCTTTAAGAAGAAGCCGGACGTGGACGGTAATGTCACCGTCTATAAAGCTCGACTTGTGGCGAAGAGTTTTTCACAAGTTCAAGGAGTTGACTACGATGAGATTTTCTCATCCGTAGCGATGCTTAAGTCCGTCGGAATCATGTTAGCATTAGCTGCATTTATGAAATCTGGAAGGTGGATGACAAAACGAGTTTCCTTACCAGATTTCGTAAGGAAAGGTTGTATGTGATAAAATCAGAAAGGTTTTGTCGATCCTAAGGATGCTAAAAGGTATGCTAACACCAGCGATCCTTCTAAGGACTGGAGTAAGCATCTCGGAGTTGGAATGTACACTTTGATCAGATGATCAAAGATTTGGGTTTGTACAAAGTTTATGAGAAACTTGTATTTCCAAAGAAGTGAGTGGGAGCACTATAGAATTTCTGATGAGTATATGTTGATCAGAAATGATGTAGAATTTCTAGAAAGCATATAGGGTTATTTGAAAGGTGTTTTTCAATAGAAAACCTGGATTAAGCTACTTGAACATTGAGCATCGAGATCTATAAGGATAGATCAACATGCTTAATAATACTTTCAAATGAGCACATACCTTGACATGATCTTGAAGGTGTTCAAGATGGATCAGTCAAAGAAGGAGTTCTTGCCTGAGTTGTAAGGTACGAAGTTAAGACTTAAAGCTCGACCTCGGCAGAAAAGAGAGAAAGGACGAAGGTCGTCCCCTATGCTAGACGTAGGCTCTACAGTATGCTATGCTAAGTACCGCACCTGATGTGTGCCTTGCCACATGTCTGGCAAAAGAGTACAAAGGTGATCAAGGAGTGGATCATCAGATAGCGGTCAAAGTTATCCTTAGAGAAATAAGGATATGTTTCTCGATTATGGAGGTGATAAAGAGTTCGGCGTAAAGGGTTACGTTGATGCAAGCTTTAACACCTATCAGAATGACTCTGAGTAGCAAACCGGATACGTATAGTGGAGCAACCATTTGGAATAACTCCAAGTGGAGCGTGGAAGCAGCATTTACAATATGACCTAGAGATTTGCAAGGTACATACGAATCTGAATGTTACAGATCCGTTGACTAAAACCTCTCTCACAAGCAGAACATGACCAAACCCCAAATCTCATTGAGTCTTAATCACATGATGATGTGAACTAGTTTAGTGACACTAGTAAACTCTTTGGATGTTGGTCACATGGTGATGTGACCTGTCAGTGTTAATCACATGGTGATGTGAACTAGATTATTGACTCTAGTGCAAGTGGGAGACTGTTGGAAATATGCCCTAGAGGCAATAATAAAAGTGTTATTATTATATTTCTTTGTTCATGATAATAGTCTTTTATTCATGCTATAACTGTATTATCCGGAAATCGTAATACACGTGTGAATACATAGACCACAATATGTCCCTAGTGAGCCTCTAGTTGACTAACTCGTTGTGATCAACAGATAGTCATGGTTTCCTGGCTATGGACATTGGATGTCGTTGATAACGGGATCACATCATTAGGAGAATGATGTGATGGACAAGACCCAATCCTAAGCCTAGCACAAAGATCGTGTAGTTCGTATGCTAAAGCTTTTCTAATGTCAAGTATCTTTTCCTTAGACCATGATATTGTGCAACTCCCGGATACCGTAGGAATGCTTTGGGTGTACCAAACTTCACAACGTAACTGGGTGGCTATAAAGGTGCATTACAGGTATCTCCGAAAGTGTCTGTTGGGTTGGCACGAATCGAGACTGGGATTTGTCACTCCGTGTAAACGGAGAGGTATCTCTGGGCCCACTCGGTAGGGCATCATCATAATGTGCACAATGTGACCAAGGGGTTGATCACGGGATGATGTGTTACGAAACGAGTAAAGAGACTTGCCGGTAACGAGATTGAACAAGGTATCGGTATACCGACGATCGAATCTCGGGCAAGTACAATACCGTTAGACAAAGGGAATTGTATACGGGATCGATTGAGTCCTTGACATCGTGGTTCATCCGATGAGATCATCATGGAACATGTGGGAGCCAACATGGGTATCCAGATCCCGCTATTGGTTATTGACCGGAAAACGTCTCGGTCATGTCTACATGTCTCCCGAACCCGTAGGGTCTACACACTTAAGGTTCGATGACGCTAGGGTTATAAAGGAAGTTTGTATGTGGTTACCGAATGTTGTTCGGAGTCCCGGATGAGATCCCGGACGTCACGAGGAGTTCCGGAATGGTCCGGAGGTAAAGATTTATATATGGAAAGTTGTTGTTCGGGTTCCGGAAAAAGTTCGGGTTTTTTCGGTATTGTACCGGGAAGCTTCCAGAAGGTTCCGGAGGATTCCGGAGGGGTCCAGAAGTCCGGAAATTGTTCCACCACGTCCAATACAGTAGCATGGGCTGTAGGGGGGCGCCCTAGCCTTAATGGGCCAGGGGCACCAGCCCCCCCAAGGCCCATGCGCATGGGAAGGGGGAAACCCTAAGGGGGAGGGCCTCCACTTGACTTGGGAGGCACTCCTCCCCCCTTGGCCGCACCCCTTGGGGTGGGAAACCCTAAAGGGGGCGCAGCCCCCCTTCCCCCTATATATACTTGAGGTTTTGGGGCTGCCAACACATGAGAACTTCTCCTCTTGGTGCAGCCCTACCTCTCTCCCTTCTCCTCATATCTCGCGGTGCTTGGCGAAGCCCTGCAGGACTACCACGCTCCTTCATCACCACCATGCCGTTGTGCTGCTGTTGGATGGAGTCTTCCTCAACCTCTCCCTCTCTCCTTGCTGGATCAAGGCGTGGGAGACGTCACCGGGCTGTACGTGTGTTGAACGCGGAGGTGCCGTCCGTTCGGCACTAGGATCTCCGGTCATTTGAATCACGACGAGTACGACTCCTTCAACCCCATTCTCTTGAACGCTTCCGCTTAGCGATCTACAAGGGTATGTAGATGCACTCTCCTTCCCCTCGTTGCTGGTTTCTCCATAGATAGATCTTGGTGACACGTAGGAAAATTTTGAATTTCTGCTACGTTCCCCAACAAGTCGGCTCGTCGTAGAGGAGCTTGTGCTTGAGGAGGGTACCTTCTCGGCACCCGGCAGTGAAGTATTCGATGGCTTACACCTCGAGCACCCCCTCGCAAGAATTGCGGAGCTCGGCCCAACGCGTGAGGTAGTCGCAAGTGGACTCGGCTGGGCCCTGTACGCATAGGGAGAGCTGCCTGGGCTTGGGGGCCCGCTTGTAGGTGCTGGTGAAGTTGCGGATGAAAGCTTCGGTGAAATCTAGCCAGCTGTTGATGCTGAGAGGCTTGAGGCTGTTGAGCCAGGTCCGCGTCGTGCCTTGCAGCATGAGGGGCACGTACCTCACGGCAAGGCGCCGGTTGCCGTTGGCTATGCTGACCGCCGTGGAGTAGTCGATCAACCAATCTTCCGGCTTCATGGAGCCCTTGTACTTGGGCGTGTCTCTTGGGAGCGAGAACCCTTTGGGGAAAGGCTCGTCGCGGATGCGGGGGCCGAAACAAGGCGGGCCGCCATCGTCTTCTTCTTCCAGCGCCAGGGATCGCGCCAGGCGGTCGATCCGATGGCGGGCGTCGTTCTCGCCGACTCCTTCGCGGCGACCTAGCCAGCCGCTGAGAGTTGGGTGCGCCACTGGCGGCGGGGTGGGATATCTCTCTCCACGGGGTCGAGGCGGAGGCGGGTTGCCCCGCCATTCCATGGCTCGGGGATGGCCGTCCGCGTCTCGCTCGATGGAGATTCGGGTCCGGCTTCGGCTGGCCGCCGGCTCTTCCTCGCGCCGCGCGCGGGTGTTGCTCGTAGTCGGTGTCCGGGACGTCGCATCGTGATCTCGGCGCGGGGGAGGGCTTCCCGCGCGGGCGTCTGCTTCGTGCCGCCCTGCGGCCGCGTCAATCAATTGCTGGATGCGCCGGGTCATGTGGGGGAGTTCTTCGGCCTCCAAGCCGTCCAACTCGTCCACGGCCGCCTGGGCGGCACGCAAGTTCTCGAGCGGAGTGGCATAGACCGGGCGGTCGACTCCCAGCACGTCGGCGATGACGGCGCCGCATTTCTTGACAATGCCGGCCCGGCTTGCCCCCCCGGGGCCGGCGTGCCGAAGGTGGCGCGGTCAGCTTCGCGCTGGTAGGCCTCAGCGAGGCGTCTCACGGAAGCCAGCCTCCGGCCCTCTGCGAGGAGGGCGAGGCGGCGTGCCTCCAGTGCTTCATTGTCGGCATCAGCCGGGTGGGGGGCGGACAAGTCGTGGGCCACCGCGTGCGGGGCGTCGTGGGCGCTCTCGTCGGCCGGGCCGCCGCGGCCGATGACCATCACTTCGGTGGTGACAGTATCGCGGCCGTCGGTCCGAGGAAGAGGGTCGTTGTAGATCGCGGTGTTGGTGGGGAAGGTGTCGAAGGAGGCCGTGTCGGAGTCGACGGGCATCAGGTCGGTGGAGCCAACCGACTCCAGATCCACAGCGGGCTCGCTAGAGACATGGAGCTGGCCGAGGAGGTTGGCGAGGTGATCGGTGCCCGCATCGGAGGCGAGCTCGCCGGAGATGAGGGTTTCGTCGAGGAGATTGGCGAAGCTGCTCGCCGCGCAGATGCTGGTGACGCCTTGCAGCGCGTCGGGGCAAGCGCCATCGGGTGTGCCGGGCTGGCTATGCTTGCTGGGGAGGAAGAGGGTTCCCGTCCAGAACAGGTCTCCGGACGACGGTGCACCTGGCCCCACGGTGGGCGCCAAATGTCGGGTGGTAGGTGCGACATATGCCAATGGGTGGCTTATCATTGTGGGAGCCAGTAAGACGTCGCCGGTGCCTGTAAACGGGATGAGGCGAAGACATGCACACCGGCGAATCTTACCCAGCTTCGGGGCTCTCCGTGGAGATAACACCCCTACTGCTGCTCTGCGGGGTCTCCGCATGATCACTAGGTGGACAAGTAGCTACACAATGCTCTTTGAGCTGTTCGGTGGGAGGAGGAAGAAGGGCACGACTAGCTAGCTTCTTCTCCTTGCGTGGTGTCTAAAACTAGCTGGGGGTTCCCACCCTTTGCATGGGTGCCCCGGGGGGTTTATATAGGCCTACCCCCGGGGGTACAATGGTAATCCGACTGGGCGCGGGGCCCAGCCGTTTGTGACTGCGCTCGCCGGCTTCTGCGCCGGCTGCTGGGGCCCACCGACTGGTGGGTCCCGCCGGCTGCCGGCCCTTGGTCGACAGGCAGGCCCCACCGTCCAGGACCTGGTCGTCGGCTGGTTACTGTCGCTCCATCTTGGTGACATGGGCTTCGTCGTGGTAAGCGTGGCTACAGTGCCGCCGTCCGGCGGGCGATCGCTGTAGCCTTACCGCATCTTCGAGGGGGGGGAAGCGAGCCGGCTGCGGGGAGCCGGCCCCGTCTCGGGCCGACTGGGGGAGGCCTGGCCGCCTTTGGGCGTCTCTCAGCCCAAAGGGGCCCACCGCCCGTGGGCCGCGCTGGCGGCCCGTCATGGGTGACATCAGGGTCAACATGGCAACAGTGCCGCGCCGGACGGGTCATACCCACTCCGTACGGCGCACTGTGCCAGGCGTGCTCCGGGATTCGGGGGTGGCAGGTTTCACTGTAGCCACGCCCCGTCACACCGCCGCTAGGTGGATGCGAACTTTGAGGGTACGGTCTCGACCGCTTTATGGGAGCCGGCTTCTTGGAGTCGGCCTTCTCGCGGCCGGCTTCTCGAAGTCGGCCCTCCCATGGCTTTCTTCATGAGGGCTAAAGTCGGGCTGCCTTCCGAAAGCCGGCCTGGGTGGCAGCCAGCAAGGGGAAGGCAGCCCCATGTCTTGGATTCTCTAGAGCCGGACGGGCTCGTAATTCTTTCAGAAGGGCCAGGGGAAGCCGGCTAGGCTACCCATGGCTATTTACTCTGACAGAATCCATCTAATAAGTCTAGGTTTAGCATCTTTCTTTTCCATAAGATATTTAATAGCAGCATGATCAGTGTGAATAGTTACTTTAGAATCAACAATATAAGGTCTAAACTTATCACAAGCAAATACAACTGCTAAGAATTCTTTTTCAGTAGTAGCATAATTTCTTTGAGCATTGTCTAGAGTTTTACTAGCATATTGAATAACATTTAGTTTCTTATCAACTCTTTGTCCTAGAATAGCACCTACAGCATAATCACTAGCATCACACATAATTTCAAAGGGTAAATTCCGATCAGGTGGCTGAACAATAGGTGCAGAAATCAATGTTTTGTTAAGTATTTCAAATGCTTCTACACAATCATCATTAAAGACAAATGGTATATCTTTTTGTAATAAGTTAGTCAGAGCCTGAGAAATTTTTGAGAAGTCCTTAATGAACCTCCTATAAAAACCGGCATGACCAAGGAAACTTCTTATACCTTTGATGTCCTTGGGACATGGCATCTTTTCAATAGCATCAACCTTGGCTTTATCAATTTGAATACCTCTTTCAGAAACTTTATGACCCAAGACAATACCTTCATTCACCATAAAGTGGAACTTTTCCAAATTCAAGACAATATTAGTTTCTTCACATCTCTACAAAACTCGATCAAGGTTGCTCAAGCAATCATCAAAAGAAGATCCATAGATGGAAAAGTCGTCCATGAAAACCTCACAAATCTTTTCACAAAAGTTAGAGAATATAGCCATCATGCATCTTTGAAAGGTAGCAGGTGCATTACAAAAACCAAAAGGCATACGTCTATAAGCAAAAGTACCAAAAGGGCATGTAAAAGTAGTCTTTGATTGATCTTTGGCTGACACAGGTATTTGAGAGAAACTAGAATAACCATCTAGAAAGCAAAAATGTGTATGTTTGGAGAATCTTTCTAGCATTTGATCGATAAAAGGTAAGGGGTAATGATCTTTTTTAGTAGCCTTATTTAATTTGCGGAAATCAATTACCATCCTATAAACTGTAATAATTCTTTGAGGAATCAATTCATCTTTATCATTAGGAACAACAGTAATACCTCCCTTCTTAGGGGCAGAATGGACAGGGCTTACCCATTGACTATCAACAACGGGATAAATTATACCTGCCTCAAGGAGCTTTAGTATCTCCTTTCTTACCACTTATTTCATTCATAAACATGTCATTTTCATGGTCTAGCAAGTATTGTTCTAAAGGATCACTAGGAGGTACGGCAATAGAAGCAAGACCAATAATTTCATCCTTACTAGGTAATTCTTCTTCACGGTGTTGTCTACTAAATTTAGAAAAATTAAATTCATGATTCATATCATCTAAACCGATAGTAACAACATCTCTTTTGCAATCTATGGTAGCATTAACAGTATTTAGGAAGGGTCTACCAAATATAATGGGACAAAAGCTATCTTGTGGGGAACCAAGAACAAGAAAATCAACAGTATATTTAGTTTTCCCACACAAGACTTCAACATCTCTAACAATTCCCATTGGTGAAATAGTATCTCTATTGGCAAGTTTAATTGTAACATCAATATCTTCTAACTCAACAGGTGCAATATCATGCATAATTTCTCCATAAAGGCTAATAGGTATTGTACTAACACTGGCACCCATATCACATAAGCCATGATAACAATGATCTCCTATTTTAACAGAAATAATAGGCATGCCTACCACAAGTCTAGGTTTATCTTTATCACGGGGTTTAGCAATTCTAGCAGTTTCATCACAGAAATAAATAACATGCCCATCTATATTATCAGCCAAGAGATCTTTAACAATAGCAATATTAGGTTCAACTTTAACTTGCTCAGGAGGTATATATATTTAAATATTTCTTTTACGAACCACAGTTGAAGCTTTAGCATGATCCTTTATCCTAACAGGGAAAGGTGGTTTCTCAACAAAAGAAGTAGGAACAATAGGATCATTATAAGTGATAGTATTTTCTTCAACTTTAATAGGTGCAGCTACTTTTACTTTTATGGGAGGATGATATTTAAACGACTTCTCCTTGGGGAGATCAACATAAGCAGCAAAAGATTCACAGAAAGAAGCTACTATCTCAGAGTCAAGTCCATATTTAGTGCTAAATTTACAAAAAATATCGGTATCCATAAAAGATTTAACACAACCAAAACTAGGTGTCATACCTGACTCCTTACCATTGTCGAGGTCCCAATCTTCAGAGTTGCGTTTAATTCTTTCCAATAAATCCCATTTGAATTCAATAGTCTTCATCATAAAAGAGCCAACAAAACAAGTATCAAGCATTGTGCTATTGTTACCAGAAAGCTGAGCATAAATTTTTTGAATAATCATTTCTCTTGAGAGCTCATGATTGGGGCATGAATATAACATTGATTTAAGCCTCCCCCAAGCTTGAGCGATGCTTTCTCCTTCGCGAGGCTAAAAATTATATATATAATTGCGATCACGATGAACAAGGTGCATAGGATAAAACTTTTGATGAAATTCCAATTTCAATCATTTGTAATTCCAAGACCTCATATCATCAGCCTATACCATGTCGATGCATCTCCCCTCAAAGATAAAGGGAAGACCTTCTTCTTAACAACATCTTCGGGTACACCTGCAAGCTTAAATAATCCACAAACTTCATCCACGTATATCAGATGTTCATCAGGATGTTTTGTTCCATCTCCTAAAAAAGGATTAGCTAGCAGTTTTTCTATCATACCCGAAGGAACTTCAAAGCAAGCATTTTCATTTTCAGTAGGTTCAGTAGGTTGAGGAGCAACTCTTTGATCTACTGGTCAGGGTGAAGATACCCCGAACAAGACCCTCAGAGGATTACCTTCCATGGTAACAAGTGACAGTAAATTTCAGCACACTATATAATTTTTCCTTACCAAATTCCACCTACCAAAGGCGCTTCACTCCCTGACAACAGTGCCAGAAAAGAGTCTTGATGACCCACAAGTATAGGGGATCTATCTTAGTCCTTTTGATAAGTAAGAGTGTCGAACCCAACGAGGAGCAGAAGGAAATGGTAAGCGATTTCCAGCAAGGTATTCTCTGCAAGTACTGAAATAAGTGGTAACAGATAGTTTTGTGATAAGATAATTTGTAACGAGCAACAAGTAACAAAAGTAAATAAGGTGCAGCAAGGTGGCCCAATCCTTTTTGTAGCAAAGGACAAGCCTAAACAAACTCTTATATGATGTAAAGCGCTCCCGAGGACACATGGGAATATCGTCAAGCTAGTTTTCATCACATTCATATGATTCACGTTCGGTACTTTGATAATTTGGTATGTGGGTGGACCGGTGCTTGGGTACTGCCCTTACTTGGACAAGCATCCCACTTATGATTAACCTCTATTGCAAGCATCCGCAACTACAACAAAAGTATTAAGGTAAACCTAACCATAGCATGAAACATATGGATCCAAATCAGCCCCTTACGAAGCAACGCATAAACTAGGGTTTAAGCTTCTGTCACTCTAGCAACCCATCATCTACTTATTACTTCCCAATGGCTTCCTCTAGGCCCAAATAAAGGTGAAGTGTCATGTAGTCGACGTTCACATAACACCACTAGAGGAGAGACAACATACAGCTCATCAAACTACCGAACGAATACCAAATTCACATGACTACTAATAGCAAGACTTCTCCCATGTCCTCAGGAAGAAAAGTAACTACTCACAAAGCATAAACATGTTCATAATCAGAGGGGTATTAATATGCATATAGGATATGAACAGATGATCTTCCACCAATTAAACCAACTAGCATCAACTACAAGGAGTAATTAACACTACTAGCAACCTACTAGCACCAATCCCGGACTTGGAGACAAGAATTGGATACAAGAGATGAACTAGGGTTTTGAGATGAGATGGTGTTGATGAAGATGTTGATGGAGATTGCCCTCTCCCAATGAGAGGAGCGTTGGTGATGACGATGGCGATGATTTCCCCCTCTGGGAGGGAAGTTTCCCCGGCAGAACAGCTCCGCCAGAGCCCTAGATTGGTTCTGCCAAGGTTCCGCCTCGTGGCGGCTGAGTTTCGTCCAAGAAGATGGCTTATGATTTTTTCCCATCGGAAGACTCCATATAGCAGAAGATGGCCACCGGAGGGCCACTATGGGGCCCACGAGGTAGGGGGCGCGCCCATGGGGTAGGGTGTGGCCCCCCTGGTGAAGTTCTTGCTCTCAGTATTTTTTATATATTTGGAAAACATCTTCCGTGAAGTTTTAGGACTTTTGGAGCTGTGCAGAATAGGTCTCTAATATTTGCTCCTTTTCCAGCCCAGAATCCCAGTTGCCGGCATTCTCCCTCTTTATGTAAACCTTGTAAAATAAGAGATAATAGGCATAAGTATTGTGACATAATGTGTAATAACAGCCCATAATGCAATAAATATTGATATAAAAGCATGATGCAAAATGGACGTATCAGTGCCGAAGTCCCTGAGGCAACCGAACATGTCGGTATGCCAACACGACCAACAAGGTGATCACGTGAGCCGATTTACGCTGATTGGGACGACAACGCTGGCTTGCCGAAGAGACCACGTGACGCAGTCGAAGTCCATTACCCGCACATGTAAAATAGTGCAGGCCAACAACAATAATATAAATATATAAAAATCCTCGCATAATTAATTTATGCAAAATAATTTATTTAAATATATGTGGCTGGCGCCGAAGCGAATGTCGATGCAGGGCGTCGGTGTGACGCAGTGAAGGTGTGACAAAGCCTGAATTTGCAGGGCGGTCCAGGCTCTAGATGCAGCGTGACAAAGCCTGGCGCCGAAGCGAATGTCGATGCAGGGCGTCGGTGTGACGCAGTGAAGGCGTGACAAAGCCTGAATTTGCTGGGTGGTCCGGGCTCTAGATGCAGCGTTCGCCAAACTGCGGACGGGAGATGGACCGAACCATCGCGCAACCATCATTAATGCGGCCATCATTTGACAGACCTATGTGCAAATAATGGAACAAACCATAGTAATAATTTTTTGGAAAAATAAACCCAACCAAGAAAAAAATTACTAGGATTAATAGCACCTGGTTTATCTTTTGTAGCAATCTGAAAAAAGGTTACTCCCAAATTGGGGACTTTATCTGCACACCCATTGCCTGATGAGCGATGGAGCGGCGGCATGGCGATGCTAGCAAAGGTTAGCTTGCCAAGGCAAAGCCCCCGATCTAGCTAATGTGACGAAGCTGGTCGGCGGGTGATGTTGAAGTCTCCGGAGTAGGTTGATAAAGAGATGGTGAAGCACCCGATCTAGCCAAGGTGAAGGAGCGGGTCGGTAAGGAGATGTTGCAGCTGCCATGTCAGCCGAGGTGTTGAAGAAGTTTGGCATGATGGACATCGGCTTGAAGAAGCAACAGTGCAGTCATGCCGACACTGGTCATAACTTGTGACGTGGTCAAATCCGGATTGATGAAGTGACCGAACGGCGATGCCTGTGTGCATGTTCCGTGTAATCCGTGGGGTGGTGTTGTTGGTGATGATTTATCCTTCGCGATGCCGAACTCTTTTTCGGCTCGCCGAGATGATGATCCGAAGAAGATAAGCTCAACAAAGCGACGATGTGTTTAGTGCAGGTCGGCAGCCATGGAGCAATGTTACCGGGCTGGTTTGACACCAGCGCATGAAGAGTACCTCAGAGAAGGCTCAAAATTTTATGGGCACGTGTT
Organism: Triticum dicoccoides; assembly: GCF_002162155.2. Classification (NCBI taxonomy): domain Eukaryota; kingdom Viridiplantae; phylum Streptophyta; class Magnoliopsida; order Poales; family Poaceae; genus Triticum; species Triticum dicoccoides. The sequence continues at coordinate 671,402,897 of NC_041382.1, read as the reverse complement.
GAGAACAACGCACAATACTCTAGAAGAAAATTTCTGTAAAAAGGTTGTCCAATATCACGTTCATAAAGAATCATGAATTCGGGTCGGATCCGTATTCACGCAGAAAACAGATTAGAAAATTGGTCCATTCGTCGGAAGGTTCCTAGAGTTTGAACTGTCGGATCAAGCTGAAATTTTGAGGGGTGGTAGATATGGGAATTCCGCGGTAGATGAACGGTTGGATCTTCCAAAGGACTTGCGAGCCTGGCTCAAGAAACCACGCCCTAAACTCGGCCTGATTCCCATCCAGATTTGACATGGCTCTGGTATATCGTAGATTGCCAGAGGTTCCTCTATCGGAACTCGACGAAATTTTGCATGGTTGTTGTAGACTTAATTCCGCACAATTCCACCGAAGCAATAGTTAAAATCACATTCGAGGAGGTGGTGGCGGAGGCTACAAGTTCGTTGTCCAGAAAAACAGCATGGTCGCCCGAGGGCAATGTTGATGTTGAGCCCTCGAGCTCTATGGATGATTCCTCCATGATCTTGATAAAGATCGGAGTTGATGTTGATGAAGGCCCTCGTACGAACATGATGATTGGAGGCAGGGAACAGTCATCGGTCAAGCCAAGGTGACCAGTCGAGGCGGCGACGAAGACACCAACGTCGCAGTTGATCTACATGCAAGCCATTGATCCTTTTGCCGACCACACAGCGGAACTCTCAATGAAAGCACCATTGTCGGTGTCAAAACTGGCGGATCTTGGGTAGGGGTTCCCGAGCTATGTGTCATGGATCGATGGGTAACAGGAGACAAGGGACACGATGTTTACCCAGGTTCGGGTCCTCTTAATGGTGGTAATACCCTACTTCCTGCTTGATTGATCTTGATGAATATAGAGATTACAAGAGTTGATCTATCCCGAGATCATATGTTGTGGTCTAAACCCTAGGGGTCTGATGATTAATGTAATAATAATCTATCAACTAGCCTGACCTTGGCTTATATAATGCACCAGAGGCCTAGGATAACAAGAGTCCTAGCCGAATACGTTGGTGGAGAGGAGTCCTTATCTTGATCACCATGTCTTGTGGAATACTCCTTGTATGCGGCATGGGCTGCCCGAAGTGGCCCATGAGAGAACTGCCATGGGGGTCCTCGGCCCGATCCACCTACTCGGGAGACGATGTGGTCAGTACCCCCTAGTCCAGGACACCATCAGGGGGCACTCCCTTTCCCTAGTCCAATTCAGACCAGTGCATGGGGAAGGGGTGCGACCACCCTTGAGGCCTTTCTCTCCTTTCTCGTATGGCCCATTAAGGCCCAATACGAATTCCCGTAACTCTCCGGTACACCGAGAAATACCCGAATCACTTGGAACCTTTCCGATGTCCGAATATAGCCTTCCAATATATCGATCATTATGTCTCGGCCATTTCGAGACTCCTCGTCATGTCCCCGATCTCCTCCGGGACTCCGAACAAACTTCGGTCATCAAATCACATAACTCATAATACAAATCGTCACAGAATGTTAAGCGTGCGGACCCTACGGGTTCGAGAACTATGTATACATGACCAGACTCATCTCCACTCAATAACCAATAGCGGAACATGGATGCTCATATTGGTTCCTACATATTCTACGAAGATCTTTATCGGTCAAACCGCATAACAACATATGTTGTTCCCTTTGTCATCGATATGTTACTGGCCCGAGATTCGATCATCGGTATCTCAATACCTACTTCGATCTCGTTACCGACAAGTCTCTTTACTCGTTCCGTAATGCATCATCCCGCAACTAACTCATTAGTCACAATGCTTGCAAGGCTTATAGTGATGTGCATTACCGAGAGGGCCCAAAGATACCTCTCCGATACACGGAGTGACAAACACCATCGGAGACACCTGTAGAGCATCTTTATAATCACCCAGTTACGTTGTGACGTTTGATAGCACACAAGTTGTTCCTCCGGTATTCAGGAGTTGTATAATCTCATAGTCTGGGGAACATGTATAAGTCATGAAGAAAGCAGTAGCAATGAAACAGTAACAATCATAATGCTAAGCTAACGAATGGGTCTTGTCAATCACATCATTCTCCTAATGATGTGACCCCATTCATCAAATGACAACACATGTCTATGGTTAGGAAACATAACCATCTTTGATAAACAAACTAGTCAAGTAGAGGCATACTAGGGACACACTACTACAGAAAACCCTAGTAGTAGCGCTTGAAATATGCATAGCAGTAGCTCTGGGTCCAGCGCTACTACTAGTGCGCTATAGCTAAGTTGTAGCAGTAGCGCTGGTATAGGCAGTGCTACTACTAAGTATTGTTAGCAGTAGCGCTTCCTATAACAGTGCTACTGATAGTTATCAATAGCGCTTTTTCATGTGAAGCGATGCTGCTAAGCCAGCGCTACTGCTAATGTTCCTGCTTTCGCCGACCCTCACCCCCTACGTATTTGTGGTGTATTTGTACAGGCTCTATACAATAGTTTCATCAGATCATACTAAACATACACTATTCTCATCATATCATATACATACAGTAGTCTCATCATACCACCATCATCATTCAACACAAATATCATCAAATCTCGAAAATAGCGATACACACGTGCGATCATGTCATGTCTCGAATAGGTGCAACTGCATGGTCGTGGCACACACACAAGTTTCATCATCTCTATCTAAACCATGATGTAGAAGAGAAGAGCGATCATCATGAGCAAGAGCGCAACTATGTAGTACCAGCGGTCCCGCCCCTACTCATGCTGGAGTGTCTACCTCAAGTAACTACCTTCCGCTTCGGCTCTGCTGTCGAACCCTCTATGGCTAGCACCCGGGTACCTGTGCACCTGGGCCTGAGCGGCTGGCCAGTGGTCGTAGACTCCTGGAACCCTCCCAACGTACACGGCATAGTAGCCCTTCACCATCTCTGATCTATGTACCTGCATTGTGAGTTGATGAATTGAACGATAATATGCAACATAATGTACTTAAGAAAACAAGGAGGCATAATTAGCAAAATACAATCAAACAATAGTAAACATAAATGAAGAAATTCCACATACCCAAACTAATTAACTAGAGCGACCTACGGTAGTTCAGGACCACGGTTTCGTTACATCACATAGTTTCGCCGTGCATAAATTCAATGTTTTGCCATAGAAAGATAGTAGTGACACATTGTCATCAAAAATCAGTCCTCCATGTCGGTGGTCCAATCTTCATAGTTAGGGAGGAAGCACCCCAGCTTCTTGAAAGGCTTCAGGTCTAGACGTTGAGCGAGTAGCCGTGCTCGGACATCTTCCCGCATGATTGGCCCATGGTAGAACATCCCTGTTGGTTCGAGGACCTGCTTCATGATCACTTGGGAAAGTTCACACTATACGTGATAAAACTCAGCTCTGATTTGATGATCTGGTGTCCTTCCTATGCTTGTGGCCCAACTAACTATCTCGGCATCGTTGGTAGTAGGTGACATGCGAAGGCGTCAATTATCCCTTTTGTACTCGAGCAGGTGATGCATGAGGTAGAATCCATCAGCCATACTACTGTGCGGCTGTTGGATGCAGCAGAAGTCGGTCTTATGGCCGAAGGTTAACATGGCACTATCGAGAACACTCTTTATGTGCTTGTAATCCTTTTTCCTGAGGTTCTTCGATGAGTCCAAGTACACCGCATGGGAGTATTCCGGGGACAAAACGATGAGGACGCCCCCCCACTGCGCAAATTAAGTACACCTCAAATTAGCCTCCATGTTTGCAAAGGAATGATTAATACTTACGAAAGGATATGTGCGGATGACTTAAGTGGGATGATAAGGCAAGAGAATCACTTCCTTGTCCATATTAGCGATCATGAATTCACCGAGGTACTTGCTCGCATAGTCACGGTGCTCTTTGCAAACTGCCAAGAAGCTCTCGTGCATATGGAATGGGTCCGCGACGCAGATATATTTGATGTTCTCGACCCTGATGAAGTGGTTCAGATACAGCGCAGACATGCGGATGAACTGGAAATCCATCTTGGTCATGTGGAACATGTCGTAGATGTAGTCAAATCGCAGGATGAACTTATTCGTGGGCCATCTCTCGACGTACAACCTCCCACCCGGCACCTGAGTCGTGTAAAGCAGGTATCCTGGTTTTTCTGCGACCAGAAGGCTTTTCTCTCTGGCCAACACATCTTCATGGAGTCTCCTTAGATCATTGTTCACTATGTGCTCTAGCGCTTTCGCAGGTAGGATCGGCTGGCTGGCGACATGGAAGCGCTGTGCACCTTCGACGGGTATTCTGTCTACCACCCGGGGCTCCAGAGGCGGCTGGCTGCTTGAAGCAGCTCTGGCTCCTTTAGGGCCTTTCTTGTCTGGTCTCCTCCTTTGCTTCTTGGTGGGTGGCGGTAGTGAGCCCACCATACCTTCCCTAACCACCACCCCTAGTGTCGTCGGGCTAATCAGTGGATAGGCGTCAGGGGATTGCTGGGTACATGCGGCATCTGGAGGCGTTTCCTACGAGGATCGCTTGAAGAGAGACTTTTTGCATTCCGCCTTAGGACGTTCTAGCTCCGGCAAATCATGCAACATCAAGTCATCATCTCCATGCTCATTGCCTGAGTTTTCGCTGTCCTGAGCCATCAATCCTCCATCATCATAGGCGGTATTGAAATACTTGTCTGGGTCATCATCATCATCCTCCATGTCATCATCAACATTTGCTTCTTTAACAACAGGGGCAAGATCATCTGGCACTAATGGAGGCTCTCCCTCGCGTCGTCCGCTATCACTCGCCACGACAAGTGCAGGTAATGTGGTAGGTGGGGTGGTGTTCATACCTTCTTGAGAAGGTGGAGTTGGCGTGATACTGGGAGCCTTGAGATGAAGAAGAGACTTGGGCCAAGGCAAGAACCAGCTCTTGCATGTGACAATCATCTTAGGGGTCTCGTCATCATCGACTGGTACCGGAGGAGGCAAATCCTTGAAGCCCTCTAAGACACTGGCCACGTTAACCTTGAAGACGCCATCGGGCATCTCTCGGTTGTGGAACATGCGGTCCTTTGGCTTCACGATCGTTGCCTTTCCCACGGCCACCTTCTGGCCCTTGCTGTTGTTGAGTAGGGTGCACGGGGTGTCGTCGGCCTACGAAGGAGACATGTCTGCGACGTCAAACATCTGAAACGGAAGACTATAGACATGCTGCTAAAAAGGGTATGACGCGTAATTACTGTGAGGGTGTCGAGCTCAACCAGCGATGAAGGCCCACCGACCATGCAAGAGACGGAGGTTTGGCTGCTATGAATAGGAGCGGGACATTTTGCGGTTGCTTGAGCATATGCTGGTGCTCTGGTGTTCAGGGAATTGCTCCTGATAAAGCTGGGAAGGGGAAAGTCCTCCGGCCGTGCATTTAGATTGTTCTTCATGAAATTCCATAGTGCCGGAAGAAAGCTGACCACTATGTCAGTGACCGATGCATTGACGGCCCCGAGCAACTCTTCTTTGGTCTCAGCTTTGGTCTTATCGACCGCAATCTTGACCTTCTCGTTGATGCTCTGCTGAGTGACGACCGAGTGTTTCTTCCTTCTTTTCTCTAGATCCTCGGAGTAGCACGTCTTCCACGAGGCGCCATCTCTGACGCCGTGCACACGTCCATAGGACGGTGATACGTCTCCATCGTATCTACTTTTCCAAACACTTTTGCCCTTGTTTTGGAACCTAACTTGCATGATTTGAATGGAACTAACCCGGACTGACATTATTTTCAGCAGAATTGCCATGGTGTCTGAGAAAGTCCTTGATTAGGGGGTCTCCGGACAGCCGGACTATATCCTTTAGCCGGATTGTTGGACTATGAAGATACAAGATTGAAGACTTCGTCTCGTGTCTGGATGGGACTCTACTTGGCGTGGAAGGCAAGCTAGGCAGTACGGATATGGATATCTCCTCCTTTGTAACCGACCTTGTGTAACCCTAGCCCCCTCCGGTGTCTATATAAACTAGATGGTTTAGTCCGTAGGACAACAAACAATCATACCATAAGCTAGCTTCTAGGGTTTAGCCTCTCCGATCTCGTGGTAGATCAACTCTTGTAATACTCATATCAAGCAGGACGTAGGGTTTTACCTCCATCAAGAGGGCCTGAACCTGGGTAAAACATCGTGTCCCCTGCCTCCTGTTACCATCCGCCTTAGATGCACAGTTCGGGACCCCCTACGCGAGATCCGCCGGTTTTGACACTGACATTGGTGCTTTCATTGAGAGTTCCTATGTGTCATCGCCGTTAGGCTTGATGGCTCCTACTATCCTCGATAGCGATGCAGTCCAGGGTGAGACTTTTCTCCCAGGACAGATCTTTGTGTTCGGCGGCTTCGTACCGTGGGCCAACTCGCTTGGCCATCTGGAGCAGATCGAAAGTTATGCCCCTGGCCACTAGGTCAGGTTTGGAAGCTTAAATTACACGGCCGATATCTGCGGAGACTTGATCTTCGAAGGATTCGAGCCCCTGCCTTGTGTGCCACGCGGTCACGATGAGTGCGATTTAGCTCTACCATCGGACCGTATTCAGGAGATCGCACCGGCAGCCGCTCCGAGCCTCAATTCGGAGCCAGTTGCGCCATCCATGGATGGGTGGATAGACCCCGTCACGGAGGCCGTATCCTCAGTGGCGATCGAGCCGAATATCGACCTTATCCTTCATGAGAGCCGTGTTGCCAAACTACCGGATCCTTCTCCGACCACGGACTCTGAACCGCCTGCGCCCGTTCCTATCGAATCCGATTGGGCGCCGATCGTGGAGTTACCTCCGCGGATATTTTTTAGCACTCGCCCTTCGGCGACATGCTGAACTCATTAAGGTCTCTCTCCTTGTCAGGAGGTTCCTGGCCGAACTATGTCCGTCAGGATTAGGATGCGGATGACGAAGAAATTTTCCGCCCACCCACCACCCACTTAGTAGCCACTGTCGACGACTTAACCGACATGCTCGACTTTGACTCCGAAGACATCGACGGTATGGACGATGATGCGGGAGACGAAGAGGAACCACTGCCGACAGGGCACTGGACAGCCACCTCATCATACGATATATACATGGTGGACACACCCAAAGAAGGCAATGGCGACGAGACAACGGAGGATGACCCCTCCAAAAAGCAACCCAAGCGCCGGTGTCAGCGGCGCCGCTCTAAGTCCCGCCAAGGCAAAAGTGGTGATACCAGCACAGGAGATAATAGCACTCTGGACAATGCCGAAGACGGCCACAATCCCCTCCAGCAAGATTTAGGGCAGGAGGATGGAGAAGCCAGCCCTCCTGAGAGAGCGGCAAATGGAGAGGCGGAGGATGATAATTACATGCCTCCCTCCGAAGTCGAGGCAAGCCTCGATGATGACGAATTCGTCGTGTCAGAGGATCCTGTCGAACAAGAGTGCTTCAAGCATAGGCTTATAGCCACGGCAAATAGCCTTAAGAAAAAGCAGCAGCAGCTTTAAGCTGATCACGATTTGCTAGATGACAGATGGACTGAAGTCCTGGCGGCCAAGGAATATAAACTCGAATGCCCCTCCATGAGTTACCCAAAGTGCAGGTTGCTACCCCGACTGGAGGAGGAAGCACTGGGACCTACATCCCCGGCGTATGACGCGGCTGATCGGCCACCTCATGGCCGCGACAGAGAAACATTCCAGCCAAAAGATCAGCCCGCACCCCGACGCCATTCAAATAAAAAGGCATGGGGAAATACACCAGACCTGCGAGACGTATTGGAGGACAAAGCAAAACATGCAAGATCGATCTACGGATCACGAGGGCGCGCCACCATACAAGACGATAATCGTCACACTGGATACAGTAAAAGTAAGTCTGGCCGGGCCGAACACAGCGGGCAAGACTCATTCGAGCTGCGTCACGACATAGCCCAGTATAGAGGCGCCGCACACCCTCTATGCTTCACAGACGAAGTAATGGATCATCAAATCCCAGAGGGTTTCAAACCCGTAAATATAGAATCATACGACGGCACAACAGATCCTGCGGTATGGATCGAGGATTTCCTCCTGCATATCCACATGACCCGCGGTGATGATCTACACGCCATTAAATACCTCCCACTCAAGCTCAAAGGACCAGCTCGACATTGGCTCAATAGTTTGCTAGCAGAGTCCATTGGCTGTTGGGAGGATCTGGAAGCCGCATTCCTCGACAACTTCCAGGGCACTTACGTGCGACCACCAGATGCCGATGACTTGAGCCACATAATTCAGCAGCTAGAGGAATCGGCCAGGCAATTTTGGACACTTTTCCTAACAAAGGAAAATCAAATCGTCGACTGTCCGGATGCAGAGGCCCTAGCAGCTTTTAAGCACAACATCCGCGACGAGTGGCTTGCCCGACACCTTGGTCAGGAAAAGCCAAAATCTATGGCAGCCCTCACGACACTCATGACCCGCTTTTGTGTGGGAGAAGACAGCTGGCTGGCTCACAGAAATAACATATCAAAGAACCATGGTACTTCGGATACCAAGGATGGAAATGGTAGGTCACGTCGCAACAAACATAAGCGCTGCATTAACAGCGACAATACCGAGGATACGGCAGTCAATGCCGGATTCAAAAGCTCTAAACACGGTCAGTGGAAAAAGCCATTCAAAAGAAGCACTCCTAGCCCATCCAGTTTGGACCGTATACTCGATCGCTCGTGTCAAATACACGGCACCCCTGACAAGCCAGCCAACCACACCAACAGGGATTGTTGGGTGTTCAAGCAGGCCGACAAGTTAAATGCCGAAAACAAAGATAAGGGTTCACATAGTGATGACGAGGAGGAGCCCCGGCAGCCGAACACCGGAGGACAGAAGAGGTTCCCCCCACAAGTGCGGACGGTGAACATGATATACGCAACCCATATCCCCAAAAGGGAGCGGAAGCGTGCGCTCAGGGACGTATATGCGTTGGAGCCAGTCGCCCCAAAGTTCAACCTATGGTCCTCCTGTCCGATCACCTTCGATCGCAAAGACCACCCCACTAGTATCCGTCATGGAGGATTCGCCGCACTGGTCCTAGACCTAATCATTGAAGGATTTCACCTCACTTGAGTCCTAATGGATGGCGGCAGCAGGCTGAACCTGCTTTATCAGGACACAATGCGCAAAATGGGTATAGACCCCTCAAGGATCAAACCCACAAAAACGACCTTTAAAGGTGTCATACCAGGTGTAGAGGCCCATTGCACAGGCTCAGTCACACTGGAAGTGGTCTTCGGATCCCTGGATAACTTCCGAAGTGAAGAGTTAATCTTCGACATAGTCCCGTTCCGCAGTGGCTACCATGCACTGCTCGGGCGAACCGTATTTGCGAGATTCAATGCGGTACCGCATTATGCATATCTCAAGGTCAAGATGACAGGACCTCGGGGGGTCATAACAATCAATGGAAACACAGAGTCCTCTCTCCGCACGGAGGAGCACACTGCGGCCCTCGTAGCAGAAGTGCAAAGCAGCCTCTCAAGGCAATCCACTAGTTCGGCGATTAAGGACCCAGACACCTTCAAGCGCGCCCAGAGTAATCGGCAACTGGACCGCCTGGCACGTTCCGAGCTCACGTAGCAATACGGCCCCCACCCCGGTCCCAGCCAAATGGCGAAATCCGTGCCACGCGTACATAATTACGCATTAAAAATACCATGGGCACAGGTTGGGAGGGTGGCACAACTACGGCACGCCCCAAGACACGGCTTAAACCGCACTAGGGGCTTCCCGCTTTGTTATTTTTCTCTTTCAGGACTTTAATCTCTGGAAACCCTCTCCGGCAGCATGATTGCCGAACACATGATGCAGCAACCAAGGAGGCAGAAAGCTACGTCACACCACGGAACTCCTAGGTGGATTATGATAACGAGTGAAATATTTTCTTTAATACTATTCCTCAGCTTGCCCTTGGAAGGGACATGTCAAATAGTCCTACTTTTTGCTTATCGCACTACTTGTATCATTCTGCTTTAACGCACCTTTTTGAATAAACAATGCATATCATTAAGACTATTATTGCATTCTTCCTTTATATATATATATATATATATATATATGTTTGTTCATGACATCTAGCACCCGTACACTCTGGTACGACCAATACGCTAGGGGCTTAAGCATACCCCATAATACCGTGTGAGAAGCCCAAACACTTTCAACAGTGCGGCACTCCGAACTTATAGCGTTATATGCATCAGCTCCGAATCATGTCTTGGGTCAATAGTTGGGTTTGCCTGGCTCCCATGTTTTGGTACCTTATGTTCCGCTATATCGGCTAAGGTAGAACTGGGAGAACTACTGCAATTGTGCCCCGCTTCTGCTGGGCTAAGCACCTTAGTAGAGAAAGCTAAAACTGACTGTCATGATAAGGTGAGAGACTGGTCGCTGTTCGAGAGGTTTCAAGTCCCTAAAGACTTATGCCGCTTAGAGCGAGGAGTCGGCCCTATCCGGCTTAAGGCGTGTATAGAGCCCCGAATTCGGCCTTCCAAATACTAGGGGCTTCGCCAAAATTTAAAATTATAGAATTCTATGGCTAAGTGAGAGTGATAACGCATTATAGTCTGACTGCCTTGTTCGTTGTGCTGAGCAGCTCCCTTGAAGGACCCAAAAATGGGAACAAGAGTGCTTAGGTTTATCCCGAACACCCCAGCACTCGTGGCATGGGGGCAGAAGCCGACGACTAGCCATCTCTTAGATTTGATAAACAGCCGAACAGTAGGTAATATTTTAAATTCAAACAAGCATTGCATAGCGCATATGAACAAGTTTTCATAATACAGGATTACACGAGCAAGTTTACTCAAATATTACATCTTTCGTACACTCGTCCGCTACGAGACATGCACCCTTCAGGACACCCGCATAGTACATCTCGGGGTGGCAATCCTCCTTGCCCGCAGGAGGCCCTTCCTTCACCAACTTCACGGCGTCCATCTTGGCCCATTGCACCTTGACACGGGCGAAAGCCCGGCATGCACCTTCGATGGAGATGGACCGCTTAATGACTTCCAGCCGTGGGCAGGCATCCACAAGCTACCTCACCAGGCCAAAGTAGCTATTGGGAAGGGCGTCGCCAGGCCACATCTGGACTATGAAGCCCTTCATGGCCTTCTCGGCCACCTTGTGCAGCTCGACCAGTTGCTTTAGCTGGTCGCTCAGAGGCATCGGGTGTTCGGTCCCAGTATACTGAGACCAGAACAACTTCTCCATTGAGCTTCCCTCCTCGGCCTGGTAAAACTGTGCGGCATCCGACATGCTGCGAGGCAAATCTATGAATGCTCCTGGAGAGCTCCGGACTCGGGTAAGTAACAAGTAATTTACTTTCACATGCTTGCTTTGCATATTGAATGCCTTACCCGCCGCTATCTTCTTCATCGCATCAATCTCCTGGAGGGCCTTTTGGGCTTCGGCCTTGGCACTCTTTGCACTCTCAAGGGCCGCGGCAAGCTCAAACTCTCGTGTCTTCAAGTCAAGCTCCAACACCTCGTGCTTCATCACGAGAGCATGGAGCTCTTGCTGCACCTCGCCCACCCGTGCCTCTTGTTTTTCCCGCTCAGTGCGCTCCTGGGCCACTTTTTTTTCGGCCTCGGATAACGCTTGCTTCAGGGTTGCCACCTCGGTCGTGGCCCCTGGCAAATTAAAGATGATCCTGTCATTTTGCAATTGAATCCTTTTTGTATATATACACATCTATAGACCAGGTATTACTTACCTTTGTCCTCCTGGAGCTGCCTCTTGGCAAGGCCGAGCTCTTTCTTGGACCCTTCAAGGTCCTGCTTCAGTACGGCGACCTCCGTAGTCAGTGCGGCAGAGGTCAGCAGTGAAGCCTGCATACGCATATAGACATACTCATATTAGACTCCTGCAGATATTAGTTGATCCTCTATTCGGCTTTTCTTTTTGAACACCAAACAGAGCATCAGGGGCTATTGTCTATGCGGTAATATTTTTCCTATATTTCAAATACTTACCTCAAAGCCTGTTAGAAGGCTGGCATAGGCTTCAATCAGTCCGCTCTTGGCGGACTGAACCTTCTGGATCACCGCACTCATAATAGTGCGGTGCTCTTCGTCGATGGCAGCGCTCCCAGCAGATTGTCCGGTGCCTCTGGATGGACAGAGGTCACCAGCACAGGCGTCTTCCCCCTTTTGGAAGGAGGCCGCCTGCTTGAGTTCGGAACCATTGAAGATTCCGGCGCGCTGTTCGGCTGAAGGCCGAACTCGGAGCCCTCGGGAGCCTCCCTCCCTCTGCTCCTGGAGTCCGGAAGGCCGCCTTGAGGCGCCTCCAAGATTTTCTCCACTCGACCCAGTGCCTCTTGAGAGAATATCTCGTCATTGTCCATAGGGCAACAGGAGGTGGCGGTCGGAAGTGGATCGCTATCCATATCTGATGAGTCCAAGGAGCCGCCCGACGAAGATACGTCGATATGGGCTTGGGGGGTCTGCATAATCATATTCGGCGTTAGGGGAAGCAGTGTGACAAAGGTATGCTATGAGTTAGTCTGGTATCCAAATACTTACGATTTTGCCAGGGGCTTGGCCCTGAGCAGCCACTCGTCTTCGCCTTCGGCGATGGTGGTGGAGTAGTCCGGAAGGAGGGTCCTCCCCTTATTGGACCCTTCGCCCCCCCCGGTCGGAGCATCTTCATCTTCTTCCTCGTCTTCGGGGGAGGAGTGTGTCGCGGAGTTATCGGATGATGAGTCCGATACCACCTGGCGCCGGGAACTCTTTCGGGTTCCCTTGGCCTTCTTGGTCTTCTCCGGTACCTTGTAAGGAGCCGGAGTCAGCATCTCCGTCAGGAGAGTGTCCGCAGTGTCTTAGGGTAGCGGGGCCAAATAGTTAATCTGCACCGACGTCTCCACCCAGTACTCCTGTCAAAGGTGTGGAGCTCAGACCCCGCACATGGTTAAGCTAGGTGAAATAAATATCCTATCGGATGTATAGAACTCACCGAATGCGCTAGGCGCTTCGCGCTTAGCTCGTGGTCCTCGGTAAGAGAAGGAGGAACCTCGCCACCCTTGAACAGCACCCTCCATACGTCTTTGTGCGTCATGTCGAAGAGCTCGCCTAGAGTCTGGTGCCGGGCCAGGTCAAACTCCCATAAGTTAAAATCCCGTTGTTGACATGGGAGGACCCGACGGAAGAGCATGACCTAGACTATGTTGACAAGCTTGAGCTTCTTGCTTGCCATATTCCAGATACATTTCTGGAGTCCGTCTAGCTCCACCGATGAACCCCAGGACAAGCCCTTCTCTTTCCAGGAGGTGAGCCGCATGGGGATTCCAGATCAAAACTTGGGGGCCGCCACCCAGTTGGTGTCGCGCGGCTCGGTGATGTAGAACCACACTGATTGCCATCCCTTTATGGTCTCCATGAAGGAGCCTTCAAGCCATGTAACATTGGGCATCTTGCCCACCATGGCTCCGCCACATTCTACTTGTTGGCCTCCCACCACCTTCGGCTTGATATTAAAGGTCTTCAGCCACATGCCGAAGTGGGGCCGGATGCGGAGGAAAGCCTCACACACGACGATGAATGCCGAAATGTTGATGATGAAGTTCGGGGCCAGATCATGAAAGTCCAGCCCGTAGTAGAACATAAGACCACGGACGAATGGATGGAGGGGAAACCCCAGTCCGCAGAGGAAGTGTTGGAGGAAAACTACCCTCTCATGAGGTTCCGGGGTAGGAACAATCTGCCCCGTAGCGGGCAGCCGACGAGCGATATTCGCGGCTAAGTATCCGGCTCCGCGCAGCTTCTTGATGTGTCCCTCCATAACGGAGGAAGCCATCCATTTTCCTCCCGCTCCGAACATGTTTGGAGAAGGTTGAGGGGAAGGATGTAGACTTGGGCGTTGGAGCTCGAGTGCGCAAGAATGGATGAGCAAGGAGGAAGAAGGCGTGGATAGAGAAAGGTGAAACATTATCCCCTTATAAGGGCAGCCGAAACTATGCGCCCCCTCTAGCCTGGTAAAACTCGCTTATCCTCCAAGCGCCGTAATTGATGGCGGGGTTGGGTTACCCACGCCCGTATTGATGAGAATCCCGTAATAAGGGGGACACGATCTCTGCTTTGACAAGATGTGTCAATAAACTGCCTCGCGTTATGTGCGGGGCTAGTTAAAAGAAACGGTTCAAATAATCAACGGGCCACGGCATGATGTCATGTTGCCGAAACATGTCAGTAGATTAGATTTGTGGAAATATTATTTTCTCTACGGTGGTATGTGGAAATTATTTTGCAGTGTTGGACACTATCCTTGTATTCAAATTCTTCCGTGGTGTATTCGGAGGAGGAACCCGCCTTGCAATGCCGAAGACAACACTGCGCACCAGACTCATCGTCATTGAAGCCTGGTTCAGGGGCTACTGAGGGAGTCCTGGATTAGGGGGTCTCCGGACAGCCGGACTATATCCTTTGGCCTGACTGTTGGACTATGAAGATACAAGATTGAAGATCGTCTCGTGTCCGGATGGGACTCTACTTGGCGTGGAAGCCAAGCTAGGCAGTACAGATATGGATATCTCGTCCTTTGTAACCGACCTTGTGTAACCCTAGCCCCCTCCGGTGTCTATATAAACCGGAGGGTTTAGTCCGTAGGACAACAAACAATCATACCATAGGCTAGCTTCTAGGGTTTAGCCTCTCTGATCTCGTGGTAGATCAACTCTTGTAATACTCGTATCATCAAGAATAAATCAACATGACGTAGGGTTTTACCTCCATCAAGAGGGCCCGAACCTGGGTAAAACATCGTGTCCCCTGCCTCCTGTTACCATCCGCCTTAGACGCACAGTTCGGGACCCCCTACCCGAGATCCGCCAGTTTTGACACCGATAGTGTCATTTTTGTGCACAAATAAAAGTTCTCGGAATGACCTGAAAATCAACGGAGAATTATTTTGGAATATATAAAAAATATTGGAAGAAAGATCCACGTCAATGGGCCCCCTGACGCTCCACCGACCTCAACCTTGACTCCATATATTCACTTTCGGGGAGAAAAAAAATCTGAGAGAAGGATCCATCGCGTTTTACGATACAGAGCCGCCGCCAAGCCCCAAACTCTCTCGGGAGGGCTGACCTGGGGTCCGTTCGGGGCTCCGAAGAGGGGAATCCGTCGCCATCGTCATCATCAAACTTCATCCATCACCAATTTCATGATGCTCACTGCCGTGTGTGAGTAATTCCATCGTAGGCTTGCTATACGGTGATGGGTTGGATGAGATTTATCATGTAATCGAGTTAGTTTTGTTAGGGTTTGATCCTTAGTATCAACTATGTTATGAGATTGATGTTGCTATGACTTTGCTATGCTTAATGCTTGTCACTAGGGCCCGAGTGCCATGATTTCAGATCTGAACCTATTATGTTTTCATCAATATATGAGAGTTCTTGATCCTATCTTGCAAGTCTATAGTCACCTCTTATGTGTTATGATCCGTTAACCCCGAAGTGACAATAATCGGGATACTTACCGGTGATGACCATAGTTTGAGGAGTTCATGTATTCACTATGTGTTAATGCTTTGGTCAGTACTCTATTAAAAGGAGGCCTTAATGTCCCTTAGTTTCCAATAGGACCCCGCTGCCACGGGAGGGTAGGACAAAAGATATCATGCAAGTTCTTTTCATAAGCACGTATGACTATATTCGGAATACATGCCTACATAACATTAATGAACTGGAGCTAGTTCTGTGTCACCCTAGGTTATGAATGTTACATGATCGATCACATCCGGCATAATTCTCCATCACCGATCCAATGCCTACGAGCTTTTCCTATATTGTTCTTTGCTTATTTACTTTTCTGTTGCTACTGTTACAATCACTACAAAACCTAAAAATATTACTTTTGCTACCGTTACCTTTTGCCACCGTTACCACTACTATCATATTAGTTTGCTACTAAATACCTTGCTACAGATATTAAGTTTCCATGTGTGGTTGAATTGACAACTCAGCTGCTAATACTTGAGAATATTCTTTGGCTCCCCTTGTGTCGAATCAATAAATTTGGGTTGAATACTCTACCCTCGAAAACTGTTGTGATCCCCTATACTTGTGGATTATCAAGAACATTTTCTGGCGCCGTTGACGGGGATGATAGCTCTATTCTTTGAGTCACTTGGGATTTATATCTGCTTATCATTATGAAGAACTTGAAAGATCAAAGAACCAAGATTTTTCCCTCAACTACAAGGGGAGGTAAGGAACTGCCATCTAGCTCTGCACTTGATTCACCTTCAGCTTTGAGTAAGCTTGCGACACCTAAACCTGCTTCTGCTATTAATTATGATATGTCGCATGTTATTGATGATGCCACTTCTACTATGCATGGCACTTATGATGAAACTACTTCTATGCTTTATACTACTATGCCACTTGGTGAATTTCTTGATGAACAACTTGCTACGGATAGAGATAATGAAAGTATTGAAACTAATAATATTGATGAAAGTGATGATGAAGATTATCCCCCTAGATATGAATTGCCTGTTGTGCCCGAGGGTTATGTTATGGATGAAGAAACTGCTAGAGACTTTATTTAATTTCTTGCAATGATAGAACTGATCTTAAGAAGTTATTAGCTGAGCTTAAAGAAAAATCTCTGAATGCTAGAATGAAATATGATCCTGCTTATGCTACTTCACCTATCTTTATTACTGATAAGGATTTTGATTTCTCTGTTGATCCTGATATAATTACTTTGGTTGAATCTGATCCCTTCTATGGCTATGAATATGAAACTGTTGTGGCACATCTTACTAAATGAAATGATATAAACACCCTGTTCACTAATGATGAGAAAATTCGCTATTATTATATCTTTAAATTATTTCCTTTCTCGTTAAAGGGTGATGCTAAGATATGGGTTAATTCTCTTGATCCTGGTTGTGTGTGTAGTCCCCAGGATATGATTTATTACATCTCTGCTAAATATTTCCTTGCTCATAAGAAACAAGATGCTTTAAGGGAAATATATAATTTTGTGCAAATTGAAGAAGAGAGTCTCCCACAAGCTTGGGGGAGGCTTCTCCAATTACTTAATGCTTTGCCAGATCATCCTCTCAAGAAAATGAAATACTTGATATCTTTTATAATGGACTAACTGATGCTTCCAGAGATTACCTGGATAGTTGTGCTGGTTGTGTTTTTAGGGACAGAACAGTTGATCAAGCTAAAATTCTATGGAATAATATGTTGACCAATGAAAATAATAGGACACTTACTGAACCAACTCCTAAGGCAACTCCGAAGAAAAGGGGTATTCTATTTCCCAGTCCTGAAGATATGGAAGAGTCAAAGAAATCTATGAAAGAAAAAGGTACAAAAGCTGAAGATGTTAAAAATTTACCGCCCGTTGAAGAAATACATGGTCTTAATTCATCACCTATTGAAGAAACACATTGTCTCGATAACCCGACATAGGTAGTAAAGGTAAATTCTCTCTATAGATATGATAAAGCTGAAATCCCACCTGCTAAGTTTGCTAGCCAATGTTTGGATGAATTTGATAACTTTATGGTTAAGCAAGAAGATTTTAATGCTTATGTTGGTAGACAATTGAAACATAATGCTTATATGATTGAACACTTGAGTCATTATATGGCTAGTGTTAAAGGTGAACTTAAACTTATTAGTAAACATGCTTCTATGGTTACCACTCAAGTATAACAAGTACTTAAAGCTCAGAATGATTTGCTCAACGAATTGAATAGTAAAAATAATGACTTTGCTGTTAGAGTTGCAACTAGAGGAGGTAAAGTGACTCAGGAGCCTATGTATCCTGAGGGCCACCCTAAGAGAGTTGAGCAGGATTCTCAGAGAAATAACGTTGATGCACCTAGTCCTTCTAAAAGGAAGAAAAACAAAAAATGATAGGAATTTGCATGCTTCTAGTGAACCTGTTGTAGACACACCTGAGAATCCTAATGATATTTCCATCTCTTATGCTGAAACACAATTTGGTAATGAATAAGAACCTAGTGATAATGTTAATGATCATGTTCATGTTGATGCTCAACCTAGTAGTGATAATGATGTAGAGGTTGAACCTGCTGTTGATCTTGAT
Source organism: Triticum dicoccoides (assembly GCF_002162155.2). Lineage (NCBI taxonomy): Eukaryota > Viridiplantae > Streptophyta > Magnoliopsida > Poales > Poaceae > Triticum > Triticum dicoccoides. The sequence goes on along the minus strand of NC_041382.1, from coordinate 671,384,810 downwards.
AACCCACAATCAAAGAATCAACGTTATGATAAGAGAGACTTTGTTGCTAGGAAGCACGGTAAAGAAAGAGAACCATGGGTTCAGAAACCCATGCCTTTTCCTCCTAAACCATCCAAGAAAAAGGATGATGAAGATTTTGAGCGCTTTGCTGAAATGATTAGACCTATCTTTTTGCATATGTGTTTGACTGGCATGCCTAAAATGAATCCTTATGCTAAATATATGAAGGAAATAGTTACTAATAAGAGAAAGATTCCGGAAGCTAAAATTTCCACCATGCTTGTTAATTATACATTTAAGGGTGGAATACCAAAGAAACTTGGAGATCCAGGAGTACCAACTATACCATGCTCCATTAAAAGAAACTATGTTAAAACTGCTTTATGTGATCTTGGAGCCGGTGTTAGTGTTATGACTCTCTCTTTATATCATAGACTTGATTTGAATAAGTTGACACCTACTGAAATATCTTTGCAAATGGCTGACAAATCAACTGCTATACCTGTCGGTATTTGTGAGGATGTGCCTGTTGTGGTTGCAAACGTTACTATTTAACGGACTTTGTTATTCTTGATATTCCCAAGGACGATAGCATGTCTATTATTCTTGGAAGACCTTTTTTGAATACTATAGGGGCTGTTATTGATTGCACCAAAGGCAATGCCACTTTTCATGTTAATGGCAATGAGCATACGGTAGACTTTTCGAGGAAACAACCTCAAGTCCATAGTATCAATTCTATTGGAAAAATTTCAACAATCACTATTGGGGTTTTGAATTTCCTCTTCCTACTGTCAAGAAGAAATATGATATTCTTGTTGTTGGGGATGTACATATCCCCGTTGAGGTAACCTAGTGTTATTCGAAAATTCTCTGGTTTCATGTTATTCTAAATGAGTTTGTTAACCAGACCTGATCAACCTTGTTAGTGGATTCCTTTTGATGAGCATGAGATGGATGAATTTAGAAAACAGAACTCTCTGTACCCCCTTTTTACTTTCTGTTATTTATATTAAATAAAGCAAAAATAGTATTTTCTGTCTGTTTTCTGAATTATCCATGCAATAAAAAATACCCCGAAAATAAAAGTTCTCTAAATGCCCTGAAAATTAAATATGTTTTTTTCTAGAATATTTGAGAATATCTGGCACTGAGAACACACCAGGGGCATCAAGCACCTGGACACGAGGGTCCAGGGCGCGCCCTACCCCCCTGGGTGCACCCCCTGCCTCGTGGGCCCATGGTGGCTCCCCTCCACTTATTCCAGCTACCACACACTCCTTCTTCCTCGCAAAAAAATCACCAACCAGCTCAATCACGAGTTCTAGCTCATCTTGCTGCCATTTTCGATCTCCTAGCTCAAAGCTCCATTCACAAAACTGCTTTGGGGGATTGTTCTTTCGTATGTGACTCCTCCAATGGTCCAATTAGTATTTGTTCTAGTTCTTTATTTATTGCAAATTATGTGGTCAAAAGTAGTCTTAATGCATGATATTGCCTCTAGGCACTTGTGGGAGTAGTTGCTATCAATATTGTTGAGTTTGGTTCACTTTTATTTTGAGTTGCTAAAAATTTCAGAAAATTTCAGGAAAATATGAAGAGATTTTTGAGGGGCTCATCGAGCCGAAGCTCGAAGGATAAACAAAGTGAAGAGAACAAGAAGCCCAAGTATAATCTCCGTTGCACCGCAGAGGCTGAGAATGCAGGCCTCACCGCCTTCCTCCACGACCAACGCGAACAACAAGTACCTTGTTCCGCCGGAGGCCATTCACGCTTACTGAAACCCCACACCAGCTACAGAGCCAGAGCCGGAACTACAATTTGATCCTCACCGGCAGTCTGTTCATCAGTGGAATCCGGAAGAGCTACAACTTTGGATATTCGCCAGGCCAGCCGTGGCCATAGACCAACTTAGGCCAAAACCCTAAGCTTGGGGGAGTACGTATCTCTCACCGACATTACATTCATGTTCACACACTCATGCTAGTTGTCAGTGCTCATACTTTTTCATTGTATCATCCATGCTAGTTTATTTTCCTTTTTATGCTTTCTTCTTGTGTGTTTGATAAACCTTAGGAAAAAAATTAGTTTTAGCTTTTAGTTAGTTTACTTTCCATGCCTATAGTGGTAGTATTAAAAGGAAAACCCAAAAAGATTTCTCGTTCTTCTTTTGCTTGTTGGGAGCTTTCCCGTGTAAATAGTTTTATTTCTTTCCTTTCCTTTGGGGGTCGAGAGGAGAAGACCATGATGAAAATGTTGAGTGGCTCTCATATGCATTATTGTTGATCTAACAAAGAGCCCATACTACCTTGTCTTATCTATTGAATTGAATGCTTGCAGATTCCAGCTTAGTCCAATGCACGTGCACTATTATTATTTTCCACACAATTCAGTTGTGCAAGTGTAACGCAATAATGATTAGTACATCGTTCGTGATGAGAAGAGCTGGTTTGAACTAATTGAGAAGAGAAAAGCTGGTATGAACTCGACCTCTCTTGTTTTTGTAAATATGATTAGTCCATCGTTGCTGATTCAGCCTATTATGAAAGAAATATGTTTGCAATGACAATTAGAGATTGTAGTTTCTTATGCCATGCTTAATTAGCTAGGAGTTTATAATGGTTTACCTTGCGTGCCAACATGCTATTAAAATGGTTGTGATGTGGTATGATAGGGTGGTATCCTCCTTTGAACGATTCGAGTGGCTTGACTTGGCACATGTTCACGAATGTTCATGGTGCATTATATCCTACTCATGCTTGCATTCGCTGTTGATTAATTTTAATGCATATTCATGTCTGTTGTCGCTCTCTAGCTGGTCGCTTCCCAGTCTTTTTCTAGCCTTCACTTGTACTAAGCGGGAATACTGCTTATGCATCCAATTCCATAAACCCCAAAGTTATTCCATATGAGTCCACCATACCTACCTATATACGGTATCTACCTACCGTTCCAAGTAAATTTGTATGTGCCAAACTCTAAACCTTCAAATAAACATTCTGTTTTGTATGCTCGAACAGCTCATGTATCAACTAGGGATGTCTGTATCTTCCATGCTAGGCGGGTTATTCTCAAGAGGAGTGGACTCCGCTCCTCACACACGAGAAAATGGCTGGTCACCGGGATGCCCAGTCCCATGCTTTATGCAAATCAAATCAAAATAGCTGCAAACAAAACTCCCCCGGGACTCTTGTTAGTTTGAGGCACTCGTTGTTTCGAGCAAGCCATGGATTGATGCTTGTTGGTGGAGGGGGAGTACAAACTTTACCACTGTTTGCGAACCGCCTATAATGTGTGTAGGATGGAAGATATCGAGATCTCTCGGTTGTTATGTTGACAATGAAAGTATACCGCTCAAAATATTATTCATATCTATTTCAAAACCGAGATCTGGCACATCTACAAATCCCTGCTTCCCTCTGCGAAGGGCCTATCTATTTACTTTTATGTTGAGTCATCATCCTCTTATTAAAAAGCACCAGTTGGAGAGCACCGCTGTCATTTGCATCCATTACTGTTAGTTTACATTGAGTATGACTTGACTGGATCTCTTTTACCATGAATTACAATGTCTAGTCAGTCCTTGATCTTTAAAGGTGCTCTGCATTTATGTTTTGCGGTCTCAGAAAGGGCTAGCAAGATACCATCTTGTCATATCATATCATGATTATTTTGAGAAAGTGTTGTCATCCGAGATTTATTATTATTGCTCGCTAGTTGATTATGTCATTGATATGAGTAAACATCAGACCTAAGTGTTATTGTGAGTATGGTTAGTTCATAATCTTTGCTTGAAACATGAATGCTGGATTTACATATTTACAACAACAAGAGCAAACAGAGTTTGTAAAAGTTTTTCTTTATCACTTTCAGTTTATCAACTGAATTGCTTGTGGACAAGCAAAGTTTTAAGCTTGGGGGAGTTGATATGTCTCCGTCGTATCTACTTCTCCAAACAGTTTTGCCCTTGTTTTGGACTCTAACTTGCATGATTTGAATGGAACTAACCCGGACTGACATTGTTTTCAGCAGAATTGCCATGGTGTTATTTTTGTGCAGAAATAAAATTTCTCGGAATGACCTGAAAATCAACAAAGAATTATTTTGGAATATATAAAAAATACTGAATGAAAGGTCCACGTCAGTGGGCCCCCTGACGCTCCACTGACCACAACCTTGACTCCATATATTCACTTCCGAGGATAAAAAAAACAGAGAGAAGGATCCATCATGTTTTACGATATGGAGCTGCGGCAAGCCCTAAACTCTCTTGGGTGGGATGATCTAGAGTCTGTTCGGGGCTCCGAAGAGTGGAATCCGTTACCATCATCATCATAAAACTTCCTGAATCACCAATTTCATGATGCTCACTGACGTGCGCGAGTAATTCCATCGTAGGCTTGCTGGACGGTGATGGGTTGGATGAGATTTATCATGTAATCGAGTTAGTTTTGACGAACTTTAGGAACGTAGTCCCTTTGGCCACACAGGAAAAGGTTAGGGTTTGATCCTTAGTATCCACTATGTTATGAGATTGATGTTGCTATGACTTTGCTATGCTTAATGCTTGTCACTAGGGCCCGAGTGCCATGATTTCAGATCTGAACCTATTATGTTTTCATCAATATATGAAAGTTCTTGATCCTATCTTGCAAGTCTATAATCATCTATTATGTGTTATGATTCGTTAACCCCGAAGTGACAATAATCGGGATACTTACCGCTGATGACCGTAGTTTGAGGAGTTCATGTATTCACTATGTGTTAATGCTTTGGTCCGGTACTCTATTAAAAGGAGGCCTTAATATCCCTTAGTTTCCAATAGGACCCCGCTGCCATGGCAGGGTAGGACAAAAGATGTCATGCAAGTTCTTTTCATAAGCACGTATGACTATATTCGGAATACATGGCTACATTACATTGATGAACTGGAGCTAGTTCTGTGTCACGCTAGGTTATGACTGTTACATGATCAATCGCATCCGACATAATTCTCCATCACCGATCCAATGCCTACGAGCTTTTCCTATATTGTTCTTTGCTTATTTACTTTTCCGTTGCTACTGTTACAATCACGACAAGACCCCAAAATATTACTTTTGCTACCGTTACCTTTTGCCACCGTTACCGCTACTATCATATTACTTTGCTACTAAATACCTTGCTGCAGATATTAAGTTTCCAGGTGTGGTTGAATTGACAACTCAGCTGCTAATACTTGAGAATATTCTTTGCCTCCCCTTGTGTCGAATCAATAAATTTGGGTTGAATACTCTACCCTCGAAAACTGTTGCGATCCCCTATACTTGTGGGTTATCAGACGGCGGCTTGTCCACCGGGACTGTCCCACTTGGGCCTCTCCAATGAATGTGATGACTCGTCGCTTTCGGCTGCCTTTTGGTGCTGCTCTTTCAGCAAAAGGAACGTGGATGGTTTACTAATGTGACAGAACTTGCAGTCGAATTGATTGGAAGCTATAATATGATAATGTGGTAATATAACAATTACCAGAAGTCTCATGAAGTCCCTCGTGATCGGGTCCGTGTAAAAGAGCTTTGTTTCTTTGTCCCACTTGTACCGGGCCCTGATCTAGTCATGCTCCAGCGGGTCGGTGAACTCCGCCAAGGGGTCTGGGACTCCATGACTTTCACGTTTGGCGTCCTCCTTGGCCCATACGGCCCTCTTCCCCTTGTACCCATGGCTTCCGAGGCGTTGGGGAGGCGTTTTCCTGGCCTGGAGCACCTTCATTTTCTTTGACTTTGCCTTGACTTATTCTTTAGCGCAATTCTCCTTGAATTTTGCAAAGTCCTCTTCCATTATTGACGGATTGTCAGCATGAATCTTGGACCATGGTTCATTCTTCGCAATCGCATTTTTCACCTGAACTTTCCAGGAGGACAAGTCGTTGGTGAACGTCACCACCTCCTTGTCGTTTATCTTTGTCATGGCGATGTCTTTCCACAGATCTTCATATTCTTTTTCATTGCGACCGGGGAACAAGAACTTATTGTGCAATTTCTTTAGGTGCATGTTCTCCATATGTGGTATCTGCCTCAACCTCTCCTCTTTGATGTTGGCGGTTTCCCTGAGGATGCATCCAAGTTGATTGCCCCAGCACGAGCGCGCTTCCTCCGACGCCGTTGGCTCAAACTTCTTGGGGTGCATCTCTGTGACCACAATTTGTCCGATGCCAAGCATGTTTCGTCTTCGTGTCCTCTTCTTCTTCAGTGCTTTACCGGCTATGACAGCATCATTGCCGGTCTTGGGGGTGGTGTCGGTGCTGGTGCCGGTGTCGGTTTCGGGGTTGGTGCCACTGCCGCCACCATGCAACCCCATCTAGTGTTCGTCCAGGTAATCGAAATAGTGATTTGCTGCCTCGATGGGGGCTTCGAGGCGAGCAAAACCGCCCGCTACTTTGGCGTCGGTAGACATGTTTCCTATTCAACAATTGTAAATAAAAGATATAATGAAAATAAAAAAGGGGCCTATATTTTGTCAGAATGTTGATTGATTCTCCTTCCGGCAAATTCCGGGTACTCCATATTTCCTAGTTTCTAGCACAAGTCATGCAGAAAATCATGAAACTTTTGGCATGACCATTGCTAAAAAGTGAACATGTGGAGCGCCTGAAATTTGCCGGAACGGAAATGAATCAACATTCTGGCAAAACATAGGCCACTCAGATATTTTTCGAAAATTGGCAAAAGTTCATATAACATCATATGACAAATTTCCAGGACTTAGCAAATTAACCAAGTGTTAAAAACAGCAACATTGTATAGGCTATATGCTCCTAAAACATCATCTAGGGTTTTATTTGCTAATGGTTTTTATTTTCTACTAGTTTTTATTTTCCCTAAACAAATTTTCCCAAGCTAAATTTGCTCATTTGCCAATAAAATTGGCCCTAGCTATATCCGCTACTGCCCTAATTAGCTAAAGTTTTTATAAATTTTTGCTACTATTTTTTATAGGTAATTTATATACCTACAAAAACTAACTAGCTACTGTTTTTTATAATAAATTCTATCTACTATTTTTTATACCTACAAAAACCAATTTGCTATTGTTTTAGCTGCTGTTTTTTATAAATGTATAGGTATTTTATATACCCTAAACTAAATTTCCCTAGACAAAATTTCCCTAAACTAAATTGCACTAAGCTAACTTCCTACATTTCCTAAAGTAAATTGCCCTAAACAAAATTGCACTAAACTAGGGTTCATAGGGTTCATACATCTCCTCTCTCTCTGCTACATCTCCTAGCTAGGGTTCATACATCCAAATTAGACAGAGAGCAGAGATAAAGAGAGAGGAGGGCAGGGGAGAGGAGAGGGAGAGGCTTACGGGGCGGTGGAGAGGGCGGCAACGTTGAGGGCAGGCGCGGGGCGAGGGCCGGCGAGGTCGAGGGCGGGCGTAGGGACAGGGGAGAGGCGGGGCGGTGTTATGGTCGATGGCGCAGGCTCGGGAGACGGCCGGTGACGAGGTCGCCGGCGGCCAGGGTGCGACGGCCGGCGGTCGAGGGCGAGCAGGGTGACGGACGGTGCAAGGGCGACGGCGGCGGCGACAGAGTGGGGGGAAGAGGGTGTGGGGAGAGTGGCCCAGGGGAGAATTGGGACTTGGCGGTTGGCCAAATTTGAGGTTAACTCAAAATAGCAGTAGCGCTGCTTTACAACCAAGTGCTATAGCTAACTTAGCTATAGCGCTGGGTTGTAAAGCAGTTGTCGGTGTCAAAACCGGTGGATCTCGGGTAGGGGGTCCCAAACTGTGCGTCTAAGGCGAATGGTTATAGGAGGCGGGGGACACGATGTTTACCCAGGTTCGGGCCCTCTCGATGGAGGTAATACCCTACTTCCTGCTTGATTGATCTTGATGATATGAGTATTACAAGAGTTGATCTACCACGAGATCGTAGAGGCTAAACCCTAGAAGCTAGCCTATGGTATTATTGTCTGTCCTACGGACTAAAACCCTCCGGTTTATATAGACACCGGAGGGGGCTAGGGTTACACAGAGTCGGTTACAAGGAAGGAGATCTACATATCCGTATTGCCAAGCTTGCCCTCCACACCAAGGAGAGTCCCATCCGGACACGAGACGAAGTCTTCAATCTTGTATCTTCATAGTCCAGCAGTCTGGCCAAAGGATATAGTCCGGCTGTCCGGAGACCCCCTAATCCAGGACTCCCTCAGTAGCCCCTGAACCAGGCTTCAATGACGATGAGTCCGGCGCGCAGATTTGTCTTCGAAATTGCAAGGTGGGTTCTTCCTGCGAATACTCCATAGAAGATTTTGAACACAAGGATAGTGTCCGGTTCTGCAAAACAAGTTCCACATACCACCGTAGAGAGAATAATATTTCCACAAATCTAATCTGCTGACACGTTTGACAGCATGACATCATAACATGGCTCGGTCATTATTCAAACTGTTTTTCTCAACCAACTACTGCACATATCGCAAGGTGGTTTCCTTGGCACGTCTTGTCGAAGCAGAGATCGTGTCCCCTTATCACGGGATTCTCATCAATACGGATGTGGGTAACCCAACTACGCCATCAATTACGGCGCTTGGGGAATAAGAGGTTTTACCAGGTGAGTGGGGAGGCGCATCGCCTCTTCCGCCCTTATAAAGGGACAATGATTCACTCTTTTCACCCACGCCTTCTTCCCGATTCATTCCCTTCTGCTCAGGCTCTAGCGCCCAAGCGTCCACCTTCTCTGCCCACAAAAGGTCTTCCAAAGATGTCCGGATCCGGAGTAGGAGGAAAATGGAAGGCCTCTATCGTCCGAGAGAAGGATATCAAAAAGCTTCGGGAGGCCGGGTATCTGGCCAAGAAAACCAGCCCTCGTCTTCCGACGGCGGGACAGATCGTCCCCACTCCTGAACCCCGCGAGAGGGTTGTATTCCTCCCTCACTTTGTCCACGGGCTAGGGTTACCCCTCCACCCGTTCGTTCACGGCATCATGTATTATTATGGGATCGATCTTCACGATCTGTCCCCTAATTCCTTCCTCAACATCTCAACATTCATTGTTGTGTGCGAGGCTTTTCTCCGCATTTCGCCGCACTTCGGTTTATGGATGTAGGTTTTTAATGTGAAGCCCAAGGTGGTGGGCGGTGAGCACGCCGAGTGCCGGGGCACTATGGTGAGCAAGATGTGCAACGTCATATGGCCAACGGGGACCTTTAATGATTCTGTCAGGGAGTGCCAACAGCAGTGGTTTTACATCACTGAGCCGTGCGGCAAGGAATTGGCCGTCTCTCTCAAGTTTCGATCCGGCGCCCCTCTGCGGCTTACATCCTGGGTTAAGATAGACCTGGACTGGTCCTCATTGGTGCTTCAGACGTGTGTTAAAGACATGGGAGATAAGAACATTGAACTTGTCAATGTAGTCTAGGTGATGTAAGTCCGCCGGGTACTGCCTTGTCAACACCGAACTTGCAATCTATGGGAATTCGATTCGGCCAGGCACCAAACCTTGTGAGGGTTCTTCAGCTCCTTGCACAAGGACATTTGGAAGGTGCTTTTCAAGTCCAGCAAATCATGGTCGGTCTCCGCCGAGGACCGCGGGTACCAACTATCCCGCCCTGCAAGTTCGGTGAGTTTATCCAACTTTTCTATCCGCATGACCCAAAGGAAATGCTTAACACATGTTATTCAATTCTCCCAGGGCTGGACGAAGAAGGCGGAGCGGATCCATTGTCCGGCCCCGCTTCCCAAAGACCCGACCATCCCACTTCTGAGGAAGATGTTGGTCCTGGTGCCATACAAGGTACCGAAGAAGACGGCCGAGAAGGAGGCCAAAAAGACCCGGGCGGCCTTCGTCGTGACGGCACTTCAGACACAACATCCGTAGGTTCTGGTGCCCATTCCGCCTCCGAATAGGATGAAGAGGAGGGGGAATATGAATCCCCTGCGGGGGAAGAAGGAAGAGGACGGCCTCCGCACCCTTGGAGGCCGAACTGCCCAAAAGGGGAAAGGCTCCTCTTTTAAAGGAGTCCACCACTAGTAGAAAAGGGGGCAACGGTCCAGGCCAGGTCAGCCCATTAGACCCAGTTCAGTCTAGAACCGGGACCAATGGGGGCATTGGACCCGGTTCGTGAGCGCAGGGGCCGGCCGGGCCACGTGGGCCATTGGTCCCGGTTCGTCTGGACCTTTTGGTCCCGGTTGGTGGGACAAACTGGGACCAATGGGCCTGTCTCCTGGCCCACCACCATTGGTCCCGGTTGGTGGCCTGAACCGGGACCAAAGGCTCCCCTTTAGTCCCGGTTCATGCCACGAACCGGGACTAATGAGGTGCCTATATATACCCTCGCCCTCGAGCAGAGCACTCTAGTGCTCTGTTTTTCTCTGGCCGGCGAGGGGAGGGGTTTGTGGTGCTCTAGCTCACCTCCTATGCACATGAGGTGTTCGATGAAATGCCCGAGCCACACTAGTTAAGCTTTCTCCTCTCGAAGCTCGACCTCAAAGCTCCATTTTCCTCGAGATTTGTCTAGATTTAGCGGTCCATCACGCCCCACCCCCGTCTTCACCACCGTCGGTCACTCGCGCTGATCTCATCACCGACACCACCGTGGTGAGCCTCTTGTTCTTATATTTTTCTGAAAGGAAAAATATTCTTACTTGTATATTTAGATAGATGTATCATTTTCTCACTTTTATTATTGTATCTTATATAGTGCGATGGTTTTGGTATCCGCCCCCGTCGGCCCTCGTCATGTCTATGATTCGGATGTGGTATATATATTATCTTTATAACTATTGGTTCATTTATTGTTTATGAAAATTATGCGGACCAACGTGACATAGATTTTATTTATCTAGGATGTATGTGAATCGGAAATTCCAACCGACCCTATTGTCGAGAGGTTAAATTTAGTTGAAGAAGAAAACAATTTCTTGAAGGAAAAAATAAAAAAAATTGAGGAGGAGAAGATGATATTGGAGTTGCATGTTGCGGATGTCGTCGATGATCACAAGATCAAGATGGATGCAATGCGCTTGAAGATTAGAAAGATTAGAAAATATGCCATTCATACCGAGGCTTGGTATCATTATGCCATTGGATCAATTGTTACCTTGGTTGCGATTATGATCGCCTTTGTTTTCGCATTAAAATGTTTTACATAGTTTCAATGTATGGTTTAATTAATTAGATGCTCTGGAGAGCTATATGTTGTTAGATGAGAATTATGTATGTACTTTGGTTTTAATGTGATGATGAACTTTTATTAATTTGGACACTTAATTATATATAATGCACGCAGATGAACCGGCAATGGATGTACGGTGACAGACACACCTCCGAGTACATTAAGGGCGTGCATGAGTTTCTCGATGCGGCTGAGGCAAACAAGCAGAATGGTTTTATGTGTTGTCCATGCACTAAAAGTGGGAATACGATGTCTTACTCTAACCGGAAAATCCTTCACACCCACCTGCTTTACAAGGGTTTCATGCCACACTATAATGTTTGGACGAGGCACGGAGAAATAGGGGTTATGATGGAAGACGACGAAGAAGAAGAGTACGATGACAACTATGTGCCCCATGAATACCATGATGCTGCAACGGGGGGAGCTGGTGAAGATCAATAGGAACCAGACGATGTTCCCAATGATGCTGCAAAGGGTGAAGCTGCTGAAGATCAAGAGGAACCTGAAAATGTGCCCGATGATGATGATCTCCGACGGGTCATTATCGATGCAAGGACGCAATGCGAAAGTCAAAAGGAGAAGCTGAAGTTCGATCGCATGTTAGAGGATCACAAAAAAGGGTTGTACCCCAATTGCGAAGATGGCAACACAAAGCTCGGTACCGTACTTGAATTGCTGCAGTGGAAGGCAGAGAATGCTGTGCCTGACAAAGGATTTGAGAAGCTACTGAAAATATTGAAGAAGAAGCTTCCAAAGGATAACGAATTGCCCGACAGTACATACGCAGCAAAGAAGGTCATATGCCCTCTAGGATTGGAGGTGGAGAAGATACATGCATGCCCTAATGACTGCATCCTATACCGCGGTGCATACAAGGATCTGAACGCATGCCCGGTATGCGGTGCATTGCGGTATAGGATCAGACGAGATGACCCTGGTGATGTTCACGGCGAGCCCCATAGGAAGAGGGTTCCTGCAAAGGTGATGTGGTATGCTCCTATAATACCACGGTTGAAACGTCTATTCAGAAACGGAAAGCATGCCAAGTCGATGCGATGGCACAATGAGGACCGTAAGAAAGACGGGAAGTTGAGAGCACCCGCTGACGGGTCGCAGTGGAGAAAAATCGAGAGAAAGTACTGGGATGAGTTTGTAAAGGACCCCAGGAACGTATGGTTTGCTTTAAGCGTGGATGGCATTAATCCTTTCGGGGAGCAGAGCAGCAATCACAGCACCTGGCCTATGACTCTATGTATGTATAACCTTCCTCCTTGGATGTGCATGAAGCAGAAGTTCATTATGATGCCAGTTCTCATCCAAGGCCCTAAGCAACCCGGCAACGACATTGATGTGTACCTAAGGCCATTAGTTGAAGAACTTTTACAGCTGTGGAAAGGAAAGGGTGTACGTACGTGGGATGAGCATAGACAAGAGGAATTTAACCTAAAGGCGTTGCTATTCGTGACCATCAACGATTGGCCCGCTCTCAGTAACCTTTCAGGACAGACAAACAAAGGATACCACGCATGCACACACTGTTTAGATGACACTGAATGTATATACCTAGACAAATGCAGGAAGAATGTGTACCTGGGCCATCGTTGATTTCTTCCGACCAACCATCAATGTCGAAAGAAAGGCAAGCATTTCAAAGGCGAGGCAGATCACCGGAAGAAGCCCGCCATGCGTACCGGTGATCACGTACTTGCTATGGTCAATGATTTACACGTAATCTTTGGAAAGGGTCCCGGTGCACTAGCTGTTCCGAATGACGCTGAGGGACACGCACCCATGTGGAAGAAGAAATCTATATTTTGGGACCTACCCTACTAGAAAGACCTAGAGGTTCGCTTTTTAATCGACGTGATGCACATGACGAAGAACCTTTGCGTGAACCTGCTAGGCTTCTTGGGCGTGTATGGAAAGACAAAAGATACACCTGAGCCACGGGAGGACCTGCAACGTTTGCACGAAAATGATGGCATGCCTCCGAAGCAGTATGAAGGTCCTGCCAGCTACGCTCTTACGAAAGAAGAGAAAGAAATCTTCTTTGAATGCCTGCTCAGTATGAAGGTCCCGACTGGCTTCTCGTCGAATATAAAGGGAATAATAAATATGCCAGAGAAAAAGCTTCAGAACCTAAAGTCTCATGACTGCCACGTGATTATGACGCAACTGCTTCCGGTTGCATTGAGGGGGCTTCTACCGGAAAACGTCCGATTAGCCATTGTGAAGCTATGTGCATTCCTCAATGCAATCTCTCAGAAGGTGATCAATCCAGAAATCGTACCAAGGCTAAGGAGTGATGTGGCGCAATGTCTTGTCAGTTTCGAGCTGTTGTTCCCACCATCCTTCTTCAATATCATGACACATGTCCTAGTTCATCTAGTCGACGAGATTGTCATTCTGGGGCCCGTATTTCTACACAATATGTTCCCCTTTGAGAGGTTCATGGGAGTCCTAAAGAAATATGTCCGTAACCGTGCTAGGCCAGAAGGAAGCATCTCCATGGGCCATCAAATAGAGGATGTCATCGGGTTTTGTGTTCACTTCATTCTTGGCCTTAAGAAGATAGGTCTCCCTAAATTGCGGTATGAGGGGAGACTGACCGGAAAAGGCACGCTAGGAGAGGACTCAATAATATGCAGGGACGGGCATTCTTGGTCTCAAGCACACTACACAGTTCTACAGAACTCTACCTTGGTGACCCCGTATGTCGATGAACACAAGAACAGTCTGCGCTCCAAACACCCGGAGTAGTGCGATGACTGGATTACATGTGAACACATTAGGACTTTTAGCAGTTGGTTGGAAGCACATCTCAGAGGTGACAACACTGTTTGTGATGAGTTGTACTTGTTGTCTAGGGGACCATACATGACTATATTGATTTACAAAGGATACGAGATAAATGGGAATACATTTTACATGATTGACCAAGATCAAAAGAGCACCAACCAAAACAGTGGTGTCCGCTTTGATGCAACAACCGAGAAGGGAAGGGACACATATTATGGTTACATAGTGGATATATGGGAACTTGATTGCGGACAAGATTTTAAGGTCCCTTTGTTTAAGTGCAAATGGGTTAATCTGTCAGGAGGCGGGGTACATGTAGACCCACAGTACGGAATGACAATAGTCGATCTGAAAAATCTTGGGTACACTGACGAACCGTTCGTCCTAGCCAATGATGTGGCACAGGTTATCTATGTGAAGGACATGTCTACCAAACCGAGAAAAAGAAAAGATAAGGAAACGAATACATCATACAATGAGCCAAAGCGCCACATAGTTCTTTCAGGAAAAAGGGACATCCTGGTAGTGGAGGGCAAGACAGACATGTCTGAAGATTATGAAAAGTTTCATGAAATTCCTCCCTTCAATGTCAAGGCTGACCCAAGCATCCTGATAAACGATGAAGATTATCCATGGTTACGTCGCAATAAGCAAATGACAGAAGCGAAGAAAAAGTGAAGACTTTCTCCCGCAACTATTATGATGATACCATGCCAAATTTGTAACAGACGAGTATGCTATGCCCACTTTTTCAGAGTTCATTTGAAAACTATGAATTTAGGTCGAATTTTCTCTATAGGTGCATCTATGTTCATTTTTTTAGTAAAGTTAATCACAAACTTGTGATTCACACAAATTTCAAAGAATTCAAATTTTAACTATTCAAATTTGAAAACTAATGGCACTAACAGAAAGTTTATAATTTTTCTAAAACTAATGGCACTAACAAAAAGTTTATAATTTTGCTGACCTAAAAGCAAAAAGAATTAAAAAATAAAGCAAGAAACAAAAGAAAATAAATAATACAGAAAACAAAACAAAAAAACTGGAAAAAAAGAAAAATAGCAGCAATAAGTATTTTGTTGTAAGTAGAAACAAAATAAAATAAATAAAGCAACAAAGAAAACTAAAAAACTAAAAAAGTGTTTTCAAATTTGAAAACTAATGGCACTAACAAAAAGTTTATAATTTTTCTAAAACTAAAAGAAAAAAGAATTAAAAAATAAAGCAAAAAACAAAAGGAAATAAATAATGCAGAAAACAAAACAAAAAAACTGGAAAAAAATAGCAGTAATATTAAATAGCAGGAAAAAGAATCACTCAAAAATCAATTTTATAGTAAAGTTATTCATAAACTAGTGATTCACACAAAATTTAAAAAATTGAAATTTAAACTATTCTAATTTTAAAACTACTGTCACTAACAGAAAGTTTATAATTTTTGTGACCTAAAATAAAAAAGAAATCACTACAAAACTATAAGTATTTAGTTCTAAGTAGAAATGAAAAAAAATAGCAAAGAAAAAAAATGCCACCTACTAGGCCACCACGGCCTGAATACGACTAGAAACCCAACCATGGGCCAGGATTCAGGCCCGCCGCAGGCCCATTAGTCCCACAAGCATTGCAGTGACAGATTAGGCCCGAAAGTCTGCAGTTGAGAGGAGCTCGAGAGGGTGGGCGCAGCAGCGCTTATAAACCACTCTCGAGCCCTCTCAACTAGTGAGGTGGGACTAAACTTTTGGGCGCGGGGCAGCACAAGGCCATTGATCCCGGTTGGTGGGAAGAACCGGGACCAAAGGGGGGCATTGGTCCCGGTTCGTCGCACCAACCAGGACCAATGGACCCCATTGGTCCCGGTTCGCCTCACCAACCGGGACCAAAGGCCGCCACTTCCCGCCCTTTGGGCTGCTGAAAAGAGGCCTTTGGTCCCGGTTGGTGGCATCAACCGGGACTAAAGGGGGGCATTGGTCCCGGTTTGAGCCACAAACCGGGACCAATTCCTTTCCTATATAACCAAACACTTAGGAAATTTCCCCCACCCGCCATTCTTCTCTCCAAATGCCGCCAGGCTGCTGCGCTGCTCCTCGACGCCGGCTG
>NC_041382.1:671332110-671368353 GCF_002162155.2 Triticum dicoccoides | reverse complement strand
CACCGCGCCCCGCCCGTCGCCGTCGCCCTGCCCGTTGGTCCAGCCGGCGCCCCTCCCCTGTTTTTTTATATATTATATATGCTTGTGTATATTGCTTCTTTGTGTATATTATGTATATATGTCAGTATATGTATTGTGTATATTGCTTCTTTTCAGATATTTTTTCATATATATGGTTGTATTTTGTATTTTGCTTTTTTATAAAAATGTATATATGTTTTTATGTTCTCTGTGTATATATGTTCATATATGCAAAAGTTAGATTTAAATATTTAGAAAAGGATTATCTATACATGTTCTCTGATTTAGTATATTTTAGGTTAGTTTCTTTTTTAGAAAAGTTTTATATATTTAGGAGAGGAAAAAGGAAAATAAGAAGAGGAAAAAGGAGAAGAAGAGGAGAGGAAGAAAAGGAAGAGGAGAAGAAGAAAGGAATAGAGGAGAAGAAGAAAAAATAGAAAAAAATTCTATTTTTTCTTCTTCTCCTCTATTCCTTTCTTCTTCTCCTCTTTTTCTTCTTCTTTTTTTCTTCGATCTTCTCCTCTATTCCTTTATTCTTCTCCTCTTTTTATTTCTTCTTTGTTTTCTTCAACACGAGGGGGGGGGTCGATATAACCCCCTCCCGATAACTTCAACACGTGGGGGGGGGGTCGATATACCCCCTCCCTGATAACATTATTTTCTTGTGTATGTATGTCGTCGTTGTTGATATTACCCCCTCTCGGATAACTTCGACATGAGGAGCGGTCGATATATATACCCCCTCTCGACTGTGATAACTTATACCGCGGGAGCACCCCCCGACCCTCTCGCTCGACCAAAACTCTCGAGGACACCCAAACCCTAGAAAAAACGATGTCGGTCTCCTACCCCCTCCCGCCGCGCCCCTACCCGACAAACTCTCTCGAGGCCACCCCAAACCCTTGAAGCATTGTCGAGGCCACCCCAAACCCTAGAGAAGCAGCGTCGAGGCCACTAATTAATATATATGATTCCTTACTATGATTAGCTAGCTAGTTCTACGTTTGAGACTAATATATCCATCTGTCATGTTTGAATAATAATTGCCATGTTGTAAATATTTGTAGAAACTATGGACACCGCCCGAGACGAAGCAAAAGAAGCGTTGTTGAGGGACATAATCGCAGAAGGAAGTGATGTCGTCTCATTGTTTCTCAACGACACCGATGGTTTGGAAGGAGAGGGTGAAGAAGCTGGCTCTGGTGACCTAATGCCGGTGCAAGAAGGAGAACGTGAGGACGGCTCCGGTGACCCAATGCCGGTGCAAGAAGGAGACCGTGATGACGGCTCTGGTGACCGAACTGAGTCCGGCCAGGTATATATATTAGTTAAGCCTGTGATGACTAGCTAATTGATGCATTCATTGTTTTGGTATGTACACATATTAATTAAGTCTTTGTTCTTTTTTCTAGCCCTCCAGATCGAGCACAACTGAGGTAAAGAGATGAGGCCCGAAGAAAAAGTTGAGCTTGGATGAAAGGTTTGAGATCATAGCAATCATGCCCGACGGCCAACCGATTGAACCCATCCGAACAAAGAACGCATTTGTTGCTTAGTGCGGGGTTCTGGTTAGGGACAAGATCGCGATCAGCATCCAGCAATGGTTAAAGCCGGCTACAGAAGACCCTAAGGTGTCTTACATCAATGATATGCAGAAAAATGATCTTTCGACTGAGCTGAAGTCAAATTTCACCCTACCGCTAGAGGATGATCCGGAGAAGCCAGTTAAAGAGCAATTAATCAAGCCTTTTGCTCTTAAGAGGATGGCAGACCTATTCAGGAGGTGGAATAAAGAGCTGAATAGGTTTGTCGATAAAAAAGAGACACCAGAATTCAAGGGCAGATATGAGAAGATCAGAGATCACTGGCCCGCATTTGTAGCCAACAAGACATCAGAAAAGAGTAAGAAGATGTCAGCGACAAACAAGAAAAATGCTGCGAAGAAGAAGCTTCACCATCGCACGGGGTCAGGTGGCTACCTCGTAGCCCGGCCTAAGTGGGCCAAGGCTGAGAATGATCTGGTTGAAAAAGGGATCGAAACAGAGACAATGAACTGGCCAGACCGTTGCCGGACTTGGTTCTTCGGGGCTGGCAGAACCTTGGACCCTGTAACAGGGAAGTGCATTTGGACGGATGAGCAACTTGACATACCCTTGAAGAAGCTTCGGTACTATATCGCTGCAGTGCAGAAAGGGACGTTCCTTCCAGACAGAGAGAAAGACGAGCTTACAAAGGCCCTCAGAAATCCTGAGCACCCTGGATGGACATGAGGCATGCCAGGCTCCATTCCGTGGAAGGCTGGGTTTTTGGACGCAGGCGGTTACAAAAGCCACGAGTGGAGGAAAAAAGTGCAGCAGATCGGACTGCAGGTGCTGCACGCAAGGGTACAAGCGATAGAGGAACGAGAAGCAAATCGCAGCCAACGACTTGCCAAAGCTTCCCCTGAAGCTTCCCCGCCATCTCAGCGGAGAAGCAGCGTGGCTTCCGCCGAGCTGCTTCAGCCGGAGCTTGTCTTGATGGCTCCTGCCAGCTATCCCGTGGATGCTATCATGGAGGCTCAAAATTGCCACCTTATGACGCAATGGATTAATATGAAGGTCAAGGCAGCTGTTGGCTCTGTTTTCCTAATGAACCCGGCGCAACTTTTCACTGCCGGCCGATTCCAGAAGGATATGTTAAGGTGATGGTGGATGAAATAACGGAGGGATTTGAGGACCTCCTGCTTGACCACCCTACCGGAGAAGGGGAGACTCGGCTGGGTTCTTCTCTGAAGACTCCATGCCTATGGCGGAAGGAGCTCATCAACCTTCCGAACTGGACGCCTCCGCCTCCTCCTCCTCCGGCGAGTCAGGGCACTCCGCCTCCTCCACCGCCTCCTCCTCCGGCGAGTGACGATCAGGGCCCTCGGCCGGCTCCTTCTCCGGTGCGTGGCGGCACTCCGCCTCCTTCTCCGCCTGCGCCGGCGCGCCTGAGCAGCCAGCCTCCTCCTTCTCCGCCTCATCAGCAAGGGCGGAAGAGACCCGCCGCCGCTCCGGCAGCTGCTCCGGCGCATCGTAGTCCTTCTCCTCTGCCTCGTAAGCAAGTAAACAAGACAACCGCTCCGTCTGTTCGGCTGGTGTCTAGCAGTACAGCCAGAGGCGGGAGGACATACAGATTCGGTCCTTCTCTGAAGAGTCCACAGAAGTTCCATACGAGAGGACCCCGGAGGAGAACACGAAGATCGCACGAACCGAAGTGGATGACTGGTTTCAAGGGTTGAAAGCAAAGAGACATCCACCTCTGGAGGAGAAGGTAGCTCCGGTGAAAGTGAAGCGCACTCTGGCTGCCCTAGCAAAACCACCCAAGTCTCCGCCGAAAGGCAACTATGAGCGCATTATTGCAAAGACATGGGCCGAAGCGGAGCGGTCAGGAAGTACAGTCAGTGATGAAAGGATGAAAGAACGACGAGCAGCTGGGAAACAAATTGCCCAGCTCGGCGAACAAGCAAAGAAATCGTGCCCCCCGCTCAAGGTGCCTAGCGACATCGTCGATCCGAGGATGGTGCCCGATTATAGCAATCTTGACGATTACCTGCCCGACGATGTACATTATGATCCCATGGAGGTGCAGATACACAGATACGAGTACGGGAAGCCTCTCGTCAAAGATGAAAAATCTTTAACAACGATGATGCGAAGATTGCATGATTGGTACTTGAAAATTTGTAGAGAGTCTGGGGGGAGGAGTACTTTGTATGCGAGAGTTAAACCGGAGCATGACCTCGTTGGAATTGAACTGTTGCTTATTCCATTTGAGGAGTTCTATCAGTTTTTCAATCAATTGGCCCTCGATAAAACAACGGTCACCTTCTACTATTTGTAAGTACTACTACCTCTATCATTAAGTCTCTCTATATAGCTAAGCTCTTTCATTACATGTATTTATAATTATCCTCACTCTATTATGCAGATTGAAGATCGCCGAATTGAAGAAAAGACAAATAGGTGATATTGGGTTCGTTAACACATATCTCATAGATGCAACTGAGGTTGAACATCGTCCCGAAGATACCGAGGCCAACTTGCTACGACCATTCAAAATAAATGAAAACAAAGATATAATACTGCTTCCTTACAACTTCAAGTGAGTGTTACTGTCTTGTGCATATTCGGTTTCCCTTATATATTAGTCCAGGTTATAGTAATGTAATTGATGAGTTATGCATGCGTGCCCAGGTACCACTATATTCTGCTAGAGATTAGGCTTGAGCAGGGAGTAGTAACTGTCTTGGACTCTAAACGAAAAGATCCCCAGGAGTATGCGGACATGACTGAAATCCTCAAGAAGTAAGTTAAATCGATCATTATCCACCATATCAGCAACTTTGTTCATTTCCTGATATCAAGTAATTGTTTTCTTTGTCCGGCAGGGTTTGGAGAAAATTCACCGGAAAAGTTCCGGGACTGCCGAAGGAGCTGGAATTTAGACACCCGAAAGTAAGTACTATAGTAGTATGTTCTGCGCGTCTCCTAGTGATTCAAGCGCTAGTTTCGTCAATACCATTTGGCATTCTTGCTTATCAGTTTGATTGACCTCTATTTCTAGTAAAGTGGTTGTGGCAGGAACAAGGGAATGATTTCTGTGGATACTACGTCTGCGAGTCCATCCGCCACACGACCTGTGAGCGGGGGGGGGGGGTACTCTGCCGAACAATATGAAGTGCGTAAATAACAATATTCACAATTTTATTTTATTACCATCATTTGTGTTGAGTTTCATTCATTCATATATATATATATATATGTATTGACCCCCTTCTTCAAATTAGATGTTTCGGAAGCGGGATGAACTCCTAGCACCAGCTCGCATGCGAGCAATTCAAGAGGAATTGGCGGCATTCTTTCTTGACCACGTGATCTCTAAAGACGGAGAATACTATGTGGACCATGAGTCTGTATGATTATATTTGTAAGAGATAATTATTGTATATATGTAGTCGGTAGTGTCGGATAGATATACGAGAACTTGTTGTTCGACCAATATCTCAGAGAAGGAGAGGTGGTCGATATCACTTCTCTCTGTATGCATATATGTTCATGCATGACGATCTTCTGTTTCCTTCGTTTGCTTACTAGCTAGCTAGCATGTCTAGTCCTCTCTATACGTATGTATAGTACATAGCGTCGACCAAGCACGGACATAAGAGAGGACACTTCTCTCTATTAATTATAGCTAGCTAACACAATATATGAAACACCTAAATTAACCCCCAAAACCCCCAAAACCTCCCCCCTTACAAAAAAAACAAAAACCCCAGCCACAGAAATGCTGACGCGTGGAGGCCTATTGGTCCCGGTTGCTGGAACCAACCGAGACCAAAGGCCCTCCTGCCTGGGCTCAGCGCAGGCCATGTGGAGGCCCATCTGTCCCGGTTCTGGTTAGAACCGGGACTAAAGGGTCAGGGCATTAGTAACGACCCTTTAGTCCCGGTTCTGGAACCGGGACAAAAGGCCCTTATGAACCGGGACAATAGGCCCGTTTTCTACTAGTGCACTGCCGCCGCTGACAGGGGCCCGACCAGGGCCCAACCCCTGGTGAACTCGTAATTATATAAAATCCGAGTATGTTTAAGTGTCCGGACTCATCGTGGCTTAGTATTTTAACCTGAGCATATATTTTTTGTAGTCCGGCGTGGTCCCGTACCAAACAATCCTCATCAGAGGACATGCTGAGCTCAAATGCTATGGAGAGCGGGACACCCCCAAAGGCCCCTTCCTCCAAACAGGTGCATAACACCGAGGCTTCGTCCCAGAAGGACCCCGGCCAAGGAGGAAAGGAAGAAACCATGAAGGTGGTGCCTGGAGGTCAAACTGCAGGGGCCGGACACGTGGGGGAAAAGATTCCCATGGGGTCTGACGGCGGGGGCGATTCCTATACGACTCCAGAATCAAGAAGGCAGCCTCCTTTGGCTGGTGGGGGCGTGCCTGTTCCGCCAGCGACCTCTGTCCATCCAGAAGTGTCGGATGCTTTGTTGGTGGCGTTGCAAGACGCCTCCATCGTTGATGAACACCGTGCCCTTATGAGTGCGGTGATTGAGAAGATTCAGTCAACCGAGAGTGGACTGAACGAAGCCTGTATCAGCCTTATAAGAGGCTTTGAGGTATGTTTTATGAGTTGTCAAAGAGTGTCATAGTATAGATAGTAGCCCATGATACACTGTTCGATGAAAGAAAGAACCGGACAGGGGATCAAATTGATGATCGCAGGAAGACTCATTGAATGCCATTGATTTCTCTTCTGTTTCAAGTAGGTACATATAGCGGCTGCTACCCCTCGTACCGCGGAGATCTCCGGACTGAATCAAAGTCTGGAGCGGGCCATAGAAGAACTTGGCCAATTGAAAATGCAGTTGAGGGATAAACAAGGTATGCACAGGCGTTGCGTGTATTTATTGTGAAATAAATGTGCAGTATGAAATAAGCCGCATAATTTGTGCTAGGGGTTATGACCGAAGTCGAGGCCCTCAAAAGGGCCATTGCCGAGGCCGAGAAAAAGGCGGCCACAGAGCGGACTCTTTGTGAGAAACACGAGGCCAGAGTTATTAAAGCTAAGCAGGAGCTGCAAGAGGCCGTAAGTAAATGCGAGACCTTGGAGCAGAGTTTAATGGAGAAAGAGTCCAAACTCACCAAGGCGCGTCAAGCCATGAGCGATGCTCGGGGGGAAACCCAAAGCGCCCTGCAGGGGATCCGAGAGGCGAGAAAGATCGCGGCGGGTAAGGATTTTCCCATGTAAAGCAAGTATTTGAAGGGAAAACTATGTTTCAGATTTTGAATCCGGATTTCTCAGGTGTATTTGCTGAACTACCTTGCAGCATATCACATGCTGCACAATTCTACCGAGCCGAAGAAAGGAACACCGCAAATAAGCTCTTCTGGTCGCAGTATTTGGCGCCGAATTATCCGGTGTCTTTTGCCGATCAATTGAAGCAGCTGATCGAACTGCATAAGGCGGTGGAACTAGCCATGAAAGATATGGTTATCCGGCTGTGGCCTGCTGAGCCGATTCCGAGCAGCTACTTCGGGCTCGTGAGGCGGCTCGTAAGTGCTTGCCCTCGACTTGACGTCATCAAGCAGTCGGTCTGTATAGAAGGAGCGCGAAAGGCCTTCTCCCACGCAAAGGTGCGCTAGGGGAAGATGGATGCCGAAGGGTGATGACCGGAGGACCGCCAGAGGGGAAGGAGCGTCGCAAGCCCGAATTATATTATGAGAGTGTCCTAAAAGGATCCTACTTGCAGCGGAGCTATGCACCAAGGACATTATATTTCCATGAATACCAATCATGTTGTCCTTTGTAATGTTTGAACAAGGTCATTTATTTGTCGCCTGTTATATAAAAGTTTACCCCCCTGTGTGGACGGTTTTATATTAAACCTGAGAGTGGCCCAGTTGTCGGCTTCTGCCCCCACGTAAAAGGTACGGGGGTGTTCGTGATAAACCTGAGCACTCTTTATCCCAGTTTTGGGTCCTTCGAAGAAGGTGCTCAGCACAACAAACCAGGCAATCAATCTATAGGGCTTTATCACTCTCACTTAGCCATAGGAGCTTTAGTATGGTCGCCGCAGCCCCTTGTGTTTGGAAGACCGTACTAGGGGCTCTATAAGCGCCTGATCGGAGAAAAAACCAATCCATCGCACGCTGCATTGGTTATGGCATTATGCGGGATAAATCCTTAAAGATTTTGTAACCGCTCGAATAGCTGACCAGATCTTGTCGTATCATGACAGTCAGTTTTCGGCTTTCTCTACTGAGGTGCTCATCCGGAAGAACCGGGACACAATCGCAGTAGTTCTCCCAGTGCTACCTTAGCCGATATAGCGGAACGTAAGGTACCAAAACATGGGAGCCGGGCAAACCCAACTCTTGACCCAAGACATGATTCGGAACTGATGCATATAATGCTATAGGTTTGGGGTGCCGTACTTCCATGAAGGTGTTCGGACTTTTATTGCTGTTTTACGGGGAAAACAAAGCCCTGGCATACTTAAGGCATATCGTTGTGTACGGATGCCACTTGACAAAATGATTTCGATCAGAAATAATCAGCAGGTAAATGGCATAGAAATCCACATGTTGTAATTGAATAATACGTCTATGCGTATGGGTACAAGTAATGTGAGAAAAAATGGGTTGTGATAGCCGAACCTGCTGTGACCAGGGGGAAGAGGTTGAGTGTGGATCCGTAATATAGCCGGACGGTCACTGCGGGGAATGTCTAAGGATTCCCTAACGCTGCCTCCGTGTAGTCCGTCCTGGTCGGTGCAAAGGTGAACCTGCGAAGGAAATATAAGAAATGTTTATGTGCCGGAGGGCGGTTGAACCGTTGAGTTTGGCCTGTCATGGCCTTCGCCGGAGTGTTTAGTTGAGCTCTGGACGAGACGGGGTATCCTTCCGCGAAGTAGTTCGGAGCCTGTTGACGGTGTCCGAGAGCCTGGACGTCGACTCAAGGTTCGGCTGCAAGGTGTTGCTCGTTGTTTCTACTACTAAGGCAGTGGTGTATTTGTTGGTGCTGAAGGAAGGTTCGACCTTGCCATGAACCGTGATGACGCCGCGTGGACCGAGCATCTTGAGCTTACGGTAGGCATAATGTTGCACCGCGTTGAATCGAGCGAACGCGGTTCGTCCGAGCAGTGCTTGATAATCATTACGGAAAGGGGCGATTTCGAAGATTAACTCTTCGATATGGTAATTTTCTGGTGATCCAAAGATTACCTCAAGGGCAATGGAGCATGTACAACTAACCTCCATACCTGGTATGATGCCTCTAAAAGTGGCTTTAGTGGGTTTAGTCACCGAATGATCGATGCCCATCTTGCACACTGTGTCCTGGTAGAGCAGATTTAAACTGCTGCCTCCATCCATAAGGACTCGAGTGAGGTTGAACCCATCTACTATTGGGTCGAGGATTAGTGCGGCTGAATTGCCCTGATTGGGATTAACCGAACGATCCATGCGGTTGAAGGTGACCGGCCCTACTTTATATTGTGGGACGGCTAGTTCCGTTGAGTCGCCATCCCTAAGGGTGCATATCTGGTCCGAGTTGGCAATTTGGGTGGTATTTACCACATTCACCGATTGAATATGGGGGGGGGGTCTTTTGCCCTACTGTGTTCGGTGATCTGGGTTCTTCGTCGCTATTGTCGCTTTGAGACCCCTCTTCGTCTTTGGCGCCTGCCTTGCCGGCTTGTTTGAAAACCCAGCATTCTCTGTTGGTATGGGTGGATGACGTTTCTGGGGTGCCATGAATTTGGCATTGGCGATCGAGTATGCGATCCAGACTGGATAGACCCGGATTTTTATTTTTGGGTGGCCCTTTCCGCTGACCGGACTTTCAGCCCCTGAACCCAGCTTTAACTACCGTATTTTTGGCGTTTTCACCATATTTGCGGCGCTTGTATTTGTTGCGTCGTGGTTTGCCGTTGCTATCCCTGGCTTCTGATATGCCAGGCTTGCTTGCTGTATTGGTACTACGAGCCAACCAGCTATCTTCGCCCGCACAAAAGCGGGTCATAAGTGTCGTGAGGGCTGCCGTGGATTTTGGCTTCTCTTGGCCGAGGTGCCGGGCGAGCCATTTGTCACGAATATTATGCTTAAATGCTGCTAAGGCCTCTGCATCCGGACAGTCGACAATTTGGTTTTTCTTGGTTATGAACCGGGTCCAGAATTTCCTGGCCGATTCCCCTGGCTGCTGAGTTATATGACTTAAATCGTCAGCGTCTGGTGGTCGCACATAAGTGCCCTGGAAATTTTCCAGGAATGCCTCTGCCAGGTTCTCCCAACTTCCGATGGAGTTTGCTGGCAAGCTATTGAGCCAATGCCGAGACGGCCCTTTGAGTTTTAGTGGGATATACTTGATGGCATGTAGGTCATCCCCGCGGGCCATGTGAATGTGGTGGAAGAAGTCTTCTATCCATGCCGCGGGGTCTGTAGTACCATCGTATGATTCAATGTTTACGGGTTTAAAACCTTCTGGGAATTCGTGATCCATTACTTCATCAGTGAAGCATAAGGTGTGTGCGGCGCCTCTGTGCCGGGCTATATCACGACGCGGTTCATACGAGTCTTGTCTGCCGTGTTCGCCTCGGCCGGATTTGCTTTTAGTGTATCCGGCGTGACGATCATTGTCGCGTGTTGGTGCGCGCCCCTGTGATCCATAGATCGATCTTGCATGTTTTGCCTTGTTTTCCAATATGTCTCGTAGGTCCCGCGTGTTGCCCTATGACCTAGCATTTTTTTTGATTGGCGGCGGCGTGCGGGCTAGACTTCGGGCTGAAATGCCTATCTGTCTCGGCCACAAGGTGG
The DNA here is from genome assembly GCF_002162155.2 of Triticum dicoccoides. Lineage (NCBI taxonomy): Eukaryota > Viridiplantae > Streptophyta > Magnoliopsida > Poales > Poaceae > Triticum > Triticum dicoccoides. The sequence goes on along the minus strand of NC_041382.1, from coordinate 671,357,995 downwards.
CCCGTCAGCCGCATCGTATGCTGGTGATGTATGTTTCAATGCTTCCTCCTCGAGGTGAGGTAGCAACCTGCACTTTGATGACCCACAAGTATAGGGGATCTATCGTAGTCCTTTCGATAAGTAAGAGTGTCGAACCCAATGAGGAGTAGAAGGAAATGATAAAGCGGTTTTCAGCAAGGTATTCTCTGCAAGTACTAAAATAAGTAGTAACAGATAGTTTTGTGATAGGATAAATTGTAACGAGCAACAAGTAACAAAAGTAAATAAAGTGCAGCAAGGTGGCCCGATCCTTTTGTAGCTAAGGACAAGCTGGAACAAACTCTTATAATAGGAAAAGCGCTCCCAAGGACACATGGGAATATCGTCAAGCTAGTTTTCATCACGTTCATATGATTCATGTTTGATACTTTAATAATTTGATATGTGGGTGGACCGGTGCTTGGGTGTTGTTCTTACTTGAACAAGAATCCCACTTATGATTAACCTCTATTGCAAGCATCCGCAACTACAACAAAAGTATTAAGGTAAACCTAACCATAGCATGAAACATATGGATCCAAATCAGCCCCTTACAAAGCAACGCATAAACTAGGGTTTAAGCTTCTGTCACTCTAGCAACCCATCATCTACTTATTACTTCCCAATGCCTTCCTCTAGGCCCAAATAATGGTGAAGTGTTATGTAGTCGACGTTCACATAACACCACTAGAGGCTAGACAACATACATCTTATCAAAATATCAAACGAATACCAAATTCACATTACTACTCATAGCGAGACTTCTCCCTTGTCCTCAGGAACGAACGTAATTACTCACAAAGCATATTCATGTTCATAATCAGGGGGGTAATAATATGCATATAAGATCTGAACATATGATCTTCCACTAATTAAACCAACTAGCATCAACTACAAGGACTAATCAACATTACTAGCAACCTACTAGCACCAATCCCGGACTTTGAGACAAGAATTGGATGCAAGAGATGAACTAGGGTTTGGAGATGAGATGGTGCTGGTGAAGATGTTGATGAAGATTGCCCTCTCCCGATGAGAAGAGTGTTGGTGATGATGATGGTGATGATTTCCCCCTCCCGGAGGGAAGTATCCCCGGCAGAACAGCTCTGCCGGAGCTCTAGATTGGATCCGCCAAGGTTCCGCCTCGTGGCGGCGGAGTCTCGTCCCAAAAAGTTCCTTCCTATTTTTTTCTCATCGAAAGACCTCATATAGGAGAAGATGGACGTTGGAGAGCCACCAGGGGGCCCACGAGGTAGGGGGGCGCCGCCACTCTCGTGAGTAGGGTGTGGCCCCCTGGCCTTCATCTTTGGCGAGGACTTTTCTTTACTTATTTTAAGACGTTCCATGTAGTTTCAGGACTTTTGGAGTTGCACAGAATAGGTCTCTAATATTTGCTCCTTTTCCAGCCCAGAATTCCAGCTGCCGGCATTCTCCCTCCTTATGTAAACCTTGTAAAATAAGAGAGAATAGCCATAAGTATTGTGATATAAAGTGAAATAACAGTCCATAATGTGATAAATATCGATATAAAAGCATTATGCAAAATGGACGTATCAACTCCCCCAAGCTTAGACCTCGCTTGTCCTCAAGCGAAAAGCCGATAACAATAAATATGTCCTCATGTTTAGAGGTAGAGGCGTCGATAAAAATAAAATACGGACATGAAGGCATCATGATTATTCTCATAGAAGCAACATATATAGATTTTGTCATATGATTACTTACGTTCAAGTGATGATCTATTCACAATGCAAAAGTATAAATCATAAACCTTATTGGGCTCCGACAAACTATAATCTCAGTCATTGAAGCAATTGCAATTTATCATAACATCGGAAAGAGTCTATGTCAGAGCTAAAAATGAAGTCCACATACTCAACTATCATTTAGTCCTCCATAATTGCTAACACTCACGCGATACTTGTGGTTATGGAGTTTTAATTGGACACAGAGAAAGATAGGGGCTTATAGTTTTGCCCCACAACCTTTTACCTCAAGGGTAATGTCAACAATAATGGTTCATGATCCCCTACATCCAATTAGATATATATATATATATATATATATATATATATATATCATGTTCTTTCCAACATGCTGAGCTTGCCAAAGGATAAAATGAAAAAGAAAAGGTGAAGATCACCATGACTCTTGCATAAGGTAGAAGGTAATAATAAAGGATAGGCCCTTCGTAGAGGGAAGCAGAGGTTGCCATGCGCTTTTACGGTTTGATGTATGAAATCTCAATGCGAAAGAACGTCACTTTATATTGCCCCTTGTGATATGAACCTTTATTATGCAGTCCGTCGCTTTTATTACTTCCATATCACAAGATCGTATAAAGCTTATTTCTCCCACACCAATCAATCATACATATTTAGAGCAATTTTTATTGCTTTGCACCAATGACAACTTACTTGAAGGATCTTACTCAATCCATAGGTAGATATGGTGGACTCTCATGGCAAAACTGGTTTAAGGGTATTTGGAAGCACAAGTAGTATTTCTACTTGGTGCTGAGAATTTGGCTAGCATGAGGGGGAAAGGCAAGCTCAACAAGTTAGAGGATCCATGACAACATTCTTTATCTCAGATATAAGAAATACATAACTCATTATGTTGTGTTCCTTGTCCAACATCAACTCTTTAGCATGTCATATTTTAATGACTGCTCCCAATCATAAAAGATGTCAATGATAATATATCTATGTGTGAAAACCTCTCTTTCCTTATTACTTCCTATTAATTGCAACAATGACCAACGCTATGTTTGCCAACTCCCAACAACTTTTAATCATCATACTCTTTTTATGTGAAGTCATTACTCTCAATAAGATCAATATGAACTTTTTGTTTCTTTTTATTCTTTTCTCTTTTCTTTTATTCACCCAAGATCATGGCAAAATAGTCAAGCCCTTGACTCAACACTAATCTTTATTATATATAGCTCACGGACTCGATTACATAGAGAGATCATAAAGCAAAACTCAAAACTAGATCATGCCATAAACTTTATTCTACTAGATCAAGATACTACTAATAGGATCGAACTAAGAAAAACGGTAAAGATAGGAGTTGTGATTGTGATACGATACCGGGGCACCTCCCCCAAGCTTGGCAGTTGCCAAGGGGAGTGCCCATACCCATGTGATCATGTCTCCTTCTTTATTGTTGGTGTAATATTCTTGGCAATTATTCCTCTCAGGGTACAGTTCTCCTCCTCGAGCTTATTGACTTGCTGCTTGAGGTCCATTATTTCCTTACGAAGCTTTCCTATGACAGCTAAAGCTCCTTGCACCCAAGGGTGTTGCATAGCTGCGGGAGAACAAGTGACACACCTCTTCATATTTTCATAGGTAAGAAATCTAACATTAGAAGGGATAACCAAGTTTGGAATAGATGAGCTCTGTAGTTCCCCCATCGTGAACCCAGCTCGGAGGAGAGAGGTGACTTCTTGATCCTCTCATCAAGTCAGCCTCCATCTCCTCCTCCGTTGCTGGCCCAAAGTGGTCAGCGTCGCTGTTTGCCCTTGGTTCCGGTGTCGGATTAGATACCCGGCTCTCCCTGATTGACTCTTGAAAAGACATATTGCTCTAATCTAAAGCAGAAACAACTAAAAAACAGAAACAGAGGAAATTTGCGTGATACGGGAGTCAAAACCTTCGGGAGGTTATATAATGAACTTTTACCGACCAAAATACGTATCGTGCAAGAAAACGGAGTCCGGAAGGCACACGAGGTGGTCACGAGGTAGGGGGCGCGCCCACCACCCTCGTGGGGCCCTCGTGTCCTTCCCGGACTGCTACTTATTTTTCTATTTTTCTAAATATTCCAAAACGGAGAAATATTGCCTTGAAAATTGTTTTGGAGTCGGTTTACTTACCGTACCACATACCTATTCCTTTTCGGAGTCTGAAACATTCCGGAAAGTGTCTCTTATGTATTCCTCCGGGGTTACGGTTTCAATAATATTGGTTTCAACATTTATGGGATTACCTGAGATATAATGTTTGATTCATTGACCGTTTACCACCTTCGGATTTGTGCCCTCGAAGTTGGTGATCTTTATGGCACCGGAACGATAGACCTATTCGATAACATAGGGGCCTTCCCATTTAGAGAGAGTTTTCCTGCAAAAAATCTTAAACGAGAGTTGTAGAGCAATACATAATCACCTACATTAAACTCATGCTTTTGTATCCTTTTGTCATGCCATCTTTTAACTTTTTCTTTAAACAACTTGGCATTTCCATAAGCTTGGGTTCTCCATTCATCAAGTGAGCTAATATCAAATAACCTCTTCTCACCAGCAAGTTTAAAATCATAGTTAAGATCTTTAATAGCCCAATATGCCTTATGTTCTAATTCGAGAGGTAAGTGACATGCTTTTCCATAAATCATTTTATACGGAGACATACCCATAGGATTTTTGTATGCAGTTCTATAAGCCCATAATGCATCATCAAGATTCTTGGACCAATTCTTTCTAGACCTATTAACAATCTTTTGCAAAATTAATTTGAGCTCTCTATTTCTCAACTCTACTTGACCACTAGACTGCGGGTGATAAGGAGATGCAATTCTATGATTAACATCATATTTAGCAAGCATTTTACGGAAAGCACCATGAATAAAGTGTGAACCACCATCAGTCATTAAATATCTAGGGACTCCAAACCTCGGAAAAATAACTTCATTAAGCATTTTAATAGAAGTGTTATGATAAGCACTACTAGTTGGAATAGCTTCTACCCACTTAGTAACGTAATCAACAGCAACTAAAATATGTGTGTATCCATTAGTGGCAGGAAAAGGTCCCATATAATCAAAGCCCCAAACATCAAACAGTTCAATAACAAGAAAATAATTCATAGGCATTTCTTGACGTCTACTAATATTACCAATTCTTTGACATTCATCACAAGACAAGACAAACTTACAGGCATCCTTGAAGAGAGTAGGCCAATAAAAACCAGATTGCAATACCTTATGTGCAGTTCTATCTCCAGCGTGGTGTCCTCCATAAGACTCGGAATGACACTTGCGTAGGATCTGTTCCTGTTCATGCTCAGGTACACAACGTCTAATAACACCATCTACTCCTTCCTTATAAAGATGTGGGTCATCCCAAAAGTAATGTCTTAAATCATAGAAAAACTTTTTTCTTTTGCTGGTATGTGAAGCTAGGTGGTATAAACTTAGCAACAATATAATTAGTATAAGCAGCATACCATGGAGTACTACAAGAAGTACTTATAACATTTAATTGTTCATCAGGAAAGCTGTCATTAATAGGTAGTGGGGGTCATCAAGAATATTTTCTAACCTAGACAAGTTTTCTGCAATGGGGTTCTCAGCTCCCTTTCTATCAACAATATGCAAATCAAATTCTTGTAGAAAGAGAACCCATCTAATAAGTCTAGGTTTAGCATCTTTCTTTTCCATAAGATATTTAATAGCAGCATGATCAGTTTGAATAGTTACTTTAGAATCAACAATATAAGATCTGAACTTTTCACAAGCAAATACAACTGCTAAAAGCTCTTTTTCTGTAGTAGCATAATTTATTTGAGCATTGTCTAGAGTCTTACTAGCATAATGAATAACATTTAATTTCTTATCAACTATTTGCCCTAGAACAATACCTACAACATAATCACTAGCATCACACATAATTTCAAACGGTAAATTCCAATCAGGTTGCTGAACAACAGGTGCAGAGACTAATGCTTTCTTAAGTATTTCAAATGCTTGTACACAATCATCATCAAAGACAAATGGTATATATTTTTGCTATAAATTAGTCAGAGGCCGAGAAATTTTTGAGAAGTCCTTAATGAACCTCTTGTAAAATCCGGCATGACCAAGGAAACTTCTTATACCTTTGATGTCCTTGGGACATGTCATCTTTTCAATAACATCAACCTTGGCTTTGTCAACTTCAATACCTCTTTCAGAAACTTTGTGCCCCAAGAAAATACCTTCATTAACCATCAAGTGGCACTTTTCCCAATTCAAGACAAGATTAGTTTCTTCACATCTCTGCAAAACTCGATCAAGATTGCTCAAGCAATCATCAAAAGAGGAACCATAGATGGAAAAGTCGTCCATGAAAACCTCACAAATCTTTTCAGAAAAGTCAGAGAATATAGCCATCATGCATCTTTGAAAGGTAGCAGGTGCATTACATAAACCAAAAGGCATACGTCTATAAGCAAAAGTACCAAAAGGGCATGTAAAAATAGTCTTTGATTGATCTCTAGCCGACACAGGTATTTGAGAGAAACCAGAATAAACATCTAGAAATCAATAGTGTGTATGTTTGCATAATCTTTCTAGCATTTGATCAATAAAAGGTAAGGGGTAATGATCTTTCTTAGTAGCTATATTTAATTTGCAGAAATCAATTACCATCCTATAACATGTGATAATTCTTTGTGGAATCTATTCATCTTTATCATTAGGAACAACAGTAATACCTCCCTTCTTAGGGACACAATGGACATGACTTACCCACTCACTATCAGCAACGGGATAGATTATACCTGCCTCCAGAAGCTTTAGTATTTCTTTTCTTACCACTTCTTTCATTTTAGGATTCAGACGTCGTTGAGGACCACGAACTGGTTTGGCATCTTATGTTGACATAGAGTGGGACTAATGCCCTTAATATCATCAAGAGTATATCCAATAGCAGCACGGTGCTTCTTCAGAGTTTTCAATAATCTTTCTTCTTCATGCTCTGAAAGGTTAGCACTAATAATAACAGGATATATCTTATTTTCATCAAGATAAGCATATTTAAGATTATCAGGCAAATGTTTAAGCTCAAACACGGGATCACCCTTTGGTGGAGGAGGATCCCCAAAGATTTCAATAGGCAAGTTGTGATGCAGAATAGGTTCCTGTTTAAAGAATACTTCATCTATTTCCCTTCTTTCATTCATGAACATATCATTTTCATGGTCTAGCAAATAGTGTTCTAAAGGATCACTAGGAGGTACGGCAATAGAATCAAGACCAATAATTTCATCCTTACTAGGTAATTCTTCCACACAATGTTGTTTACTAAATTTAGAGAAATTAAACTCATGAATCATATCATCCAAGCAAACAGAAACAACATTCTTTGTGCAATCTATGGTAGCATTAACCGTATTTAAGAAGGGTCTACCAAATATAATGGGACAAAAGCTATCTTGTGGGGAACCAAGAACAAGAAAATCAGCAGGATATTTAGTTTTCCCACACAAGACTTCAACATCTCTAACAATTCCAATTGGTGCAATAGTATCTCTATTAGCAAGTTTAATAGTAACATCAATGTCTTCTAACTCAGCAGGTGCAATTTCATTCTTAATTTCTTCGTATAAGTTAATAGGTATTACACTAGCACTAGCACCCATATCACATAAGCCATGATAAGAACGATCTCCTATTTTAAAAGAAATAACATGCACGCCTACCACAGGTCTATGTTTATCTTTATCACAAGGTTTAGCAATTCTAGCAGTTTCACCTTCGAACTGAATAACATGCCCATCAATATTATCAGGCAAGAGATCTTTAACAATAGCAATATTAGGTTCTACTTTAACTTGCTCAGGAGGTGTATAAGTTCTAATATTGCTTTTACGAACAACAGTTGAAGCTTTAGCATGATCCTTTATTCTAACAGGGAAAGGTGGTTTCTCAATATAAGAAGTAGGAACAATAGGATCATTATAAGTGACAGTCTTTCCTTCAACTTTAATAGGTGCCGCTACTTTTACTTCTATGGGAGGATGATATTTAAGCCACTTCTTCTTAGGGAGAGCAACATAAGTAGCAAAAGATTCACAGAAAGAAGCTACTATCTTAGAGTCAAGTCCATATTTAGTGCTAAACTTACGGAAAATATCGGTATCCATAAAAGATTTAACACAATCAAACTTAGGTGTCATACCTGACTCCTTACCTTCGCCGAGGTCCCAAGCTTCAGATTTGCGTTTAATTCTATCCAATAAATTCCATCCGAATTCGGTAGTCTTCATCATAAAAGAGCCAACACAAGAAGTATCGAGCATGGTGCGATTGTTATCAGAAAGCCGAGCATATAAATTTTGAATAATCATTTCTCTTGAGAGCTCATGATTGGGGCATGAATATAACATTGATTTAAGCCTCCCCAAGCTTGAGCGATGCTTTGTCCTTCGCGAGGCCAAAAATTATATATATAATTGTGATCACGATGAACAAGATGCATAGGGTAATACTTTTGATGAAGTTCCAGCTTCAATCTTTTATAATCCCATGATCTCATATCATCACATAGCCTATACCATATCAATGCGTCTCACTTCAAAGATAAAGGGAAGACCTTCTTCTTAGCAACATCATCGGGTATACCTGCAAGCTTAAATAATCCACAAACTTCATCCACATATATTAAGTGTTCATCAGGATGCTTTGTTCCATCTCCTGTAAAAGGGTTAGCTAGAAGTTTTTCTATCATACCCGAAGGATACTCATAAGGAATTTCATTTTCAATAGGTTCAGTAGGTTGAGGAGCAACTCTTTCTTCTACTGGTAGGGGTGAAGATACCCCGAACAAGCCCCTCAGAGAATTACTTTCCATAGTAACAAGTGACAGTAAATTTCAGCACACTATATAAATTTTTCGTTACCAAACTCCACCTACCAAAAGCGCTACACTCCCCGGCAATGGCGCCAGAAAAGAGTCTTGATGACCCACAAGTATAGGGGATCTATCGTAGTCCTTTCGATAAGTAAGAGTGTCGAACCCAACGAGGAGCAGAAGGAAATGATAAGCGGTTTTCAGCAAGGTATTCTCTGCAAGTTCTGAAATAAGTAGTAACAAATAGTTTTGTGATAGGATAAATTGTAACGAGCAACAAGTAACAAAAGTAAATAAAGTGCAGCAAGGTGGCCCAATCCTTTTGTAGCTAAGGACAAGCCGAAACAAACTCTTATAATAGGAAAAGCACTCCCGAGGACACATGGGAATATCGTCAAGCTAGTTTTCATCATGTTCATATGATTCATGTTTGATAATTTGATATGTGGGTGGACCGGTGCTTGGGTGCTGTTCTTACTTGAACAAGAATCCCACTTAGTATTAACCTCTATTGCAAGCATCCGCAACTACAACAAAAGTATTAAGGTAAACCTAACCATAGCATGAAACATATGGATCCAAATCAGCCCCTTACGAAGCAACACATAAACTAGGGTTTAAGCTTCAGTCACTCTAGCAACCCATCATCTACTTATTACTTCCCAATGCCTTCCTCTAGGCCCAAATAATGGTGAAGTGTTATGTAGTCGACGTTCACATAACACCACTAGAGGCTAGACAACATACATCTTATCAAAATATCAAACGAATACCAAATTCACATGACTACTCATAGCAAGACTTGTTCCTTGTCCTCAGGAACGAACGTAATTACTCACAAAGCATATTCATGTTCATAATCAGGGGGGGTAATAATATGCATATAAGATCTGAACATATGATCTTCCACCAATTAAACCAACTAGCATCAACTACAAGGAGTAATCAACACTACTAGCAACCTACTAGCACCAATCCCGGACTTTGAGACAAGAATTGGATGCAAGAGATGAACTAGGGTTTGGAGATGAGATGGTGCTGGTGAAGATGTTGATGGAGATTTCCCTCTCCCGATGAGAGGAGCGTTGGTGATGACGATGGTGATGATTTCCCCCTCCCGGAGGAAAGTATCCCCGACAGAACAGCTCTGTCGGAGCTCTAGATTGGATCCGCCAAAGTTCCGCCTCGTGGCGGCGGAGTCTCGTCCCAAAAAGTTACTTCCTATTTTTTTCTCATCGAAAGACCTCATATAGGAGAATATGTACGTCGGAGAGCCACCAGGGGGCCCACGAGGTAGGGGGCGCGCCCTAGGGGGGGCGCCCCCCACCCTCGTGAGCAGGGTGTGGGCCCCCTGGCCTTCATCTTTGGCGAGGATTTTTCTTTACTTATTTTAAGACGTTCCGTGGAGTTTCAGGTCTTATGGAGTTGCGCAGAATAGGTCTCTAATATTTGCTCCTTTTCCAGCCCAGAATTCCAGCTGCCGGCATTCTCCCTCCTTATGTAAACCTTGTAAAATAAGAGAGAATAGCCATAAATATTGTGATATAAAGTGAAATAATAGTCCATAATGCGATAAATATCGATATAAAAGCATGACACAAAATGGACGTATCACGCTTTGGGTAACTCTTGGATGGGCACTCGAGTTCATATTCCTCGGCCGCAAGGACTTCGGTCCATCTATCTGCTTGCAAATTTTGATAAGCTTGAAGCTGTTGTTGCTTTTTCTTCAAGCTATTTGTTTTGGCCATAAGCCGACGTTTGAAGCGCTCCTGCTCCATGGGATCCTCATGCGCGATAAATTCTTCGTCGCCGAGGCTCACCTCATCTTCGAAGAGAGGCATGTAATTGTCCTCCTCCGATTCTCCATCTGCTGCCCGCTCTGGAGGGCTAGCTCGTACACCCTGCCGCTCTAAATCGTGCTGGAGGGGATTGTTGTCATCTACGGCACTATCCGGAGTGTTATTGTCTCTTGTGCCGGTATTACTACTTCCGCTATGGCGGGACTTAGAGCGGCGCCGCTGACGTCGGCGCTTGGGTTGCTTGGAGGGGTCATCCTCAACTATCTAGTCGCCATTGCCTTCTTTGGGGGTGTCCACCATGTATATATCATATGATGAGGTGGCGGTCCAGCGCCCTGTGGGCGGTGGTTCCTGTTCGTCTCCTGCATCGTCGTCCATACCGTCGATTTCTTTGGAGTCGAAGTCGAGCATGTCGGTTAAATCGTCTATAGTGGCTACTAAGTGGGTGGTGGGTGGGGAGCGAATTTCTTCATCGTCCGCCTCCCGTTCTAGCCGGACATAGTTCGGCAAAGGTTCTCCTAACAAGGAGAGAGACCTTAATGAATTTAGCATGTCGCCAAAAGGTGAGTGCTAAAAGATATCTGCGGAGGTGAACTCCATGATCGACGTCCAATTGAATTCGATAGGCATGGACGTAGGCGGTTCGGAGTCCGTGGCCGGAGAAGAAATCAGTGGTTCAGCAACACAGCTCTCGCAAGGGGTGAAGTCAGTATCCGGCTCTATCGCCACTGACAGTGCAGCCTCCATGGCGGGGTCTATCCACCCGTCCTCGGATGGCACAATTAGCTCCGGATTGAAGGACGGAGTAGTTGCAGGTGTGATCTCCCGAACACTGTCCGACGACAGAGCCAAATCATGCTCGTCGTGATCGTGCGGCGCACCTGACATGGGCTCGAATCCGTCAAATATCAAGTCTCCGCGGATGTCGGCAGTGTAGTTAAAGTTTCCGAACCTGACCTGATGTCCAGGGGCGTATCTCTCGATCTTCTCTAGATGGCCAAGCGAGTTGGCCCGCAGTACGAAGCCACCGAATACGAAGATCTGTCCGGGGAGGAAAACCTCACCTTGGACCGCATCGTTACCGATGATCAAAGGAGCCATCAAGCCTTATGGTGACGGCACGGTGGAACTCTCAATGAAAGCACCAATGTCGGTGTCAAAATCGGCGGATCTCGGGTAGGGGGTCCCGAACTGTGCGTCTAAGGCGGATGGTAACAGGAGGCGGGGGACACAATGTTTACCCAGGTTCAGGCCCTCTCGATGGAGGTAATACCCTACTTCCTGCTTGATTGATCTTGATGATATGAGTATTACAAGAGTTGATCTACCACGAGATCGTAGAGGCTAAACCCTAGAAGCTAGCCTATGGTATTATTGTCTGTCCTACGGACTAAAACCCTCTGGTTTATATAGACATCGGAGGGGGCTAGGGTTACACAGAGTCGGTTACAAGGAAGGGGATCTACATATCCGTATTGCCGAGCTTGCCTTCCACGCCATGGAGAGTCCCATCTGGACAAGAGATGATGTCTTTAATCTTGTATCTTCATAGTCCAGCAGTTCGGCCAAAGGATATATTCCGGCTGTCAGGAGACCCCCTAATCCAGGACTCCCTCAGCAGCGCTACTGCTAATGGCACATAGTAGTAGCGCTTTTCTAGAACAAAGTGCTATAGCTATAGTAGCTATAGCGCTGGTTCTCAATCAAGTGCTACTGCTAACTATTCCAATTTTTATTATTTTCCTTTTCTAGTTTTTAATTTTCTTTTCTTTTATTATTTTCCTTTCCTTTTCTGTTTCCTTTCCTTTTTCTTTTGTACTGCTTTCTCCCTTTTGTTTTTGGTTTTTTGTTTTCCTCCCGACGACGGCGTCTCCCTCTTCCCCTGCACGCATATCACTGGAACCATGCATGTGGTGGTAACATATCGGTTGACTGATAACGGTTACTTAAGTGCGTACGCAAAATAAATACATACATACATATATATATATATATATGCATATGTATATATATATAGATGTAGGTTTCTGATCAGCTGCGTCGACGATGTTTCACAGTGGGCTTCTTCCCTTTCTTGTTCATTCCCGAGTAATTGAGCCCCTCCTTGTGACTTTTTCGGAGCCATGGATTACGATCTTTCTTAGGTAATGTAGTATTGATTCTTCTTTTCACGTACGCTTCATCGTCATCGTGATCTTCCCTCATTGGGTTGCCTTATTGTTCGTAGTCTTCCTCGTTGGCTACTCCATCCATTCCGACAATTCTCCTTTTGGATCTCCTCACGATAACATGGTTGGGATTGGCCAGGTCGGTTATGAAGAAGCATTGTGTCATGTGCTTAGCGTGTACCCATGGCTCATTTTTGGCGACGACTTTAAAGTTCATGGGAGTGCTCTTCGCGTCGGGTATAGACATGGTGGTGAAATACTTGTTTTCTCTTACGACGTCCTTGGCCCATCTGACACGGAACGTCGTCGCATCGTGCATTCCAACATAGTCAAGCTCCCAGATCTCTTCAACCCTTCCGTAGAATCTCTCAGTTGTGCTGTTGGCGTCAGTCATGCATTGAATTGTCACCCCAGAGTTCTGGTAATCACTGTCCATGTCTTTGGCCTCCATGTAGAACGTGTACCCATTAATATCATAGGAATGATAGGTCGCGAGCTTGGGCGCAGGGCCATGTGCTAAGGCGTGTGCTAGCAATCCGTCCGAACTGCCCTCTTCCGGGGGATTTTTAAGAACTTGCTGTTTAAACCAGCGCAAGAAAGTGGCATCATGCTCGACAGTAACTTCGTTGTCCGTCTTGAGCATCCCCTTATCACGGTACTTCTTTGCGATGGTTTCTTTGTGCTGTGCCACATAATCATCTACCACATCTAGGTGTTGTAGCACTACCAAGTTAGCCCTGTCAAAGTTGTTCCGTCCATCCGAGTAGTCCACGTGCAGTTCCCTCCGGCCGTTGTTGTGACCATCTCTTTCGAGCTTCCCATCGTGCTTCTTGACGGGCAAACCAACAACAGGGTCTCCGACGCTTATATAATTCTCGCAAAAGGAGACACACTCATGCATCAGATACCCCTGGACGATGCTCCCTTCCGGATGGGACATGTTACGAACGAATCCTTTAATGACCCCATTCATCCTCTCGAACAACATCATGTTGTGAAGGAATGTCGGCCCGAGGTCGATGATGTCATCCACGATGTGGACACACAGATGCACCATGATGTTCAAAGAACGCGGGCGGGAAATACATCTCAAGCTCACATAGTATGACAACGATCTCTTCCTGTAGCCTTCGGAGCTGCTTCACACTTATGGACTTTCGAGATATTACGTCGAAGAAGTTGCAGAGACCAGTAAGCGTGTCATGGACATGCTTCTCCATTATCCCTCTAATGGCAACCGGGAGTATCTTCATCATCATCACGTGACAGTCATGAAACTTCATCCCGCTGAACCTTTTTTTCTTGGGGTCTAGAAATCTCCTTATCTTCCCACAGTAACCGGAACTGACTTTGATTCCCATAAGGCACTTGATGAATTGATCGATCTCCTTTGCACTTAAGGTGAAGCAAGAAGGGGGGCAATAATTTTCCTCCTTATTGTTGACTTTTCTGCCCCTTTCCCCCTCCTCCGTCTCCGTCTCCTGCATCAACTTTTTACGGTGGAGATCTTTCCTGATCTTCAAATCTTCCAAGTCTTTCATTGCCTTCGGCCCATCCTTGGTCTTCTCCGGCATGTTCATCAGTGTGCCAAGCAAGCTCTCGAGGGCATTCTTCGTGATATGCATTGGATCATGGCAATGAGGTGTGTCATGATTGGGCCAATACTGCAAGTCCCAGAAAACAGACCTCGTTTTTCATACCTTCAGCAGCGGCTCCGATGCCTTTTTGATCTTTCCCGGCGCGGGGCATTGTTCCCAGTTTCTCAACAGCTCATCAATTTCGGTGCCGCTCCTCTTACGTGGAGGTCCTCGAAGCTCAGCCAACCCATTGAATAGATCTCCCTGCTTTCTCCATGGGTCATCCTTCTAGAGCCATCTACGATGCCCCATGTACATGATTTTCCCGGACCCATCATCTTTCATTGACGTAAGATACTGAGACGTTGTATCATCCATGCACCTTGTGCATCCATAGTATCGTGGCACACCTGGCCTGAGGTGTACCCGTAACCAAGATAGTCGTACACCATCGTCATCAGCGCGGCTCTCATATGGAAATATTCTCCCTTGCTGGCGTCCCATGTCCATGCCGGTGTTTTCCATAACATGTCTAGCTCCTCTTGCAGAACCCCATATATAGGTTAATACTATTTCCCAGTTGTTTCAGCCCTTGAATCAACATGCTCATGTGTATGTACTTTGTCTTCATTCACTTCCATGGGGGAGATTGTACATCCATACAAACACGGGCCATGTGATGTGGTTGGTGTTCTGGTTTCCAAATGGATTCATGCCATCGGTACTCGCACCAATCACGATGTTCCTTGGATCTTCTGCAGTAAATCCATATACGACATTGAATGCTCTCCACTAGCTACCATCTACGAGGTGTCTCGGCCTCGGATCATCTCCATCGTCGGGCTTCTTCCTCTCCGCGTGCCAGCGCATGAGCTCTGCTTCCTTAGGATCTATGAAACACTGCTGTAGACGGGGAGTGATCGGAAAGTA
The DNA here is from genome assembly GCF_002162155.2 of Triticum dicoccoides. Classification (NCBI taxonomy): domain Eukaryota; kingdom Viridiplantae; phylum Streptophyta; class Magnoliopsida; order Poales; family Poaceae; genus Triticum; species Triticum dicoccoides. Next base: position 671,342,883 of record NC_041382.1, on the reverse strand, counting down.
CCATACAACTTTCTGAGGAGCTTTCTTTCCTGGCTTCTTGTATCGAGAAGCATTGCACACTGCACAACTGGTTTTTCCCGCGTGCTCCCCCGATAAATGATGCAATCATTGATGCATGTGTGGTACCTAATGTGCGGCAAATCAAAAGGGCAAACGATTTTCTTGGCCTCCTCGACACTAGTAGGACACAGGTTCCCCGCGGGAAGAAATTTATTATGTAGAAACTTCAAATGTTCATCGAGGCTTTTTTGTCCATTTGGTTTTGGCCTTCGTGTTTATAAGTTCGAGCGTGAAACTCAAGCGGGTCACCTTGGGATCGCAACTGTCCTACAATGGAGTCCTCGAGTCTACTTCAAGTTGCGCTAGCTTGGCCTCCCCTCTAGAAGAAGCTCTCTCGCTAGTCGTACTCTTGCGAAGGAGGTCTCGAACATGAGGGTCCTGCACGACTACACTTAGTAGCATCGAAGACTGTGGCGTGACCGCCGTGTCAGGACCCCGACTCGATGTCACATCGATCTAGCTTGTAACACCTCATATCACTTTGCGGCCTCACCCACGGTATCCCCATGGGTGTCGCCTTACCTTTTCCCGGGACCTTTTGCGCCTTTTGGCTCACGTATATGATAGTGTCGCTAGCATCCATATGATAAGGAGCTCGGGCTGACATGACTAGTTGTAAACCCAAGGTGGCACAGACTTACAGGGACAGGCATCCATGACCCAGCTTCGAACGTGTCGGTCATTAGCAAGTGGGTCCGGGCTGTAGCACTGGGCTAGCAGGACTCCGGTAAACCGGGCTGTAGCGGGCTAACAGGACTCCGGTACTCAATGCGTGACATTTCCCCGAAGGGACAGACACAGGAACGAAGAAGGACACATGCCGGCCAGCCTAAGTGTTCCAGAGCAGTAGCAAGCTACCATGGCTCAGCGGTAACACTAGGAGACATTTCCCGGTAAGAGAGGCTACTAAAGATAAACAACTAGATAGTCAGATCCCACACATACCAAGAATTTCAATCATACACACAATATGCTTGATATGTGCAAATACAGCAAGGCATCACAACATGACTCTACGCACAAGTACTTTATTTAAGGCTCAGAGAGCCATACATAACATACACATAGGTACAGGTCACACGACCCAGCATTCAAGTCATACAGTCATACAAACCAGCAGCGGAAGTAGCTTGTCTGAGTACAGACAACTAGTAAAATAAAAGAGGCTTGGAAAGCTTAGCTATACTACGTGGTCCTTCACAAGCTCAGGATCACCACCTGGGCCTTAGCCTACTCATTGATGTCAACGTCTACGAAGAACCCATCAGAAGGGGTTGCAGCGTCTTCTGTAAAAATGTAAATTATAGCAACATGAGTACAAAGGTACTCAGCAAGACTTACATCAGATCCTACATACATGCACATTATCAAGAAGGGTTGGTGGAGTTGTTGCAGCAAGCCAGCTTTGACTCTTGGCTAGGCTATCCTACGAGACTCCAACTTGAAATGGTTTTGCGTACACGAGTCCACTACTCACCACTTCAATACACTACCGAGGATCCACCTCCGTCTTCCTACAGAAGAGCCATCCTCGGCACTCACACTTATCTTGAAGCTTTTAGTAGTTTCCATTTACTTGTCTATGAACTGTATAGGCAACCAAGTAGTCCTTTACCGCGGACGCGGCTATTCGAATAGATCATGATAACCCTGCAGGGGTGTACTTCTTCACACATGTTTCCACCACTTAGCGTCTGCACACGACATGTGCTCGGCAGACTTCAAGCGAAAGCCGACGTGGGTGTAGACCACGACCTACCTAAACATCTAAGTCTCTAGTCCAGGTTTATCGCCTATTCGGGTTCCATCCATGAGGAGACCCGGCCAAGGTTTCGCTCACAGCCCCAAACGATGTGAACAGGGTTCCCGAGATACCTAACGGGTATTCGGTACACCGTGCCACGTACCTACCGCATCACAGCCCACCCCTACGGTCAGCGCTGTCCACGGCCTCCAGTAGGCTACAAACACCAGAAACTACTTGCAACTCCTGGACAGAGAACTAGGGTGGATAAGAAGTCGAGCGGGGTCATATTTCAGGGCCCAATGCATGGTAGTAGCTGTATCTTAAATCACACATACAGATCTCAGTGCTTAAGGTCGGCTTCAATGAAACAACCCACCATGTACTCCTACATGGCCTTTCATCGATACCTTTACCAAATCGTGTTCACCACACCACTCTCATTACTGACATAATCATTTCACTCTAGCCCATCACACAGATGAACCGGACCTGACACGACTCTAAGCATAGCAGGCATAGCAAGGTAGGAACAACACATACATATGGCTCAATCAACTCCTACACATGCTAGTGGGTTTCATCTAGTTACTGTGGCAATGACAGGTCATGCAGAGGAAGTGGGTTCAACTACCGTAGCACACAGCAGTTTGAAACGCGTTGTCTTAATGCAGTAAAAGAGAGCAGGAGCGAGAACATGGGATTGTATCGATATGATCAAATGGTTGGTTGCTTGCCTGATGGTTCGATGCACTGATACGGTTCTTCATTAGGGTAATCACGGTACTCCTCGGAGACAGAACCTGCCGTAAAGAACACCGATACACAACCATCACGAAACAATGTGCAACAATATGATGCATGCATGAAACATGGCAATATGAGTGTGTTGGGCTAATGCAACTAAGACCAGAAGGGTTTGAACCAATTTGAACCAAAGATTCAAATTTCAAACTCATACATGGCCCTTTAAAGTGTTTTACCTTGTTCTGCATTAAACATCAAGTAAACTTGCTTAATCATGCATGAAAATAGTACAGATGGATAGATTGGATTTTTCTGATCATTTTTCATATATAATTTGTCTGATTTGGAGTTACAGAATAAAAGTTATGAATTTTTGAAATTTAAACTATATTATGGAATTTCCTATATTAGATTAAATCCAGAAAATCAATTATTACGTCAGCCTGACGTCAGTGTGACGTCAGCGGGTCAACGGGACACGTCCGGGTCAAACCTGCAGTGGGTCCCGCGTGTCAGTGTGATTAGATTAGTTAAAGTTTAATTAAAACTAAACCTGTTTAATTAACAGGGCTGGGCCCCACCTGTCACTGACTCAGGAGAGTCAACCAGGGCCCACCCGTGGTCAAACACGGGTCGGCTGCACCGGCGTTTAGCCGCCGGCGAGCCCGACGCGGCGGCGGAAGTGATTTTTGCCGTTCCGGCAACCAAACGAGCCGCGGAGGCCACCGGAGAGGAGCTGCGGTCGAGCCGCAGCTCTTGGTGGAGTCAGTTGGGGTCGGGGTGGCCGGAGTTGGCGCCGGCGACGACTTTGGCAGCCACCGAAGTTCGGCCGAAGTCGAACTTGACGCAAGAGGGGTCGGTGAGGTGCGGGGAGTAGCTAGTTAGGTGCTACGTGATGCGGTGAGCATGATGGACACCGTGGAGTGGCCGGAAGATGACCGGGAGCATGTCGGCGACGAGCTCCACGGTGGTGGGTGCGGTTGAGCTCCGGGAGGTCGCTACACGGCTCGGGAACGAGAGAGGGAGGGTAGGAGGGGTAGCTAGGCTCACAGCGCACCCGTAGAGGCCACCGGCGGGGTCGAGGACGAGCTGAGGCGGCGACGGTGTTGAAGGGGATCTCCGGCGACGGCGGTTCGGGCGAGGTCGTTGCGGTGGACTCGGGCGTTGCGAGCGCTCGGGGCTCGGCTTGCTCGATGAAGTGGACAGCGGTGGAGCTCCTGGACACGACGAGAGGACGCACGGGCGACGGAGAGCGCGGCTACAACGTAGGCACGGCGGCGATAGCGTCGGCCATGGCTGGGGGCGCGAGGGGGAGGAGCTGGAGAGGAGAAGGGGTGTCTGGGGGGTTCGGGGAAGAGAGGGGGAGCGATCCACGACGTCACCGAGCGAGGGGAGCGGCGAAGCGGCGAGCAGGTGCGTGGCGCGCGCTGCGGTCGCCGTCGGGCACCTGCCTGCCTGCCTGGCCGGCAAGCAGCTCGCTGGAGCGGCGCTGGGCTGGGCCGGCAGGTGAGCCGGGTCCTGGGCGCCAGGTAAGTTTTTCTATTTTTTCCTGTTTTCTGTTTTTTTAATACTTCTGCAACTTTGTTGATTTATTAAAAATACTTAGGCAACTCCTAAAATCACCAAACTACTCCTGGTCCATAGTTGGATTATTTCCAACATGAAACATTTTAGTTTGGAGATATTTGGGCATCTGAATATTTTATATAATTTTAAATGCCCAAATTCAAATATCTATGATTTAATTCAAAGACCCTAGGATGACCTAGGAAAATGTGCGTCACTTTTGTCAGGGGTTCTGAACCAGGACAAAAATGATGGGCATTTTAGAAGGGCATTTCAGGTTCATTGAAAAAGTTTTTAGTAAACCCTAGTTGGTTTCAGAGGGGGGGCTGGGGGTTCTGTCATCCCCATTTCAGGTTTCTGATGAAAGAATAAACATGATGCAACACTCTAATGCATGAACTAGCTAGGGTGTGACAACTCACCCCCACTCAAAAGAATCTCGTCCCGAGATTTGGGTTCCTCCGGGAAGAAGGCGGGGTACTCGAGTCGAAGACGATCCTCCCTTTCCCAAGTTGCTTCATCCTCAGAATGGTGCGACCATTGAACTTTGAGAAACTTGATATTATGATGTCGAGTGGTACGCTCGGCCTGATCGAGGATACGAATGGGGTACTCTTGATAGGTAATATTATCTTGGAGATCAAGCGTTTCGTGGTCCACTCCACGGATAGGATCCGAGAAGCAACGCCTGAGTTGAGAAACGTGGAAGACATCATGGACTCTGGAGAGATGTGGAGGTAGTTCCAACTGGTAGGCAACTTCTCCTCGTTTAGCGAGAATACGAAAAGGTCCAATGTAACGAGGAGCCAATTTGCCTTTGATACCGAAACGATGGGTTCCCTTCAGAGGAGTAACCCGAAGGTAAGCCTTCTCGTCAACCTCGAAAGTCATAGCCTTATGTTTTCGGTCATATTGACTCTTTTGACGAGATTGGGCTATTTTCAACTTTTCACGAATGATGCGAACTTGCTCTTCTGCTTCCTGAATCATATCCGGGCCAAAGAATTGTCTTTCCCCGGTTTCTGACCAGTTAAGGGGTGTTCGACACCGTCGTCCATAGAGAACTTCAAAAGGGGCTTTACCCAAGCTAGATTGATAGCTGTTGTTGTAAGCGAATTCAGCAAATGGAAGGCATTTCTCCCACTCCATTCCGAATGAGATAACAGAGGCTCGAAGCATGTCTTCTAGGATCTGGTTGACGCGTTCTACTTGACCACTCGATTGAGGGTGAAAAGCGGTGCTAAAGGAAAGGCGGGTTCCCATAGCATTTTGGAAACTTTCCCAAAATCGAGAGGTGAAAAGACTTCCTCGATCCGAGTTAATTTCCAGAGGAACACCATGGAGAGACACTATTCGGGAGATGTATAAATCTGCCAATTGACTAGCAGTTATACTCTCACGAACAGGTAAGAAATGGGCCACTTTGGAAAGACGATCGACAACGACAAAGATAGCATTATTTCCTCTCTTGGTCCTGGGAAATCCGGTAATGAAATCCATACCAATTTTATCCCATTTCCATTCAGGAATAGCTAAGGGTTGAAGGGTGCCAGCAGGCCGTTGATGCTCTGCTTTTACACGATGGCAGACGTCGCAATTAGGAATATACTGAGCAATTTCTCTCTTCATCCTAGTCCACCAGAACCTCTGGCGTAGGTCCTGATACATCTTGGTACTACCGGGATGAATGGTGAGAGGAGATTCATGAGCCTCCTTAAGGATCAACTGCCGTAGATGCTGGTTTTTGGGAACCACTAAACGGTTCTCAAAGTACACAACACCATGATCATTTGTGGAAAAACAACTAGCACCTCCGCTAGCAATGTTCTCCTTGATTTTAGATATTCCCTTATCTCGCTTTTGGGCAGCGATGATTTGATCCGTAAGAGTAGGTTTCGCCACCAAGGTGGAAACAAATCCTTGAGGAACAATGTGAAGGTTAAGCTTCCGAAATTCCTCATGGAGAGGCGGTTGACTTTGTTGTAACATCAGGTTGTTACAATAAGATTTACGACTTAGCGCATCAGCCATGATGTTGGCTTTCCCTGGGCTGTAAGTTATTCCTAAGTCGAAATCTGTGATCAACTCAACCCAACGTCTTTGCCTGAGATTCAAATCCGGTTGGGTGAAGATGTACTTCAGAGTTTGGTGATCAGTGAATATTTCGCAACGATTACCAAGAAGGTAATGTCGCCAGATTTTAAGTGCATAGACTACGGCTGCAAGCTCTAGATCATGAGTAGGATAATTCTCCTCATGTGGGTGCAATTGCCGTGAAGCGTAAGCAATTACGTGTCGATCTTGCATGAGAATGCAACCTAGTCCTTGTCGCGAGGCGTCGCAGTAGATAACAAAGTCCTTAGAGAAATCTGGCGGTACCAATACGGGAGTAGATGTCAGGCGTCTTTTCAGTTCCTGAAAGCTATGCTCACATTGTGGAGTCCACTCGAACTTTTTATCTTTCTTGAGGAGTTCGGTTAGAGGTTTAGCAACTTTGGAGAAATTTTCGACAAAGCGACGGCAATAGCTCGCTAAGCCCAGAAAACTCCGAACTTGCTTGACAGATTCAGGTGGAGTCCAATTAAGGACGGCTTGAACTCGCTCGGGGTTAACAGCAATTCCTTTACCAGATATTACATGACCCAGATAGGTCACTTCTGACAACCAGAATTCACATTTAGAAAATTTGGCATAAAGGCGATGCTCTCGAAGTTTCTTCAACACTAGCCTTAGATGTTCGGCATGTTCTTCCTCGCTCTTGGAGTAGATGAGTATATCATCGAGGTAAACCACGACGAATTTATCCAAATACTCCATGAAGATTGAGTTCATTAACCGAGAAAAGGTGGTTGGAGCGTTGGTTAAACCGAAGGACATGACGGTGTACTCGTATTGGCCATAACGAGTAACAAAGGCCGTTTTAGGAATGTCCCCATTCCTGATTTTGATTTGATGGTAGCCCAACCTCAAATCCATTTTGGAGAAGACTGAGGATCCAGCGAGTTGATCATATAGGTCGTTGATCCTGGGGAGCGGATATTTGTTCTTGATTGTGACCAAATTGACAGGTCGATAATCTACAACCATCCGGTCCGTACCATCCTTCTTCTTGACGAAGAGGACGGGGCAAGCCCACGGAGATGAACTAGGTCGGATGAAACCCTTTTTCAAGGACTCATCGAGTTGTTTCTTAAGCTCGGCTAGTTCTAGTGGTGCCATCTTATAAGGTCTTCTAGCAATCGGGACGGTTCCTGGAATGAGGTCTATTACGAACTCCACATCCCTGTCAGGTGGAACACCTGGCAATTCCTCTGGGAAGACATCCGGAAAGTCACGGACTACCGGAACGTCCTCAAGGTCTGGCAAAGGGCTGGCGTTAAGAGAATATAATTGTCGCTTGGCTAATCGGGTCAAGACATTGACTATCTTCCCCGAAGGATGGGTGAGTTGAACAGTCCTAGAGAAGCAATCAATTTTGGCATGATGGGCTGACATCCAGTCCATACCCAAGATGATATTAATATCTGAAGATTTAAGAGCTATCAAAGATGCAAGGAAAACAAGTCTGTCGACTTGGATTTCATTTCCATGACTTACCCTAGAGGTTTGCCATTTGGATCCCGGAGTTTGAATTACCATAGAGGTGGGCATCTCACAGAATGCGGTGTTATGCAAACGAGCATAATTCTCGGATATGAATCAATGAGATGCTCCTGTATCGAAAAGAACAGATGCCGGGTGGCAATTAACAAGGAGCGTACCAAGAACGACGTTGGGATCCTCTTGAGCTTCTTCGGCAGAAATACAATTGACATTGCCACGTGTAGCGGTGGCCGGCTTGGCGTGGAACACTTTCCCTGTCGGCTTGCCATGGCCAACAGCTTTAGCAGATTGGTTGGGGTTGGTTTGGGGACACTCGCGCATATAGTGGCCAGATTCCCCACACTTGAAACAAGTCACGGAACTGGTACGTGGAGGAGCACTGTTGGTTGGACCACCATAGGGCTTGGCTGGTGCAGACTGTTGAACGGGGCGAGGCGCCTGGAAGGATGGCCTCGGTGTGAACCTGGGTGGCAGGGCAGTGTTGGGCACCCACACGCGGCGCTTCTGAGGACCAGCACCGGATGACGAACCCACGTCACGGCCATGCTTGCGTGTTGCGTCATAATCAGACTGACCAGTCTCAGCACTGATGGCCTTGTTGACAAGCTTCTGAAAAGATGTGCACTCATGCAGACGGAGGTCGCGGCGAAGCTCAGGACTAAGTCCCTTACGGAACCTTGCTTGCTTCTTAGCATCAGTAGAAACTTCCTCAGTTGCATATCGTGCGAGGTTACCAAACTCCCTGCTGTAAGCATCCACAGAGAGTCGGCCTTGGGTGAAACTGCAAAATTCCTCACATTTACGGTCCATGAGACCCTCCGGAATGTGATGTTCACGGAAAGCCTCGCTGAATTCAGCCCAAGTAGTGACATGGCCCGCTGGGCGCATAGCTCCATAATTCTCCCACCATAGACTGGCGGGGCCTTCAAGATGATATGCAGCAAAGGTGACCTTGTCAGCCTCGGCTACTAGCGCGGAGCGCAGTTTGTGAGAAATACTGCGAAGCCAGTCATCAGCGTCGAGAGGCTCGACGGAGTGGTGGAACGTGGGTGGATGTAACTTGATGAAATCACTGAGTGACACCACGTTAGTCCTCTGATGGTGTGCTGTGTTCAGTTCAATACGCTCCAACAAACGGTTGGTCTCCCGCTTGTTTCTTTCGGCTTCCATCATAACCTCGGCTAGGGAAGGAGGATGAGGCAGATTTGCATTCCTGACTTCACTGCCTTCGGCCTGCTCTTGAGGAGCAGGGTTATTGCGCGTGTTGACCATCCTAGGTAAACAAGACAATGATTTAGTCAGAATGATAAGATTCCGACACAGGATACAGAATGTAAGGAATAACTCGGAATGCAAGATGATCATCCGTATGACATGGTAGATACAGAAACTGCTTCTTTATTCCATCGTCATACACACCATACAAGGTTTAGTACAAGACCAAACAAGGTACTATTACGGTGAAAAGAGGATTACATCTCATCGGAGGCATCCCAAGCTCCTATACAATATTTTGTACACCTCCGGAAAGCGGTACAAACTAGGTCATATCCCATGAGTCACGCAGGACGATAGCCGACACAGCTAGTACGAACTAGTGATACTACCACTAACTCAGACCGATCCGTAGTAGTTCTCTTAGAAGTCAGCTCCATAGCCTGGGAGCTCAACATGATCATCCGGGAACAGACAATCCCGCGGAGCTTGAGGACCATAGGGGCTAGGACGAGGTCTTGGACCAACAGACGGTGGCCTGCAGGGACCGTGAGGTGGGGTGATGCCTCCTACATCACGCCAACCCATCACGTCTGGCAGAGCAGATCTCACAGGATAGAGATCACGCATATCCGAATATCCAGCTTGCACCGCCGGTGCAAACCGAGTCAACGTGGCCCAATGGTCAGCACGGGTATTGAAAAGCTCTAGCCTCAAGGCCCGATTTTCACGGTGCTTATCCTCGAGCATCTCAGCAGTGGTGCGAGTCCGTGAATCCTCCTGAGTGGGGTCAGCATAGATAGCCTGGATATACCCTTGTGCTCCCGGAAGTGATCCTGGCATATACCGGAAATCAGAGTCTTGAAATAGGCCAGACCTGACTCGCATGATGGTCATCATAGAGTAGGCGGCGTCCTGCATAGCCATCTCAATAGTAACCCCGAGTCCATAGGAGCAGTGAAGGGGCTCGGTGGATCCAGGATAAGATGGAAATATCCTGACAGTGCAGAGATACTGACTTTGATTAAAGTCTCGGAATTGCTCTTCGACCGTGTACTCAGGATACCAACGGTATCCAGCCTCAGTCATTACCCTGACCAACATGGCGGTATGGCCGGGTACATCTAGGCATCGAGTCAGGCGAACCACTTGATTAAGGTCGCGAGTGGCCATCTGAAAGCACAACCATAATGCAAAGGCATTAGAATTTCTAGCAAAATTTCGGCAGCATAACAGCTGTAAATGCTCAAGAAGGATTTTGAGACATTTGACAAAGGATTTCATACACACTCAACATCATCATATCAAAGTTCTGAGTCCATCCTAACAACATGATGTGGTAGTAGAACTGTACTAGGCTTGTATCCATCAAACCTATAAGGTACTACTAATTAGTAACACGTGATCCTGATAGAGAGAAAAGATCCTAATTCCTTAACCCCCGGTGGAAGAATAGACTGACTCAGATCAGAATGTCATAAGATAAAGGAGTAAAAAGAGCCTTACGTTCCAACCCACAAACAATTCCCCTACATATAACTAAAGAATTTCTAGACTCAACATCGACCAGTTTGGCTTGGAGAACCTACAGGCAGTCCGGCTCTGATGCCAACGCTGTCAGGACCCCGACTCGATGTCACATCGATCTAGCTTGTAACACCTCATATCACTTTGCGGCCTCACGCACGGTATCCCCACGGGTGTCGCCTTACCTTTTCCCGGGACCGTTTGCGCCTTTTGGCTCACGTATATGATAGTGTCGCTAGCATCCATATGATAAGGAGCCCGGGCTGACATGACTAGTTGTAAACCCAAAGTGGCACAGACTTACAGGGACA
>NC_041382.1:671327385-671331967 GCF_002162155.2 Triticum dicoccoides | reverse complement strand
TGTAGCACTGGGCTAGCAGGACTCCGGTAAACCGGGCTGTAGCGGGCTAACAGGACTCCGGTACTCAATGCGTGACATTTCCCCGAAGGGACAGACACAGGAACGAAGAAGGACACATGCCGGCCAGCCTAAGTGTTCCAGAGCAGTAGCAAGCTACCATGGCTCAGCGGTAACACTAGGAGACATTTCCCGGTAAGAGAGGCTACTAAAGATAAACAACTAGATAGTCAGATCCCACACATACCAAGCATTTCAATCATACACACAATATGCTTGATATGTGCAAATACAACAAGGCATCACAACATGACTCTACGACACAAGTACTTTATTTAAGGCTCAGAGAGCCATACATAACATACACATAGGTACGGGTCACACGACCCAGCATTCAAGTCATACAGTCATACAAACCAGCAGTGGAAGTAGCTTGTCTGAGTACAGACAACTAGTAAAATAAAAGAGGCTTGGAAAGCCTAGCTATACTACGTGGTCCTTCACAAGCTCAGGATCACCACCTGGGCCTTAGCCTACTCATTGATGTCAACGTCTACGAAGAACCCATCAGAAGGGGTTGCAGCGTCTTCTGTAAAAATGTAAATTATAGCAACATGAGTACAAAGGTACTCAGCAAGACTTACGTCAGATCCTACATACATGCACATTATCAAGAAGGGTTGGTGGAGTTGTTGCAGCAAGCCAGCTTTGACTCTTGGCTAGGCTATCCTACGAGACTCCAACTTGAAATGGTTTTGCGTACACGAGTCCACTACTCACCACTTCAATACACTACCGAGGATCCACCTCCGTCTTCCTACGAAAGAGCCATCCTCGGCACTCACACTTATCTTGAAGCTTTTAGTAGTTTCCATTTACTTGTCTATGAACTGTATAGGCAACCAAGTAGTCCTTTACCGCGGACGTGGCTATTCGAATAGATCATGATAACCCTGCAGGGGTGTACTTCTTCACACATGTTTCCACCACTTAGCGTCTGCACACGACATGTGCTCGGCAGACTTCAAGCGGAAGCCGACGTGGGTGTAGACCACGACCTACCTAAACACCTAAGTCTCTAGTCCAGGTTTATCGCCTATTCGGGTTCCATCCATGAGGAGACCCGGCCGAGGTTTCGCTCACAGCCCCAAACGATGTGAACAGGGTTCCCGAGATACCTAACGGGTATTCGGTACACCGTGCCACGTACCTACCGCATCACAGCCCACCCCTACGGTCAGCGCTGTCCATGGCTCCAGTAGGCTACAAACACCAGAAACTACTTGCAACTCCTGGACAGAGAACTAGGGTGGATAAGAAGTCGAGCGGGGTCATATTTCAGGGCCCAATGCATGGTAGTAGCTGTATCTTAAATCACACATACGGATCTCAGTGCTTAAGGTCGGCTTCAATGAAACAACCCACCATCACCCAGATGAACCAGACCTGACACGACTCTAAGCATAGCAGGCATAGCAAGGTAGGAACAACACATACATATGGCTCAATCAACTCCTACACATGCTAGTGGGTTTCATCTAGTTACTGTGGCAATGACAGGTCATGCAGAGGAAGTGGGTTCAACTACCATAGCACATAGCAGTTTGAAACGCGTTGTCTTAATGCAGTAAAAGAGAGCAGGAGCGAGAACATGGGATTGTATCGATATGATCAAATGGTTGGTTGCTTGCCTGATGGTTCGATGCACTAATACGGTTCTTCGTTAGGGTAATCACGGTACTCCTCGGAGACAGAACCTACCGTAAAGAACACCGATACACAACCATCACCAAACAATGTGCAACAATATGATGCATGCATGAAACATGGCAATATGAGTGTGTTGGGCTAATGCAACTAAGACCAGAAGGGTTTGAACCAATTTGAACCAAAGATTCAAATTTCAAACTCATACATGGCCCTTTAAAGTGTTTTACCTTGTTCTGCATTAAACATCAAGTTAACTTGTTTAATCATGCATGAAAATAGTACAAATGGATAGGTTGGATTTTTCTGATCATTTTTCATATATAATTTGTCTGATTTGGAGTTACAGAATAAAAGTTATGAATTTTTGAAATTTAAACTATATTCTGGAATTTCCTATATTAGATTAAATCCAGAAAATCAATTACTGCGTCAGCCTGACGTCAGTGTGATGTCAGCAGGTCAACGGGACACGTCCGGGTCAAACCTGACAGTGGGTCCCGCGTGTCAGTGTGATTAGATTAGTTAAAGTTTAATTAAAACTAAACCTGTTTAATTAACAGGGCCGGGCCCCACCTGTCATTGACTCAGGAGAATCAACCAGGGCCCACCCGTGGTCAAACCCGGGTCGGCTGCACCGGCGTTTAGCCGCCGGCGAGCCCGACGTGGCGGCGGAAGTGATTTTTGCCGTTCCGGCAACCAAACGAGCCACGGAGGCCACCGGAGAGGAGCTGAGGTCGAGCCGCAGCTCTTGGTGGAGTCCGTTGGGGTCGGGGTGGCCGGAGTTGGCGCCGGCGACGACTTTGGCGGCCACCGGAGTTCGGCCGAAGTCGAACTTGACGCAAGAGGGGTCGGTGAGGTGCGGGGAGTAGCTAGTTAGGTGCTACGTGATGCGGTGAGCATGATGGACACCGTGGAGTGGCCGGAAGATGACCGGGAGCACGTCGGCGACGAGCTCCATGGTGGTGGGTGCGGTTGAGCTCCGGGAGGTTGCTACACGGCTCGGGAACGAGAGAGGGAGGGTAGGAGGGGTAGCTAGGCTCACAGCGCACCCGTAAAGGCCACCGGCGGGGTCGGGGACGAGCTGAGGCGGCGACGGTGTTGAAGGGGATCTCCGGCGACGGCGGTTCGGGCGAGGTCGTTGCGGTGGACTCGGGCGTTGCGAGCGCTCGGGGCTCGGCTTGCTCGATGAAGTGGACAGCGGCGGAGCTCCTGGACATGACGAGAGGACGCACGGGCGGCGAGGAGCGCGGCTACGACGTAGGCACGGCGGCGGTAGCGTCGGCCATGGCTGGGGGGCGCGAGGGGGAGGAGCTGGAGAGGAGAGGGGGTGTCTGGGGGGTTCGGGGAAGAGAGGGGGAGCGATCCACGACGTCACCGAGCGAGGGGAGCGGCGAGGCAGCGAGCAGGTGCGTGGCGCACGCTGCGGTCGCCGTCGGGCACCTGCCTGCCTGCCTGGCCGGCAAGCAGCTCGCTGGAGCGGCGCTGGGCTGGGCCGGCAGGTGGGCCGGGTGCTGGGCGCCAGGTAAGTTTTTCTATTTTTTCCTGTTTTCTGTTTTTTTATTACTTCTGCAACTTTGTTGATTTATTAAAAATACTTAGGCAACTCCTAAAATCACCAAACTACTCCTGGTCCATAGTTGGATTATTTCCAACATGAAACATTTTAGTTTGGAGATATTTGGGCATCTGAATATTTTATATAATTTTAAATGCCCAAATTCAAATATCTATGATTTAATTCAAAGACCCTAGGATGACCTAGGAAAATGTGCATCACTTTTGTCAGGGGTTCTGAACCAGGACAAAAATGATGGGCATTTTAGAAGGGCATTTCAGGTTCATTGAAAAAGTTTTTAGTAAACCCTAGTTGGTTTCAGAGGGGGGGGGCTGGGGGTTCTGTCATCCCCATTTCAGGTTTCTGATGAAAGAATAAACATGATGCAACACTCTAATGCATGAACTAGCTAGGGTGTGACACGCCGCTTCTTCTCCGCCATGTCCGGACTCTTCTTCGCCATGTTCGGAATCTTCTCCACCGTCGTCATCATTTCTGGACTCTTGCCTGCCGACATGTCCGGTGCCATCGTCTTCTTGTCGATGGATCATCTCTTCGTCTAGCCCCATGTCGTTATTCCCTGCCATGTGGACGTCCTCATCATCATCATCTTCTTCACTTATCCCCTGAGTATAGCCATCCATGAAACCATTCATCAGCAGGTGCGCCTTCAAAGTGCCACGATCAAAAGGGTCCAAAAGGACTCCTTCCTTGCATCTTGCACACGGACATCTAATCCTAGTCCGATTATTTGCATACATGTCCATCACCGCGGATTGCATGTACGGCTCCACCTTCCATCCACTCAGCTTCATGACCGACTGCACGGTATAACAAGCAAAAGGGTTATGAAATAAATAATGCATGCTTCAAAGTCGTATATATAAATTTTTGGCATGACCTTGCCTAAAAATAGGACATATGAGTTTGCTCGAGATTCACCGAAACAGAAATAAATCAACATTTTGGCAAAACATAAGCAACTCAAGGGCATGTCACTAGCACAAATCTCTCCATATATATATATATATATTTATATCCCAAACACACATATTCTCATTCACACACATATTCCCATTCTTGAAATGAACAACTTTTTACTCACCTATATATATCTCTCGAGAGAGACCGAGAGCACGCGGTTAATTAGATGATGAGAGAGAACGATCGACAGAGCGCGTGTGGTTGGCTAAATAGCTAGCTAGATCTAGTTGTTGGGAGGAGAGGTGAATCTAGCTAGCTAACTAATGGAGAGGGGTTATGGTGGATGGGGGCATTAATGGGGGAGAGAAGAGAGGTGTAGGAGAAAGAGAGAGTTCA
>NC_041382.1:671289524-671327150 GCF_002162155.2 Triticum dicoccoides | reverse complement strand
AGAAGAGAGGTAGGAGGAAGAGAGAAGAAAAGAAACAATGGTGGAGCTAGAGTGGAGAGGGGAGAGGGGAAAGGAGGGGGAGAGAGAGAGCAAAGTGGGGGAGAGGAGGGGGAGGGGTGGAAAAGGAGGCACCAGCCGCAACTAGCAGTAGCGCTGCTTTGAAAAAAGTGCTGCTGTTATTGGACTTAGTAGTAGCGCTTTCCAGGAAAAGCGCTACTACTAAGTGGGGCCCACTAGCAGTAGCGGCGCATAAAAAAAGAGCGCTGCTACTAAACTGTTAGTAGTAGCGCTTTTTCTGTACACCGCTACAACTATGAAAACAGTCGGTGGCCTTGTCTGGTCCCACATAGTAGTAGCACGTTTCTGCTTCACAGCTCTACTACTATGGCATTACTAGTAGTGCTTTCCTGGGAAAGCGCTACTGCTAAATAGCAGCAGCTTTTACTTCTTTCCAGCGCTACTACTATGATACTGTGTACAAGCGTTTTCCTAGAAGTGACACTTTGGTTTGTCTATGTATTCACACATGTACTAAGTTTCCGGTTAATACAATTCTAGCATGAATAATAAACATTTATCATGAAAAAAGAAATAAGTAGTAACTTTATTATTGCGTCTAGGGCATATTTCCTTTAGTTTCCCACTTGCACTAGAGTCAATAATATAGTTCACATCGCCATGTGATTTAACACCAATAGTTCACATCACCATGTGATCAACACCCATAGTTCACATCGCCATGACCAACACTCAAAGGGTTTACTAGAGTCAGTAATCTTAGTTCACATCACCATGTGATTAACACCCAAAGAATACTAAGGTGTGATCATATTTTGCTTGTGAGAGAAGTTTAGTCAAGTTTAGTCAAGTTTAGTCAATGGGTCTGCCAAATTCAGATCCGTATGTATTTTGCAAATTTCTATGTCTACAATGCTCTGCATGGAGCTACTTTAGCTAATTGCTCCCATTTTCAATATGTATCCAAATTGTGACTTAGAGTCATCCAGATCGGTGTCAAAGCTTGCATCAACATAACTCTTTATGAAGAACTCTTTATCACCTCAATAACCGAGAAATATTTCCTTAGTCATATAAGGATAATTTTGACCGCTGTTTAGTGATCCACTCCTAGATCAAAAATGTACTCCCTTACCAAACTCAGGGCATGGTATACAATAGGTTTCGTACACATCATGGCATACTTTATAGAACCTATGGCTGAGGCATAGGGAATGACTTTCATTCTCTCTCTATCTTCTGCCGTGGTCGGGCTTTGAGTCTTTACTCAACTTCACACCTTGCAACACAGGAAAGAACTCCTTCTTTGACATTTCCATTTTGAACTACTTCAAAATCTTATCAAGGTATGTACTCATTGAAAATATATCAAGCGTCTTCGTCTATCTCTGTAGATCTTGATGCTCAATATGTAAGTAGTTTCATCGAGGTCTTTCTTTGAAAAACTCTTTTAGAACACTCTTTTATGCTTTCCAGAAAATTCTACATTATTTCTGATCAACAATATGTCATTCACATATACTTATCAGAAATGCTGTATTGCTCCCACTCACTTTCTTGTAAATACAGGCTTCACCGCAAGTCTGTATAAAACCATATGTTTTGATCACTTTATCAAAGTATATATTCCAACTCCGAGATGCTTGCACGAGTCCATAGATGGATCACTAGAGCTTGCACACTTTGTTAGCACCTTTAAGATTGACAAAACCTTCTTGTTGCATCATATACAACTCTTCTTTAAGAAATCCATTAAGGAATGCAGTTTTGACATCAGTTTGCCAGATTTCATAAAATGTGGCAATTGCTAACATGATTTGGATATACTTAAGCATCACCACGAGTGAGAAAATCTCATCGTAGTCAACATATTGAACTTGTCGAAAACCTTTTGTGACAATTCGAACTTTGTAGATAGTAACACTACTATTAGTGTTCGTCTTCCTCTTGAAAATACATTTATTCTTAATGGCTTACCGATCAACGGGCAAGTCAATCAAAGTCCATACTTTGTTCTAATACATGGATCTCATCTCAGATTCCATGGCTTCAAGCCATTTCATGGAATTTGGGCTCATCATCTCTTCCTCATAGTTCGTAGGTTCATCATGGTCAAGTAACATGACCTCCAGAATAGGATTACCGTACCACTCTAGTGCGGAACGTATTCGGGTTGAGCTACGAGGTTTGGTAGTAACTTGATCTAAAGTTTCATGATCATCATCATTAACTTCCTCACTAATTGGTGTAGGAATCACTAGAACTGATTTCTGTGATGAACTACTTTCCAATTCGGGTGAAGGTACAGTTACCTCATCAAGTTTTACATTCCTTCCAATCACTTCTTTCGAGAGAAACTTCTTCTCTAGAAAGGATCCATTCTTAGCAACAAATATCTTGCCTTCGGATCTATGATAGAAGGTGTACCCAACAGTTTCCTTTGGGTATCCTTTGAAGACATATTTCTCCGATTTGGGTTCGAGCTTATTAGGTTGAAACTTTTTCACATAAGCATTATAGACCCAAACTTTAAGAAATGACAGCTTAGGTTTCTCGCTAAACCACAGTTCATATGGTGTCGTTGTCGGTGTCAAAACTGGCGGATCTCGGGTAGGGGGTCCCGAACTGTGCGTCTAGGCCGGATGGTAACAGGAGGCAAGGGACACGAAGTTTTACCCAGGTTCGGGCCCTCTTGATGGAGGTAAAACCCTACGTCCTGCTTGATTAATATTGATGATATGGGTAGTACAAGAGTAGATCTACCACGAGATCGGAGAGGCTAAACCCTAGAAGCTAGCCTATGGTATGATTGTTGTTATGTATGTTGTCCTACGGACTAAAACCCTCCGGTTTATATAGACACCGGAGGGGGTTAGGGTTACACAAAGTCGGTTACAATGGTAGGAGATCTACATATCCGTATCGCCAAGCTTGCCTTCCACGCCAAGGAAAGTCCCTTCCGGACACGGGATGAAGTCTTCAATCTTGTATCTTCATAGTCCAGGAGTCTGGCTGAAGGTATAGTCCGGCCATCCGAACACCCCCTAATCCAGGACTCCCTCAGTAGCCCCCGAACCAGGCTTCAATGACGACGAGTCCGGCGCGCAGATTGTCTTCGGCATTGCAAGGCGGGTTCCTCCTCCAAGTACTTCATAGAAGATTTTGAACACAAAGGTAGTGTCCGGCTCTGCAAAATAAGTTTCCACATATTTCCATAGAGAGAATAATATTTACACAAATCTAATCTGCTGACGTATTCCGTAGTGTGACACACCACGGCCAAGCCTTTATCCGAGTCGTTTTATTATCCCACCTCAGCACGTCATGCGAGGCGGTTTCCTTGGCACGTCTTGTTAAAGCAGAGATCGTGTCCCCTTATTCCGGGATTCTCATTAGTACGGGCGTGGGTAACCCAACCGCTTCTAGGACTCCTAGACTATAGGTAGGCCCAAACAGCCACGGAGAGGACGCTTGATATTCACCCTCTTTATAAAGGGGCAAGGCTTTTATTTTTTCCTCCCGTGCTTAATCGAATCCTTCCCCCACCTCGAGCTCAAACACCCAAAGTTCAGCTCAGGTGCTCCGAAACTTCAATCATGTCCGGATCTAGCCTTCAAGTCTGATGGATGCCTTCCTCCTCATGGAAGAAGACATCAAAAAATTGAGGGAGGCCAGATATCTGACCGCCGAGATTCCGCATCGGCTGCCTGCCCAAGGGCAGGCCCTCCCCTCCCCCGAACCCAACGAGATTATCGTGTTCGTCTCTCACTTCCTCCGAGGTCTAGGCCTTGCTCTAGATCCTTTCGTCAGGGGTTTGATGTTTTATTACGGGCTAGATTTCCATGATCTAGCTCCGGACTCCTTTCTTCATATCACGACATTTATTGTCGTGTGTGAGGCCTTCCTTCGGGTTACCCCTCACTTTGGCCTGTGGCTCAAGACTTTTGAAGTATAGCCGAAGATGATCGAGGGGCAACATGCGGCGTGTGGAGGTGCCTCAATACGCAAGATGACGGGAGCTCCATGGCCCAAAGGATCCATTCCAGAGGTGTCTGAATTGTGGCAACAGGAGTGGTTCTACATTATGGCTCCTAGAAGTGCCAAGTGGGCGGCCACCCCTGTGTTCCGCTCGGGCCCTCCACCACAACTGATGTCATGGATTAGCAGAGGATTGAGCTGGGGTCCAGCCAAGGACTTGCCTATACTGCAAAGCCGCATTCGAGATCTCTTCAATGGAGATTTCAGTTTGGTTGCGGTAATACAAGTTATGCTGGTTCGTCAAGTCTAGCCTTGCAAACGCCGGCCCCTTCGCTTGTGGGAGTTCAATCCCGAGGGACCGCGTGTCATTCAAAATTTCCTTGGCCTGACGCACGAGGAGATGTACAAGTCACTCTTCGGACCTCAGGTAGAGTGTCCGGAAATCACCGAGGACATGGGCCTGAGAAGTAACCGTGCTGCCGAACAGGTAAGGAATCTTCCGGCCAAACATACTATCTCTCATTTGTTACGAAGTTATTTCTGAGAGTTCGCTTTTTGACCAGGACTGGCTGACAAAGGTGAAGTCGATTCGGTGTTCGGCCCCACTCCGTGAGGGTTTGGAAAATCTGGTACTGGAAAAGATGCTCCAGATCGCACCCTGCCCGGAGCCCTTGAAAGAAGATACTGGGGAGGATAATACGGGCGGACGCGGGCCCCCAATGCTGCCCATTCTAACCGAGGGAGTGAGCGTCTCCATGAAGGAAGACGACCGGAGGAGGAAAAGGACTGCGCCCGGGGATTCGGAAGCCGAAGCTTCCAAACGGGAGAAGAAGTCTCCCACAGAGGGTCCTACCTTGGGGGGTGCTTTTTTCCGCACAAAGTCCGCGGGGGGATCAATTCTCCAGTGAGTCGTAAGTGACCCGAAATACTGTAGTAGCACAAGTATGCCATCTTTTTCTTCTGAGGAAATAACCACCGCATATACCTTTTGCAGTTCGGGCCTTAGCCCCTCTCAAATGAGCTCGTCTTCGGGGGATCTTCTTCCAGAGATGATGGAGAGAGAAACGCCTACTCCGGACTCCTCTGCTCCGGAAGCGGGTGGCCCCGAACTGTCGTCGCGGAGGGCCTCTCCGAGTCCGGCGAGGCCAGAAGATAATCCCATTGACCCCCGAAGCTCCCAGTGTCCAGCTACCGAAGAGAGCAGACAAAAGAGTCTGGCACCGACTGGTGTGCGATAGGATGTTTGGACGGAGTTGGTGGGGTGAGCGGCCATCTCAGATGAACACCGTATTCTGATGAATACGGTGATGGAGAGGATCTCGTCCGCCAAAAGTGAATTGTATGAAGCTTTTATGAGTCTACTGATAGGCTTTGAGGTACGTAAAATAATGTATGATAGTCCTACACATGCTAGGTATGCCCTGTGTAGATAGTATCCCCTGAGACTCTGGTTGTCGTCGGAAACGACGACGAACAGAGGATCATATTTCCAGGTGATAACCATACTGCCTCTATCTGCAGGTGATGGAAGCTCCGGTGGCTAGCCGGACTAGCGAGTTTGCCCATTTAAAACGACAGTTGGATGCGGCAGACGCCGACATCGAGCTTGTTAACAAAAGGCTTGACGAGGCACAGGGTAAGTGTCATTATCTGGTAAACGCCACATAATAAGAGCAGCATGATGACAGTATCTTTAATATGTTGTGACTGCAGATGGATCTACCACTGTTGAAGCCTTGCGGGCAGAACTTGCCCGAGCCAAGCAACAAGCAAGGGTTGGTAATGCGGATGCTTTGAAGGCGGCTGAAGAGTTGAAAGTCGAGAAGGCCGCGCATGGCGAGAGCCGAGATAAGATGGCCAAGATGGCCATAGAATTAAACGCCGCCGCCGCCGTTGTCAGGTTCTTGAAAAGGAAAACCTAGCGAAGGCATCGGACCTTGAGAAGGCTGCTGTGACGAGAAAAGACCTCCGTTCTACTATGAGGGCGAAGAAGGAGGAGCTGCGGGAAGCCGGGGATATTGTAGCTGGGAAATCCTTTATGTTGCGGAGGAAGTTCGGAGATCCACGGTATGCCTCTCTGGATCAGTTGTGGAGTTCGGAGGATGTGTGTATGGATTTGGCGGCGAGTGCTGCCGATGCGGCCAAGTACTTCCAGGGTCAGACGGACCGTGAAGTGGACCAGCTGTTTTGGGCACAATTCCATTCTCCCGAGCGTCCGCTTTCATTGACTGATCAATTAGCCGAATGGGCCGAAATGAGTAGGTTGTCCGGACTCGCCATGAGGTCTGTTGTGGATCAGCTATGGCCGGAAAGGCCAAAACCGAACATCTATTTCGGCTTGGTGCAGCAGTCCCTTGACGTGGTACCGCGCATAAATGCGATGAAAAGGTCGGCGTGCATAGAGGACGCACGGATGGCCTTTGCCTGTGTTAAAGCATGCTGGGCGGAGATGGATGCTACCACTGTTGCAGCGCGGGATTTAGCCATAGGCCGAATAGCTTCTGAGCACTACTTTGAAGAAGTTCTTGAGGGTGCTCATTTGATAGAGACCCAGTGCTCAAAAAATATTATGTTTGAATGATATGTAATCTCATTGTAAGCGAAATGCTTTTATACATTTTTATAAGGCTATTTTTATACTTTTGCCTCAAAGTAATATGATGCCTCCTGGGCGGCCGTTTATGTATACATGTGTATAACCTGAAAGATTGCAGCCGGCAGCTTCAACCCTCATGCATATAATGCGGAGGTGCTCACAAAAAACACGCGTGCACACTTAACCCAACGTCTTGGTCCTATTAAGGAGGTGATAGCGGAGCGAGCAAGGCAACCGGACTATAATGCTTTAGCACTTTCACTTAGCCATAGGAGTTTGACAGTGGGGCTACTAAATAGCCCCTGGTGGCTCCGCACTCTCCCGATCTGGGGGTGCGTACGTGCCTGGCCGGAAAACGGCCCTTCGTTAAGGCGGAGGAATTCTAACATTCCAACAGGTCATCGAGTGCTTGACCAGTCTCACGCTATATCATGACAGTCAGTTTTCAGCTTTCTCTACTGAGGTGCTCGTCCGGATGAACCAGGGCACAATTGCAGTAGTTCTCCTGGTGCTACCTTAGCCGGTAAAGTGGAACGTAAGGCACCAAAACACAGGAGCCGGGCAAACCCAACATTTGACCAAAGACAATGATTCGGAGCTGATGCATATAAGGCCAAACTCGCGACGCCGAACACTCCCTAAGGTATTCGGTCTTAGTGGTATAAACCGGGCCTAAATAATGGCCTTTGTAAGAAGCCCCTTGTGTCTAGGTACGTGCATTGTTCTGGCGTGGCCACATGCCAAGACGTCAGCATCCTTCTTCAACGGTGGATATGTATCAACAAGAGACAGTAAAAAAAGGTTTACGCAGGGTCTTAATCTAAAAAGAATCATTGGAGCGGGTCCCTGCTGCACGTCTGCGCCTGTGTCTCTGTTATGCCGTATCCTGGACGGGTGCAGCACGATGATCGTCTGTAAAAGAGAGGAATTTAGGTGAAAAAGTTGTCATGTAAAACGAGAGTTTTTTTAAAGAAACCATGTATAATTCGAGATGAGAAGAAATTGCCACTTGTCTGCGCGCGTTGAGCCTCTTGTATTGACAAATAGGGGTGTGACCATTTATTCGGTATGAGTAGCGGCGCCAGACTCGATTAGTTGTGTCTGAGATCTTGACGACCTATTGGATGCTTTCGCTGGTCCGGGCGCCTTTAGTGTGCGGCTGCCAAGGCAGCCTCACTCTCTTCGGCGCGCAGAGATCGCTTGATATTTCCGTGCACTGAAATGATGCCACGTGGACCGGGCATCTTGAGTGTGAGGGAGGCGTAGTGTGGTATTGCATTAAAGCGAGCGAAAGCATCGCGTTCGAGCAGTGCTTGATAGCCACTTTGAAACGAAGCGATGTGGAAGGTTAAATGCTCGCGACAGAAGTTATCAAGGGAGCCAAATATAACTTGTAGTAGGAGGGAGCCCATACAATGAGCCCCTGGGCCTGGCGTTACTCCTTTAAAGGTAGTATTGCTATGGCAAATTTGTGTTGGGTCTAACCTCATCCCGCAGATTGTATCCTGATATATTAGGTTTAGGCTACTGCCGCCGTCCATCAAGACTTGTGTGAAGTGATATCCGCCAATTACTGGCTCTAATACCAGGGCAGCCCATCCTGCGTGTCGGATACTTGCTGAGTAATCGCGATGGTCGAAAGTGATCGGTTGAGACAACCAGTGGCAGGACTTCGCGGTGATAGGCACTTGGGTATATTTTCCTGGGAGTGCCGCGTTGTTTTTTCCCTTGATCACGTGTAACACGTTTACTGTTTTGACTTCTGGTGGAAATTTCTTTTGTTCCCCCGTGTCTTGCTTGGGAGGCTCGTCATCGTCTTCACTTGGTTTATCCTGCCCCTTGTGTACGGCGTTGAGCTTGCCGGACTGCTTGAAGACCCAACATTCTCTGTGGGTATGATTAGCAGGTTTACCAGGGGTACTATGGATCTGACATACTTGGTCCAGAATTTTGTTGAGGCTGGACAGTTCATCCCTGGTGCCTTTAGGGGGCGGCTTTTGACCTGGCCGAGAGCTTTTGAATCCGGCATTTACTACCGTTCCCTTCATGCTGTCTTCTTTATTCCGGCGTTTGTTATTGCTGTTGCGCCGTGATTTCTCGTTTCCATCTCTAACTTCAGATGTACTGGGGTCGCTGGCGCTGCATCTGGCTAGCCAGCTGTCCTCACCCGCGCAAAAGCGGATCATGAGGTTTGTTAATGCGGCCATCGTTCTCGACTTATTTTAGCCGAGGTGTCCGGCGAGCCATTCGTCACGGACGCCATGCTTGAAAGCTGCCAAGGCATCGGTGTCCGGACAGTCGACAATCTTGTTCTTTTTAGTAAGAAACCTGTTCCAAAGCTTTCGGGCTGACTCTCCGGGCTGTTGAGTTATATGACTCAAATCATCCGCATCCAGAGGTCGGACATAAGTCCCTTGAAAATTTGCCCGAAAGGCGTCTTCGAGCTTTTCCCAACTTCCAATGGAGCTTTCGGGGAGGCCTTTAAGCCAGTGACGAGCTGGCCCTTTGAGCTTGAGGGGTAAGTACTTGATGGCGTGGAGATCATCTCCTCGAGCCATATCGATATGAAGGATGTAGTCCTCAATCCAGACCCCAGGGTCTGTTGTTCCGTCGTATGTCTCTATGTTTATGGGTTTGAATCCCTCTGGAAATTCATGGTCCACCACCTCTTCGGTGAAACATAGGGGGTGTGCGGCAGCCCTGTATCTGGGTGTACCGCGTTGTTCGGAGGTTTGTTGTGTTGCATTATATGATGGGGTGCGCTTGCGTGGTCCATAGATGGATCTTGTTGCGCCATCCTTTGGGTACGAGCCCTCGCATGGGTCGCGTATTGTATTGTGAGTGGCGTTGTATGCCGCTCTGTGTTGATAGATGGGTCGTCTATCCGACCAGGTGGCTGCTTTGATATTTGGTTGTGGGGGTCTGAGGCCTCCTCATCGAATTCAGGTAGCAGCTTCCGCTTTGGGTAGCTCTTGGAGGGGCGATTGTCGCCGTACATCGCTGATGTGTTGAGTATTTTTCTCCATCTGATTTGGAGTGTGTCTTGTGCAGCCTTGAGCCTTTGCTTATGCTTTTTCAAACTCCTCGCGGTGGCAACAAGCCTTTTACGGGCATTCTGCTGCTCCGGGTGCTTGTCCAGCGTTATGTCGTCCGGACCATTATCTTTGATAGAATTTGTTTGTTCGGTTTGATTATCCGGAATGTCGTTGTCCGGCAGCGGTTCGCCCTGCTCCAACGCTGGGTCTGTGTGATCGCTATTTCTGTCAAGGCGGGATTTGGGGCGGCGCTTGCGTCGCCGCTTTGACTACTTTTCGAGGGAACAAGCCTTTGGTGCGTCCTTCCGCTCCTCGTCGTCATCTTTTGGTGCATCCACCATGTATACGTCATCTGACGAGGTGGCATTCCAGGGCCCAATAGGCGCTGGTTCTTCATCGTCTCCTTCATCGGCGTCCATATCGTCGATGTCTTCGGAGTCGAAGTCGAGCATGTCGGTTAAATTGTCGACAGTGGCTACAAAGTGGGTGGTGGGTGGGCTTTGAATTTCTTCATCGTCCGTATCCCAATCTTGCTGCCCGTAGTCCGGCCAGGGCTCTCCAGATAAAGAGAGAGACTTTAGTGATTTCATAATATCGCCGAAGGGCGAGTGCTGAAAGATGTCCGCGGTAGTAAACTCCATGATCGGCGCCCAATCGGATTCGATCTGCAGGGGCGCGAATGGTTCGGAGTCCGGAGAGGAGTCCGGCTCCTTGGAATCACGAGTCTCACGAAGTGCGGGGCTGGTGTTCGGCTCGATCACCGTTAGGATCGCAGCCCCCGAGGCGGCGTCCAACCACCCATCCTTTTTTCAACGCAGTCGGCTCTGAATTAAGGGTCGGAGCCGATGCGAGTGCGGCCTTCAGGGCATTGTTCGGCGGCAGAGCTAGATCATGCTCGTCGTGACAGTGCGGTGCGCTCGGCAGTGGCTCGAATCCATCGAAGATCAAGTCCCCGCGAATGTCAGCCGTGTAGTTTAAACTTACAAATCTGACCTGACGGCCAGGGGCATAGCTTTCGATCTACTCCAGATGGCCAAGTGAATTGGCCCGCAGCGCAAAGCCGCCGAAGACAGAGATCTGTCTGGGAAGACAAGCTTCACCCTGGACCGCATCGCTATCGATGATAGTAGGAGACATCAAGCCTGACGGTGACGACACAGAGGAACTCTCAATGAAAGCACCAATGTCGGTGTCAAAACCGGCGGATCTCGGGTAGGGGGTCCCGAACTGTGCGTCTAGGCCGGATGGTAACAGGAGGCAAGGGACACGAAGTTTTATCCAGGTTCGGGCCCTCTTGATGGAGGTAAAACCCTATGTCCTGCTTGATTAATATTGATGATATGGGTAGTACAAGAGTAGATCTACCACGAGATTGGAGAGGCTAAACCCTAGAAGCTAGCCTATGGTATGATTGTTGTTATGTATGTTGTCCTACGGACTAAAACCCTCCGGTTTATATAGACACCGGAGGGGGTTAGGGTTACACAAAGTTGGTTACAATGGTAGGAGATCTACATATCCGTATCACCAAGCTTGCCTTCCACGCCAAGGAAAGTCCCTTCCGGACACGGGACAAAGTCTTCAATCTTGTATCTTCATAGTCCAGGAGTCCGGCTGAAGGTATAGTTCGTCCATCTGGACACCCCCTAATCTAGGACTCCCTCAGTCGTCTCAACGGATTTAGATGGTGCCCTATTTAACGTGAATGCAGCTATCTCTAATGCATAACCCCAAAACGATAGTGATAAATCGGTAAGAGACATCATAGATCGCACCATATCTAATAAAGTATGGCTATGACGTTTGGACAGACCATTATGTCGTGGTGTTCCAGGTGGCGTGAGTTGCGAAACTATTCCGTATTGTTTCAAATGAAGACCAAACTCGTAACTCAAATATTCTCCTCCATGATCAGATCGTAGAAACTTTATTTTCTTGTTACGGTGATTTTCCACTTCACTCTGAACCTTTGAACTTTTCAAATGTTTCAGACTTATGTTTCATCAAGTAGATATACCCACATCTGCTCAAATCATCTATGAATATCAGAAAATAACGATACCCGCCGCGAGCCTCACACTCATCGGGTTGCATACATCAGTATGTATTATTCCCAATAAGTCAGTTGCTTGCTCCATTGTTCCAGAGAATGGAGTTTTAGTCATCTTGCCCACGAGGCATGGTTCACAAGCATCATATGATTCATAATCAAGTGATTCCAAAATCCCATCAACATGGAGTTTCTTAATGCGCTTTACAGCAATATGACCTAAACAGCAGTGCCACATATAAGTTGCACTATCATTATTAACTTTGCATCTTTTGGCTTCAATATTATGAATATGTGTATTACTACGATCGAGATTCAATAAACCATTCACCTTGGGTGTATGACCTCATAAGGTTTTAGTCATGTAAACAGAATAACAATTATCCTTGACTTAAATGAATAACAGTATTGCAATAAACGTGATCCAATCATATTATGCTCTATGCAAACACCAAATAACATTTATTTTAGGTTGAACACTAATCCTGAAGGTAAAGGGAGTGTGCGATGGTGATCTTATCAACCTTGGAATCACTTTCAACTCACATCATCACCTCACCCTTAACTAGTCTCTGTTTTATTTTGCAACTCTAGTTTCGAGTTACTACTCTTAGTAACTGAACCATTATCAAATACTGAGCTGTTTTTATAAACACAAGTAAAGTACACATCAATAACATGTATATCAAATATATACTTTTGTTCACTTTGCCATCCTTCTTATCCGCCAAGTATCTAGGTCAGTTCCATTTCGAGTGACAATTTCCTTTGCAGCAGAAGCACTCAGTTCGAGGCTTCGGTCTAGCTTTGAGCTTCTTCATGGGAGCAGCAACTTGCTTGATATTCTTCTTTGAAGTTCCTCTTTCTTTCCCTTTGCCCTTTTCTTGAAACTAGTGGTCTTGTTAACCATCAACACTTTATGCTATTTCTTGATTTCTACCTTCGCCGATTTCAGCTTCGCGAAGAGCTTGGGAATTACTTTTGTTATCCCTTGCATATTATAGTTCATCACTAAGTTCTAGAAACTTGGTGATAGTGACTAGAGAACTTTGTCAATTACTATCTTTTCTGGAAGATTAACTCCCACTTGATTCAAGCAATTGTAGTACCCAAACAATCTGAGAACATGCTCACGAGTTGAGCTACTCTCCTCCATCTTATAGGCAAAGTACTGTCAGAGGTCTTCTACCTATCGACACAGGCATGAGTATGAAATACAAATTTCAACTCTTAGAACATCTTATATGCTCTGTGGCGTTCAAAACATTTTTGAAGTCCCGGTTCCAAGACGCAAAGCATGGTGCACTAAACTATTAAGTAGTCATCATACCGAGCTTTGTCAAACGTTAATAATGTGTGCATCTGCTCCTACAATAGGTCTGTTACCTAGCGGTGCATCAAGGAAATAATTATTTTGTGTAGCAATGAGGATAATCCTCAGATCATGGACCAAGTCCGCATCATTGCTACTATCATCTTTCAACTTCTTTTTCTCTAGGAACATATCAAAATTAAACGGCAAGCTACATCGCAAGCTATTGATCTACAGCATAGATATGCAATTACTATCAGGACTAAGTTCATGATAAATTAAAGTTCAATTAATCATATTACTTAAGAAATCCCACTTAGATAGACATCCCTCTAATCAACTAAGTGATCACGTGATCCATATCAACTAAACCATGTCTGATCATCACATGAGATGGAGTAGTTTTCAATGATGAACATCTCTATGTTGATCATATCTTCTATATGATTCAAGCTCGACCTTTCGGTCTCCAGTGTTCCGAGGCCATATCTGCATATGCTAGGCTCGTCAAGTTTAACCCGAGTATTCTGCGTGTGCAAAATTGGCTTGCACCCGTTGTATGTGAACGTAGAGCTTATCACACCCGATCATCACGTGGTGTCTCAGCAGGAAGAACTGTCGCAATGGTGCATACTCAAGGAGAACACTTATACCTTGAAATTTAGTGAGGGATCATCTTATAATGCTACTAATGTAATAAGCAAAATAAGATGCATAAAAGATAAACATCACATGCAATCAAAATATGTGACATGATATGGCAATCATCATCTTGTGCCTTTGATCTCCATCTCCAAAGTACTTTCATGATCTCCATCGCCACCGGCATGACACCATGATCTCCATCATCTTGATCTCTATCAACGTGTCATCACATGGTCATCTCGCCAACTATTGCTTTTGCAACTATTGCTATCGTATAGCAATAAAGTACAACAATTATATGGCGCTTGCATCTTATGCAATAAAGAGACAACCATAAGGCTCCTGCTAGTTGCCGATAACTTCAATAAAACATGATCATCCCATACAACAAATTATATCTGATCACGTCTTGACCATATCTCATCACAACATGCCCTACAAAAACAAGTTAGACGTCCTCTACTTTGTTGTTGCAAGTTTTACGTGGCCGCTACGGGCTTTGCAAGAACCGTTCTTACCTACGCATTAAAAACCACAATGCGGTATAGTGATTGCTTTCTGATCTTCAGAAAGAATCCTTTTCATTGAATCCGATTCAACTAAAGTTGGAAAAACTGACACCCACCAGGCACATGTGTGCGAAGCACGTCGGTAGAACCAGTCTCGCGTAAGCATACGCGTAATGTCCCTTCATCCAACAATACCACTGAATCAAGAATCAACTAGTGACAGCAAGCAATATGTATACACCCACGCCCACAACTCATTTGTGTTGTACTCGTGCATATAACATCTACGCATAGACCTGGCTCGGATACCACTGTTGGGGAACGCAGTAATTTCCAAAATTTCCTACGCACACGCAAGATCATGGTGATGCATAGCAATGAGAGGGGAGAGTATTGTCTACGTACCCTCATAGACCATAAGCGGAAGTGTAATGACAATGTGGTTGATGTAGTCGTACATCTTCACGATCGACCGATCCTAGTACCGAAAGTACGGCACCTCCGCGATCTGCACACGTTCGTCTCGGTGACGTCCCACGGACTCACGATCCAGCAGAGTGTCGAGGGAGAGCTTCATCAGCACGACGGAGTGATGATGGTGATGATGATGCTACCGGAACGAGGCTTCGCCTAAGCACCTCTACGATATTACCAAGGTGGATTATGGTGGAGGGGGGCACCACACACGGCTAAGAGATCAATGATCAACTTGTGTGTCTATGGGGTGCCCCTGGCCACGTATATAAAGGATGGAGGGAGGAGGAGGCCGGCCCTCATAGGGAGCACCCAAAGTGTGGAGTCCTACTAGGACTCCCTAGTCCTAGTAGGATTCCTCCTCCCACATGGAATAGGAAAAAGGGAAGGGAGAAGGAGAAGGAAGGAAGGGGGCGCTCCCTTTCCCTAGTCCAATTCGGACCAGTCCATGGGGAAGGGGCGCGGCCACCCTTGAGGCCTTTCTGTCCTTTCCCGTATGGCCCATTAAGGCCCAATATGAATTCCCGTAACTCTCTGGTACTCCGAAAAATACCTAAATCACTCGGAACCTTTCCGATGTCCGAATATAGCCTTCCAATATATCGATCTTTCCGTCTCGACCATTTCGAGACTCCTCGTCATGTCCCCGATCTCATCCGGGACTCCGAACAAACTTTGGTCTTCAAATCACATAACTCATAATACAAATCATCACAGAACGTTAAGCGTGCAGACCCTACGGGTTCGAGAACTATGTAGACATGACCGAGACTCATCTCCAGTAATTAACCAATAGCAGAACCTGGATGCTCATATTGGTTCCTACATATTCTATGAAGATCTTTATCGGTCAAACCGCATAACAACATACGTTGTTCCCTTTGTAATCGGTATGTTACTTGCCCGAGATTCGATCGTCAGTATCTCAATACCTAGTTCAATCTCGTTACCTGCAAGTCTCTTTACTCGTTCCGTAATGCATAATCCCGCAACTAACTCATTAGTCACAATGCTTGCAAGGATTATAATGATGTGCATTACCGAGAGGGCCCAGAGATACCTCTCCGATACACGGAGTGACAAATCCTAATCTCGATCTATGACAACACAACAAACAACATCGAAAACACCTGTAGAGCATCTTTATAATCACCCAGTTACGTTGTGACGTTTGATAGCACACAAGGTGTTCCTCCGGTATTCGGGAATTGTATAATCTCATAGTCTGAGGAACATGTATAAGTCATGAAGAAAGCAGTAGCATTGAAACTGTAACGATCATAATGCTAAGCTAACGAATGGGTCTTGTCCATCACATCATTCTCCTAATGATGTGATCCCGTTCATCAAATGGCAACACATTTCTATGGTTAGAAAACATAACCATCTTCGTTAAAGGAACTAGCCAAGTAGAGGCATACTAGGGACAGTTTGTTTTGTCTATGTATTCGCACATGTACTAAGTTTTCGGTTAATAGAATTCTACCATGAATAATAAACATTTATCATGAAATAAGGAAATAAATAATAACTTTATTATTGCCTCCAGGGCATATTTCCTTCATGAATATGGACAGATGGGAAGAGTGCACTGCTTGAAAACAATGTGTCTGTTTAGTTACTTGTTTCTGTACGACGAAACTTCGAATGTCTCAGTACGACGAAACTATTAGATGTATGGTGCCGCGCTCTAATTAATTACATTCGGTACGATGAAATTTGTAACTATGTTTACTATATATGTTGCTTCTATTTCATAACTGTTTCATTGAATTCGCTTCATGATATATATATATATATATATATATATATATATGTGTGTGTGTGTGTGTGTGTGTGTGTGTGACAGGTATATAGATCAACGATCGCGAGGAAGTGATATGTCGTGTATGTAGGGCATGTTCCGGGTGTGTATGATGAGTGGCCAGAGTATCAGGTCCAAGCCTCTAGCTTCTCCGGCGGAAGCCAGAAAGGGTTTGGTAGTAGAGAAGAAGCCGAAGCTAGTTACTTGAGATTCGTAGCACAACAGGGGATTCATAACCAGCACCGCTGCAAAAACTACTACATAATACCGCTTTTGATCATCGTGATCACTCTTATCTTCTATGCAGTCATATCATAGTCTACATAGATGATGAAACATGAGTATGTGACCATGTAGTTGCATGTATTGAGAATTTGTAATGACTTGTAACACTATTTCGAGACATGTGTTCGACCATGACTGATGATGATGAGATACTTGAGACAAGTTGAGACTTCTAATAACTTTGGCTCATCGATGACTCACTTTGCTTTTCAATGAATATGCATGTTATTGTATAAATGTGTACAGAGCTAAAACGCAAAAAACTACAAAAGTTAGCAGTGGTGTGGGGTAAAGATTACCAGTAGCACTCAAATAACAGTTGCGCTAGCTCCCTACACACGCTGTAGATAATTATCAGTAGCGCTGGAGGGAAGAGCGCTACAGCTAGCTTCAGCTACCAGTAGCGCTGGGTCAAACAAGCGCTACTGCTACAAAATAGCTGTAGCGTCGTAGCAGTAGCGCGCCTTCCCGCGCTACTAATAGAAAAAAAAAATCAGCGCTACTGGTAAGGGTTTTCCTAGTAGTGTATCAGGGTTTCGGACGAAAACTCATATGTTGCAAAGGCATTTCATTTTTTAACTTATTTCAACTCCAGACTTTTTGTGCGTTCAGTATGCACCATTCAAAGCCACGTCATAAATTTTCAACCCTTTCTGACTTCATTTGCTATTCTGCATGCATTTACTGATTTTTTTGAGCTAAATGACCCTGAAATTGAAAAGCACTACAAATGAACTCTAAAAAGGTTGAATGTTGGAATGGTATCATCATATCACCCACATAGCATGTGCAAAAAAGTTGAGAGGCTTACGGTAAAAACTGGATGCACTTCATGTAAAAAATGGACAATCTCTTTCGATGTATCAGGGTTTCAGACGAAAACTCATCTGTTACAAAAGGCATTTCATTTTTTAAATAACCTAAGTATTACCAAAATGAATATAATGATAAAACACACTAACATTAAACATAATAAAAAATAATCACTAAAAAATCTATTTTTAAAGTTAAGTTATTCACAAACTAGTGATTCACAAAATTTCAAATAATTCAAATTTAAACTATTCAAATTTGAAAACTACTTGCACTAACAGAACATTTGTAATTTTTTGTACCTAAATCAAAAATATTCACAAAGAAACTCTAAATGCAGCAAAAAAACTCATAATAAATAAAAGAAAAGAAACAAAGCATAAAAGAAAAAACTACCTAAAAACAACTTTGCGCGCGGTCCAGTGGGCCTGCTTGACCTTGGGCCAGGATGTAGGCCCGTAAGGCCCAGCAGGCCCACAGGGCAGTGCGACAAAGTTAGGCCCAGAAGCCTGATATAGAGAGGAGCTCGAGAGAGCTACCGCACTGGGGCTTATAAACCAGTGCGGATGCCCCTCGGCTAGCGAGGTGGGACTAAACTTGCCGCACCGCACCTGCGCCAACGCACCCCTTTAGTACCGGGTCCTGGCTCCAACCGGTACTAAGGGGGGTCTTTAGTACCGGTTGCATCCACGACCCGGTACCAAAGGGGGTTGCTTCCACCCATTTCGCCTGGCCAAATTTGACCTTTAGTACCGGTTGGTGGCTCCAACCAGTACTAAAGGTCAGTCCTATATATACAGCACTTACAAAAATTTCAGTTTCATCTCTGTTCATCACTCCTCTCTGCTACTTCGATCGACAACACTGCCACCCATCATTGCCGCCCGGGCAGGTCCCCGCCGACTCGCGCGCCACCCGCGTCACCAGCCCGTCCCTATCGACTCGCGCGCCACGCCCCCGTCACCGGCCCATCCCTGTCGACTCACTGCCCCCGTCGCCGCCCCCCGTCGCCTCGCTGTGAGACCTCCCCGCCATGGTCGGCCGCCCTCCCAAGCCTGCACACACACACACATGTACACACACACACACTTAGATGTTATATTTTTATTTTTTCTGTTTTTCTGTTTTATTTTTTTATACAAAGGTTTTAGACTAATGTCAACTGTTAGAGGTTTTAGATGAATTAGTTTTTTATAATTTTAGTTAGATGCATTAGATATATTAATTAATGTTAGATGAATTAGTTTTTTATACTTGTGTCAAAATGTTAGATGAATTAATTAGCTAGATATATATATTAATGTTAGATGAATTAGCTAGCTAGATATCATATGACAAAGTTTTGACATTCGACATATGCAACGACCCGACATATGTCAAAGTTTCCATATAGAATTTGCATATAGAATTTTTGACATATGCAATGATATCATTTTTTAAATTTGCATGTAAGAAATCACAATCCAATCATTTAAAAAATGTTACATTTGCATATAGTATTTGTTCTCGATGTCAACGATTCCCGGCCCGCATCCTCGCCGTCAACCCGTTCGCGACGACGTCCTGCTTCAGAGGAGCCATGTCCGGGACTAGGCTCTGCCGGGCTGGCTCTAGGAGGTGCTACCTTCAGGGGCGCGCTGCTTGGTGAGTGAGGTAGTCCTGGATTAGGGGGTGTCCGGGTAGCCGGACTATAACCTTTGGTCGGACACTTGGACTATTAAGATACAAGATTGAAGACTTCGTCTCGTGTCCAGATGGGACTTTCCTTGGCGTGGAAGGCAAGCTTGGCAATATGGATATGTAGATCTCCTCCCATTGTAACTGACTTTATGTAACCCTAGCCCTCTCCGGTGTCTATATAAACCGGAGGGTTTTAGTCCATAGGATGACAGACAATCATACCATAGGCTAGCTTCTAGGGTTTAGCCTCTCTGATCTCGTGGTAGATCTACTCTTGTACTACCCATATCATCAGTATTAATCAAGCAGGACATAGGGTTTTAGCTCCATCAAGAGGGCCCAAACCTGGGTAAAACATTGTGTCCCCTGCCTCCTGTTACCATCCGGCCTAGACGCATAGTTCGGGACCCCCTACCCGAGATTCGCCGGTTTTCACACCGACATTGGTGCTTTCACTGAGAGTTCCTCTGTGTCATTGCCATTAGGCTTGATGGCTCCTACTATCATCCATAGCGATGCAGTCCAGGGTGAGACTTTTCTCCCCGGACAGATCTTCGTGTTCGGCGGCTTGGCACCGCGGGCTAATTCGCTTGGCCATCTGGAGCAGATTGAAAGTTACGCCCCTGGCCACCAGGTCAGGTTTGGAAGCTTAAACTACACGGCCGATATCTATGGAGATTTGATCTTCGACGGATTCGAGCCTCTGCCTTGTGCGCCACGCGGTCACGAGGAGTATGAGTTAGCCCATAGGGAACTGGACGTCCACCTCATCACATAATGTATACATGGTGGAGACACCAAAGGAAAACGACGACGAGGAACGGAAGGACGCAACGAAGGGCTGTCCCCTTGAGAAGCAGTCAAAGCGGCGGCATAAGCGCCACCCCAAATCCCGCATTGACAGAAATAATGATCATATAGACCCAGCGTTAGACTAGGGCGAACCACTGCCGAACGACGGCAATGCGGAGAATCAAACCGAACAAACCAACTCTGTCAAGGATAATAGTCTGGAAGACATAACACCAGACAGACGCCCGGAGCAACAAAATGCCCATCAAAGGCTTGTTGCCACGATGAGGAGTCTAAAAAGTCAGAAGCAAAGGCTCAATGCGGCGCAAGACACACTCCAAATCAGATGGAGTAAAGTACTCAACACAGCAGCGAAGTATGGCGGTAATCGCCTCACCAAGAGCTACCCGAAGCTGACGTTGCTACTTGAATTCGATGATGAGGCCTTAGATCCCCCACAACCAAAAATTAAAACGGCCACCCGGCCGGATAGACGACCTCACGGCCAACATGGAGCGGCAAGCAATGCCGCACAGAAGCCAATACGCGATCCACACAAGTGCTCGCATCAAAAGGACGGAGCAACTAGATCCATCTATGGACCGCGCAAGCGCACTCCAGCGCACGATGCAACACACCAAACATCCAAACACCATGGCACGCCCAGATACAGGGGCGCCGCACACCCCCTATGTTTCACCGATGAGGTGCTGGACCATGAATTTCCAGAGGGATTCAAACCCGTAAACATAGAGGCATACGACAGAATAACAGACCCTGGGGTCTGGATTGAGGACTATATCCTCCGCATCCATATGGCTCGAGGAGATGATCTCCACGCCATTAAATACTTACCTCTCAAACTCAAAGGGCCAGCTCGACACTGGCTTAAAAGCCTCCCCGAAAAGTCCATTGGAAGCTGGGAAGAGCTCGAAGACGCTTTTCGGGCAAATTTTCAAGGGACTTATGTCCGACCTCCGGACGCGGACGATTTGAAACAGCCCGGAGAGTCAGCCCGAAAGCTTTGGAATAGGTTTCTTACTAAAAAGAATCAAATAGTCGACTGTCCGGACGCCGAAGCCTTGGTAGCTTTTAAGCATAGCGTCCGTGACGAATGGCTTGCCAGACACCTCGGCCAAGAAAAGCCGAGAACAATGGCAGCATTAACAAGCCTCATGACCCGCTTTTGCGCGGGTGAGGATAGCTGGCTAGCCAGATGCAGCACCAGCGACCCCAATACCTCCGAAGCTAGAGATGGAAATGAGAAATCACGGCGCAACAACAATAACAAACGCCGGAATAAAGAAGACAGCGCGAAGAGCACAGCAGTAAACGCTGGATTCAAAAGCTCTCGGCCAAGTTAGCAAAAGCTGCCCTCTAAAGGCGCCAGAGACGAACTGTCCAGCCTAAACAAAATTCTGGACCAAGTATGTAAGATCCATAGCACCCCTGGTAAACCCGCTAATCATACCCACAGAGAATGTTGGGTCTTCAAGCAGTCCAGCAAGCTCAATGTCGTACACAAGGGGGAGGATACACCAACCGAAGAAAAGGATGAGCCTCTCAAGCAAGACACTGTGGAACAAAAGAAGTTTCCACCAGAAGTCAAAATAGTCAACGTGTTACACGTGATCAAGGGAAGCAAAGCGGCACTCCCAGAGAGACATGCCCAAGGGCCTATCACAGCGAAGTCCTACCACAGGTCGTCTCAAACGATCACTTTCGACCATCATGATTACTCAGCAAGTATCCGGCGTGCAGGATGGGCTGCCCTGGTATTAGACCCAATAATTAACGGATACCACTTTACACGAGTCCTGATGGATGGTGGCAGCAGTTTAAACCCGATATACCAGGATACAATCCGCGAAATGGGGATAGACCCAACGAAAATCCACCATAGCAACACTATCTTTAAAGGAGTAACGCCAGGCCCAGGGGCTCACTGCACGGGCTCCCTGCTACTAAAAGTTATATTCAGCTTCCCCGATAACTTCCGAAGCGAACATTTAACCTTCCACATTGCTCGGTTCCAAAGTGGTTATCAAGCACTACTTGGACGCGAAGCTTTTGCTCGCTTTAATACAATACCGCATTACGCTTCCCTCATGCTCAAGATGCCCGGTCCACGTGGCATCATTAGAGTGAACAGAAATATTGAGCGATCTTTGTGTGCCGAAAAGAATGTGATTGCCTTAGCAGCCACACACTAAAAACGGCCTCACAAACTAAAGCATTCGATCGGTCGTCAAGACCACGGACACGGTTAGACAAGTCCAGTGCAGCTATATGTAATCCATACCGGATTGAGGGCCACACCCCTATTACAAATACAAGGGGCTCAGCGCGCACAGAGAAGTGGCAATTTTTTACTCATTTTTAATTATACATGGTTTCTTTAAAAAATCACCTTTGTGCACGACAACTTCTTCATGTAAGTTCCTCTCTTTTATAGATGACCATCATGCTACACTCGTCCAAGATACGGCACAACGGAGACACAGGCACAGACATGCAGTAGGGACCCGCTCCAAGGATTCTTTTTAGATTAAGACCCTGCGTAAACCTTTTTTACTGTATCTTGTTGATAGACATCCCTCGAATTCTCAGCACAATTGAGAAGGATGCTAACGTCTTGGCATGTGGCCACGTCAGAATAATGCAGGTACCTGGACACAAGGGGCTTCTTACAAAGGGCACTAGTTAGGCCCGGTTTATACCATAAAGACCGAATACCTTAGGGAGTGTTCGGCGTCGCGAGTTTGGCCTTATATGCATCAGCTCCGAATCATTGTCTTTGGTCAAATGTTGGGTTTTCCCGGCTCCTGTGTTTTGGTGCCTTACGTTCCGCTTTATCGGCTAAGGCAGCACCAGGAGAACTACTGCGATTGTGCCCTGATTCATCCGGATGAGCACCTCAGTAGAGAAAGCGGAAAACTGACTGTCATGATATAGCGTGAGACTGGTCAACCACTCGATGACCTATCGGAATGTTAGAATTCCTCCGCCTTAACGAAAGGGCCGTTTTCCGGCCAGGCATGTACGCACCCCGAGATCGGGAGAGTGCGGAGCCACTAGGGGCTATCTAGTAGCCCCACTGTCAAACTCCTATGGCTAAGTGAAAGTGTTAAAGCTTATAGTCCGGTTGCCTCGTTCGCTGCGCTATCACCTCCTTAATAGGACCAAGACATTGGGTTAAGTGTGAACCCGCATTTTTTGCGAGCACCTCCGCATTATATGTGTGAGGGTTCAAGCCGACGACTGCAATCTTTTAGGTTATATACATATATACATCAACGGCCGCACAGGAGGCATCATATTACTTTCTGGCAAAAGTATAAATACAGCCTTACTATATTTCATAAAAACTTTGTGTTTACAATGGCAATACATGTCACTCAAACATAATATTCTTCGAGCACTGGGACTCTATCAAACGAGCACCCTCAAGAACCTCTTCAAAATAGTGCTCGGCAGCTACTCGGCCTATGGCCGAACCTTGCGCCGCAACAGTGGTAGTATCCATCTCCGCCCAGTATGCCTTGACACGGGCAAAGGCCATCCGCGAGCCTTCTATGCACGCCGACCTTTTCATCGCGTTGATGCACGGCACCGCACCAAGGAACTGCTGCACTAAGCTGAAATAGCTGTTCGGCTTCGGCTTCTCTGGCCACAAATGATCTACAACGGACCTCATGGCGAGTCCGGACAACCTATTAAGTTCAGCCCATTCGGCTAGCTGATCAGTCAAGGGAACCGGACGCTCTGGAATGTTAAATTGCGACCAAAACAGCTTGTCTACTTCATGATCTGACTGATCTCGGAAGTATTCGACCACATCGACAGCACTTGCCACCAAGTCCATATATGCATCTGTCGAACTCCACAGCCGATCTAGAGGGGCATACCGCGGATCTCCGAACTTCCTTTGCAGTAGAAAGGGCTTCCCAGCCGCAATATCCCTGGCTTCTCGCAGCTCCTCCTTCTTCTCCCTCATAGCAGACCGAGTGTCTTTTGTCGCCGTCGTGGCCTTCTCAAGGTCCACTGCCTTCACTCGGTTCTCTTCTTCAAGGAAATGGCAACGGTCGGCAGTGCCTTTTAATTCTACAGCCATCTTGGCCACCTTTTCTTTGCTTTCGCAATGGGCGGCCTTCTCGGCTCTTAACTCTTCGGCCGCCTTCAAAGCAGCCGCATTACTCACCCTCGCTTGTTCCTTGGCTCGGGCGAGTTCCGCCCGAATGGTCTCCATGATGGCAGCTCTGTCTGCAGTCACAACATATTAAAGATACTGGCATCATGCTGCTCTTATTATGTGACATTTACCAGAAAACATTACTTACCCTGTGATTCGTCAAGCCGCTTGTTAACAAGCTCAATGTCGGCGTCTGCCACATCCAGTGGCCGCTTTAATTCGGCAAACTCACTAGTCTGGCTAGCCACAGGAGCTTCCACCACCACATAAAGGCAGTCTGGTTATTGCCTGGGACTATGATCCTCTGTTCGCCGCCGTTCTCGATGACAACTAGAGTCTCAGGGGCTAGTATCTACATAGGGCACACCTAACATGTGCGGTACTATCAAATATCATTTCACGTACCTCAAAGCCTGTCAGTAGACTCATAAAGGCTTCATGTACCTCAAAGCCTGTCGGTACTATCAAAGCCTATCAAATATCATTTCATAAAGGCTTTCGGCGGACGAAATTCTTTCCATCACCGTACCCATTAGCGTACGGTGTTCTTCTGAGATGGCTGCTCACTCCAACAGCTCCCTCAGAACGTCCGACCGCATACCAGACGGTGCCGGACTCTTTTGTTTGCTCTCTTCGAGAGACGGACGTTGGGGACTTCGGGTGACTATGGGATTATCTTCTGGCCTCACAGGATCCGGAGAGGCCCTCCGTGACGACACTTCGGGGTCGCCCGCTTCTTGAGCGGAGGAGTTCAGGGGAGGCATTCTGCTCTCCATCATCTCCGGAAGAAGATCCCCCGAAGACGAGCTCAGCTGAGCAGGGCTAAGACCCGAACTGCAAATATATATGCGGCGGTTATTCTCCTCAGAGGAAAGGTAGTATACCTTCACTATTAAAGTATTTTTTGAATCACTTACAACTCATTGGAGGGCTGATCCTCCCGCGGACTTTGTTCGTCAAGAGCACCCCTCGAGGCAGGACCCTCTGTTGGAGACTTCTTCTCTCGTTTGGAGGCCTCGGCTTCCAGATCCTCAGAAGCAGTCCTCTTCCTCTCCCGGTTATCCTCCTTTATGGAGGCGCTCATTCCCTCGGTTGGAACTGGCGGTGATGGGGGCTCGCTTTCGCCCATATTATTCCCCCTGTATCTTCCTTCGAGGGCTCCAGGCAAGGTGCGAGCTCGAGCATCTTTTCCAGCACCGGATTTTTCAAACCCTCAGGGAGGGGGGCCGAACACTGAATCATCTTTGCTTTTGTTAGCCAGTCCTGGTCAAAGTGTGATTTCTCAGAGATGACATCATGATGAATAAAAGACGGTGTGTTCGGCTAGAGGATTACTTACTTGTTCGGCGGCGCAGTTACTGCTCAGGCCCACGTCCTCGTTAGTATCCGAACACTCTATTTGAGGTCCGAAGAACGACTTGTACATTTCCTCATGCGTCAGGCCAGGGAAAATTTGAATAGCACGTGGTCCTTCTCGGTTGAACTCCCGTAAGCGAAGGGGCCGGCGTTTGCAGGGCTGGACTCGATGAACCAACATAACTTGCACTACCACAACCAAATTAAAATCTCCCTCGAAGAGATATTGAATGCGGCTTTGCAGTATAGGCACGTCCTTGGCTGGACCCCAGCTCGGTCCTTTGCTAATCCATGACATCAGTTGTGGTGGGGGTCCCGAGCGAAAAGCGGGGGCAGCCGCCCACTTGGCACTTCTGGGAGCCGTGATGTAAAACCACTCTCGTTGCCATAATCCGGACACCTCTGGAAAGGAACCTTTCGGCCACTGAGCCCCTGCCATCTTGCTTATTGACGCGCCTCCGCACACTGCATGTTGCCCCTCGATCATCTTCGACTTCACTTCAAAGGTCTTGAACCACATGCCGAAGTGAGGGGTAAGGCGTAGGAAGGCCTCACACACGACAATAAATGTCGAGATGTGGAGAAAGGAGTCCGGAGCTAGATCGTGGAAATCTAGCCCGTAATAGAACATCAAACCCCTGACGAGGGGATCCAGAGTAAGGCCTAGGCCTCGGACGACATTCTCGTTGGGTTCGGGAGTGGGGATGACCTGCCCTTGAGCAGGCAGCCGATGCGAAACCTCGGCGGTCAGGTATCTGGCCTCCCTCAACTTCTTGATATCCTCTTCTGTGACGGAGGAGGGCATCCATCGGCCTTGAAGGCTAGATCCGGACATGATTGAAGATCCGGAGGACCTGACCTGGGCTTTGGGTGTTAGAACTCGAGGCGGGGGAGGGGTTCGATTGAGCACGAGAGGGAAAAAGTGAAAACCTTGTCCCTTTATAAAGAGGGTGAATATCAAGCGTCCTCACTGTTGCCGTTTGGACTTGCCTATAATCTAGGAGTCCTAGACACGGTTGGGTTACCCACGACTGTATTAATGAGAATCCCGTAATTGGGGGAACACGATCTCTTCTTGACAAGACGTGTCAAGAAACCACCTCGCATTATGTGTGGAGCTGGTTGAAGAAAAATGGTTCGAATAAGCACCGGGCCATGGCATAACGTCATGTTGCCAAAACATGTCAGCAGATTAAGATTTGTGGAAATATTATTCTCTCTACGACAGTATGTGGAACTTATTTTGCAGAGCTGGACACTATTCTTGTGTTTAAAATCTTCTATGAAGTATTCGGAGGAGGAACCCGCCTCGCAATGCCGAAGACAATCTGCGCGCTGGACTCGTCGTCATTGAAGCCTGGTTCAGGGGCTATTGAGGGAGTCCTGGATTAGGGGGTGTCCGGGTAGCCGGACTATAACCTTTGGCCGGACTCTCGGACTATTAAGATACAAGATTGAAGAATTCGTCCCGTGTCCGGATGGGACTTTCTTTGGCGTGGAAGGCAAGCTTGGCAATACAGATATGTAGATCTCCTCCCATTGTAACCGACTCTGTTTAACCCTATCCCTCTCCGGTGTCTATATAAACTGGAGGGTTTTAGTCCATAGGATGACAGACAATCATACCATAGGCTAGCTTCTAGGGTTTAGCCTCTCTGATCTCGTGGTAGATCTACTCTTGTACTACCCATATCATCAATATTAATCAAGCAGGACGTAGGGTTTTAGCTCCATCAAGAGGGCCCGAACCTGGGTAAAACATTGTGTCCCCTGCCTCCTATTACCATCCGGCCTAGACGCACAGTTCGGGACCCCCTACCCGAGATCCGCCGGGTTTGACACCGACAGTGAGGAACCCGGCCCTGGGTCCTGTCGTCGACCCTAAGCT
Organism: Triticum dicoccoides; assembly: GCF_002162155.2. Taxonomy (NCBI): domain Eukaryota; kingdom Viridiplantae; phylum Streptophyta; class Magnoliopsida; order Poales; family Poaceae; genus Triticum; species Triticum dicoccoides. The sequence continues at coordinate 671,299,723 of NC_041382.1, read as the reverse complement.
CCTTTGGTGGCATTCGCATGGGCCACTTTCGATGCGGAGGGAGCCGGCCCCACCGGAGGTGGTACATCGCCATGTCAGGGAGGAGGATGAGGACGTCCATCGCTACATGGCTGCTATGGACGTCAGGTTCTCCAATACCTGGCATGTTCTTTGGTGATCTCACCCGAGCTATGATCCTGTGATGGTTCCTTCTCTTCGGGTGTCCACTTCCCGTGCCTCAGGAACCGCGAGTGAACTAGATTATTCTGTAGTATTCGATCTTTATGAGCTAGCTAGTGATGTATTTTATGTATAATATTCGTGACGATGTATTCAAGATTATATATATTATTCGAGACGATGTATTCAAGATTATATATATTATTCGATAATATTCGAGATGATGTATTCGAGATTATATTCGATGATGCATATTATGTACTATGATTCAGTTTTTTTTGCTTATTGATTGCATGAATGCATTGTAATTTGAATACTAAATTGTTTTATATTTCTTATGAATTAGTTAAATAAAAGCTATGGTGGATAGTACCGGCAAAGAAGGAGAAGAGGCCCTGTTCGAGATCATACGCTCCCCTTGCCGGCCAGATGATCAGAATGAAGAAGATGATGGCTCCCAATATCTGAACAATACCGGGGAGGGTGACATGATATTCGATCATGACGACCTAATTTATGAAGTCCAGAACTATGATTATGATGATGAATAAAATGTTGGTCTTGAAATAACAAAGACCGGCGAGGTATATTTATATAAGCAGACATCTGGTGATCATCACATGTTTTAAATGATTTGAAGATATATTAACGAATCGATCTTTCTTCTTTCATCCCTCCGGATCGAGCAAATTTTCTACAGGCAGCAGGACAGTGTGAGGCCCGGCCAAAAAGTTGAAGGAGGGCGTAAAGTACAACATTGATGCCATAAAAACTAATGGTGAACCAATCGCACCTAAGAACATTGCGAACAAGTTCGTTCATTAGTGCGGAGTTCTTGTGAAGGACCAAATCCCAATCTCCAAGCAAGAATGAAAAAAGGCAGCAAACTAACGTCCAGATCTTACTTTTGTAGACGACAGAACAAAAGATCTGCTTTGGGAATCACTACAAAAAAATACACTTCTGTTATGATACGTGTTTGTCACAGTAGGTCGCTTTTTTTGTCATGCATGTACATCCATGACAAATTTATGACAGAATCAAGATAGTCATACATGTGCTGTCGTAGAAGTGTTCCATGACATTACCAAAATTATCATCACGGAAGTGTCCACTTCCATGACGATAAATCGCGCATCACAGAAGTGCTTTCGTCAAGGGTGACCGACACGTAGCATCCACCGTAACGGAACGCCTTTAAGCTATCGGGTCGGGTTTTGGATCCGATAACCCGTTAACATCCCTGGCCAATGGGAAATTTCCACGTGAAAAAAATCTTATTGGCCGGACGAAACACGTGTCAGCTGTCAATGGGTCAGATAGGCGCCTATGATATGTCGACACGTGGCACGGCCCAATAGTGGCCCATTTAGCTTATAAAGTCGGCCCGTTTGACTTGGTCAAAAGTTAACGGGTTGGCCCATGAAAAGCCTGTTAATGGTCTCTTCGCAAATAGCCCATTTTACGTCCCATTAAGTCACGGCCCGTTAGGCCCTAATGGAAATCGGCCCAACAATGTCATGTGGGCCGTCGAATATAATACCAGCCCATTTCACTTTTGGCCCATGTATGGCCCACGACGTCTTTCGGCCCATATGAGGCCTTCGTATCTTTCGGCCCATTACAGGCCCACGGTGAGTCTAGCCCATAATGAACAGTAATTTTCTTTATACCCTTTAACAGCCCGTGATTTACATGGGCCGTTTCCAGCCCGTGTTAGCTTTCGGCCTATTGACGGCCCATACGTTCTTGGGCTCCTTTTCGGCCCTCGATTCCTTCCGGCCCGTTACTGGCCTGTTCCACTAATGGGCCAAATTCGGCCCATGGCAAGAGTCGGCCCGTTACTGGCCGGTTACCCTAATGGGCCAAAATCGGCCCATGGCAAGAGTCGGCCCGTTTCTGGCCTGTTAACCTCTTGCCCCGTTTCCAGCCCATCCTATATTCTGGCCCATTAACGACCCGTTATGCCTGTCACAGAATTAAGCCTTTGTTGTCCTACGGCCTGTTAACGGCCTGTTGCCATGCTGGGCCGATACCAATTACGCCCGATTATGGCCCATGTAGACACATTTATCCGACGGCCCGAGGCCCACCGATTACAGGCCCATTTATCGTCAGGCCGTAGGTGATCCGTGGATCCTACGGCCCGTATATGTCCCATGGTAGTTGCGGCCACTAGCAAACCAGGGAAAAAGAAGACTAGGAAATAAATAAGGCCGAAACTAACGCTAGGCTATTAATGCTATTGCACAGATTACATCCACTCGGCATCAAAGATCGCCACCAGTGCAAATATAGGGAACACCCTACACTATACAAAAATGGCTTGTTGTTTTCTTTAGGTGGTGGCTGCATGTTAAGAATACATTTTGTATCGCACCAAAACAAATTACAACTATATAACAAAAGGAAGGTTGGCATAAAACTTAACAGTCTAGCAGATAAATGCACCACCAGAAGTTCAGAAGCTTAGTTCATTTGACCTGACTGTTATGTTTTCATGTTGTATTGTCCGATGGAGCACCATAACCCTCACCTTCATTTCCCCTAGGCTCCTGAACAACATAGCAAATGTCTAATAGTCTGGTTTCAAAACCATGCATATCTTGACGACATTGAGCAATGTTTCTCCTTGTTTCATAAAGGGTCTCTGTTAGGGAATGGACTGTTGGGGAACGTTGCAGAAAACAAAAAATTTCCTACTCGTTTCACCAAGATCATCTAGGAGTTCATCTAGCAACGAGTGATTAGATGCATCTACATACCTTTGTAGATCGCGCACGGAAGCGTTCAAAAGAACGGTGATGATGTAGTCGTACTCGACGTGATCCAAATCACCGATGACCAGCGCCGAACGGACGGCACCTCCGCGTTCAACACACGTACGGGACGGGAGACGTCTCCTCCTTCTTGATCCAGCAAGGGGGAAGGAGAGGTTGATGAAGATCCAGCAGCACGACGGCGTGGTGGTGGATGCAGGGCGTCACAGCAGCAGGGCTTCGCCGAGACTACGAAGGAGAGACGTAACGGGGGGGTGGAGGCGCGAGGGGCTGGTGTAAAATCCCTCCTCTCCCCCCCACTATATATAGGGGTGCCAGGGGGGGCGCCGGCCCTAGTAGATGAGATCTACTAGGGGGGCAGCGGCCAAGGGGAGGTTTCCCTCCCCCCCCAAGGCACCTAGGGGTGCTTTCCACCACATGGACTCTTCCATGGTGGAAACCCTAGGCGCATGGGCCTATAGGGGCTGGTGCCCTTGGCCCATCTAGGCCAAGGCGCACCCCCTACAGCCCATGTGGCCCCCTGGGACAGGTGGCCCCACCCGGTGGACCCCCGGGACCCTTCCGGCGGTCCCGGTACAATACCAATAACCCCGAAACTTGTCCTGATGCCCGAAATAGCACTTCCTATATATAATTCTTTACCTCCGGACCATTCCGGAACTCCTCGTGACGTCCGGGATCTCATCCGGGACTCCGAACAACATTCGGGTTTCTGCATATACATATCTTCATAACCCTAGCGTCACCGAACCTTAAGTCTATAGACCCTACGGGTTCGGGAGACAAGCAGACATGACCGAGACGACTCTCCGGTCAATAACCAACAGCGGGATCTGGATACCCATGTTGGCTCCCACATGCTCCACGATGATCTCATCGGATGAACCACGATGTCGAGGATTTAATCAATCCCGTACGCTATTCCCTTTGTCTATCGATATGTTACTTGCCCGAGATTCGATCGTCGGTATCCCAATACCTCGTTCAATCTCGTTACCGGCAAGTCACTTTACTCGTACTGTAATGCATGATCCCGTGACCAGAGACTTGGTCACTCTGAGCTCATTATGATGATGCATTACCGAGTGGGCCCAGTGATACCTCTCCGTCATACGGAGTGACAAATCCCAGTCTTGATCCATGTAACCCAACAGACACTTTCGGAGATACCCGTAGTCTACCTTTATAGTCACCCAGTTACGTTGTGACGTTTGGCATACCCAAAGCACTCCTACGGTATCCGGGAGTTACACGATCTCAGGGTATAAGGAAAAGATACTTTGACATTGGAAAACTCTAGCAAACGAACTATACGATCTGGTGCTATGTTTAGGATTGGGTCTTGTCCATCACATCATTCTCCCAATGATGTGATCTCGTTATCAATGACATCCAGTGTCCATAGTCAGGAAACCATGACTATCTATTGATCAACGAGCTAGTCAACTAGAGGCTCACTAGGGACATGTTGGTGTCTGTTATTCACACATGTATTATGATTTCCGGATAACACAATTATAGCATGAATAAAGACAATTATCATGAACAAGGAAATATAATAATAATGCTTTTATTATTGCCTCTAGGGCATATTTCCAACAGTCTCCCACTTGCACTAGAGTCAATAATCTAGTTACATTGTGATGAATCGAACACCCATGGAATTCTGGTGTTGATCATGTTTTGCTCTAGGGAGAGGTTTAGTCAACGGATCTGCTATATTCAGGTCCGTATGTACTTTACAAATCTCTATGTCTCCATCTTGAACATTTTCACGAATGGAGTTGAAGCGACGCTTGATGTGCCTTGTCTTCTTGTGAAACCTGGGCTCCTTGGCAAGTGCAATAGCTCCAGTGTTGTCACAGAAGAGCTTGATCGACCCCGACGCATTGGGTATGACTCCTAGGTCGGTGATGAACTCCTTCACCCATATTGCTTCATGTGCTGCCTCCGAGGCTGCCATGTACTCCGCTTCACATGTAGATCCCGCCACGACGCTTTGCTTGCAACTGCACCAGCTTACTGCCCCACCATTCAAAATATACACGTATCCGGTTTGTGACTTAGAGTCATCCAGATCTGTGTCGAAGCTAGCGTCGACGTAACCCTTTACGAAGAGCTCTTCGTCACCTCCATAAACGAGAAACATTTCCTTAGTCCTTTTCAGGTACTTCAGGATATTCTTGACCGCTGTCTAGTGTTCCTTGCCGGGATTACTTTGGTACCTTCCTACCAAACTGATGGCAAGGTTAACATCAGGTCTGGTACACAGCATGGCATAAATAATAGAACCTATGGCTGAGGCATAGGGGATGACACTCATCTCTTCTATATCTTCTGCCGTGGTCGGACATTGAGCTGAGCTCAATTTCATACCTTGTAACACAGGCAAGAACCCCTTCTTGGATTGATCCATATTGAACTTCTTCAATATCTTATCAAGGTATGTGCTTTGTGAAAGACCTATGAGGCGTCTCGATCTATCTCTATAGATTTTGATGCCTAATATATAAGCAGCTTCTCCAAGGTCCTTCATTGAAAAACTTTTATTCAAGTAGGCCTTGATGCTGTCCAAGAGTTCTATATCATTTCCCATGAAAAGTATGTCATCTACATATAATATGAGAAATGCTACAGAGCTCCCACTCACTTTCTTGTAAACGCAGGCTTCTCCATAAGTCTGTGTAAACCCAAACGCTTTGATCATCTCATCAAAGCGAATTTTCCAACTCCGAGATGCTTGCACCAGCCCATAAATCGAGCGTTGGAGCTTGCACACTTTGTCAGCATTCTTAGGATCGACAAAACCTTCCGGCTGCATCATATACAATTCTTCCTTAAGGAAACCATTAAGGAATGCGGTTTTGACGTCCATTTGCCATATTTCGTAATCATAGAATGCGGCAATTGCTAACATGATTCGGACGGACTTCAGCTTCGCTACCGGTGAGAAAGTCTCATCGTAGTCAACCCCTTGAACTTGTCGATAACCCTTAGCGACAAGCCGAGCTTTATAGATGGTCACATTACCATCCGCGTCTGTCTTCTTCTTAAAGATCCATTTATTTTCTATGGCTCGCCGCTCAATGGGCAAGTCAGTCAAAGTCCATACTTTGTTTTCATACATGGATCCTATCTCGGATTTCATGGCTTCTAGCCATTTGTCGGAATCCGGGCCCGCCATTGCTTCTTCATAGTTCGAAGGTTCACCGTTGTCTAACAACATGATTTCCAAGACAGGGTTGCCGTACCACTCTGGTGCGGAACGTGTCCTTGTGGACCTTCGAATTTCAGTAGGGGCTTGATCAGAAGTATCTTGATCATTGTCATTAACTTCCTCTCTAGTCGGTGCAGGCACCTCAGGAACATTTTCTTGAGTTGCGCCATTTTCCAGTTCAAGAGGTAATACTTCATCAAGCTCTACTTTCCTCCCACTTACTTCTTTCGAGAGAAACTCTTTCTCCAGAAAGGACCCATTCTTGGCAACAAAGATCTTGCCTTCGGATCTGAGGTAGAAGGTGTACCCAATAGTTTCTTTTGGGTATCCTATGAAGACGCATTTTTCCGACTTGGGTTCGAGCTTTTCAGGTTGAAGTTTCTTGACATAAGCATCGCATCCCCAAACTTTTAGAAACGACAGCTTAGGTTTCTTCCCAAATCACAATTCATACGGTGTCATCTCAACGGATTTCGACGGTGCCCTATTTAAAGTGAATGCGGCAGTCTCTAAAGCATAGCCCCAAAAGGATAGCGGTAAATCAGTAAGAGACATCATAGATCGCACCATATCTAATAGAGTGCGATTACGACGTTCGGACACACCATTACGCTGAGGTGTTCCAGGCTGTGTGAGTTGTGAAACTATTCCACATTTTCTTAAGTGTGTGCCAAACTCGTGACTCAAGTATTCTCCTCCACGATCTGATCGTAGAAACTTGATTTTCCTGTCACGTTGATTTTCAACCTCACTCTGAAATTCCTTGAACTTTTCAAAGGTTTCAGACTTGTGTTTCATTAAGTAGACATACCCATACCTACTTAAATCATCAGTGAGGGTGAGAACATAACGATAGCCACCGCGAGCCTCAACACTCATTGGACCGCACACATCAGTATGTATGATTTCCAATAAGTCGGTTGCTCGCTCCATTGTTCCTGAGAACGGAGTCTTGGTCATTTTACCCATAAGGCATGGTTCGCATGTGTCAAATGATTCATAATCAAGAGACTCTAAAAGTCCATCAGCATGGAGCTTCTTCATGCGTTTGACACCTATGTGACCAAGGCGGCAGTGCCACAGGTATGTGGGACTATCATTATCAACCTTACTTCTTTTGGTACTCACATTATGAACATGTGTAGCATCACGTTCGAGATTCATAAAGAATAAACCATTCACCATAGGAGCATGACCATAAAACATATCTCTCATAAAAATGGAACAACCATTATTCTCAGATTTAAAAGAGTAGCCATCTCAAATTAAACGAGATCCCGATACAATGTTCATGCTCAAAGCTGGCACTAAATAACAATTATTAAGGTTTAAAACTAATCCCGAAGGGAGATGCAGAGGTAGCATGCCGACGGCGATCACATTGACCTTGGAACCATTCCCGACGCGCATCGTCACCTCGTCCTTTGCCAGTTTCCGCTTATTCCGCAGCCCCTGCTTTGAGTTACAAATGTGAGCAACTGCACCGGTATCAAATACCCAGGAGCTACCACGGGAACTAGTAAGGTACACATCAATTACATGTATATCAAATATACCTTTTGTTTTGCCGGCCTTCTTATCCGCTAAGTACTTAGGGCAGTTCCGCTTCCAGTGACCGCTTCCCTTGCAATAAAAGCACTCAGTCTCGGGCTTGGGTCCATTCTTTGGCTTCTTCCCGGCAGCTTGCTTGCCGGGCGCGGCAACCTCCTTGCCGTCCTTCTTGAAGTTCTTTTTAGCCTTGCCTTTCTTGAACTTAGTGGTTTTATTGACTATCAACACTTGATGTTCCTTCCTGACTTCTACCTCTGCTGATTTCAGCATAGCAAATACTTCAGGAATGGTCTTTTCCATCCCCTGCATATTGAAGTTCATCACAAAGCTCTTGTAGCTTGGTGGAAGCGACTGGAGGATTCTGTCAATGACCGCATCATCCGGGAGATTAACTCCCAGCTGAGTCAAGCGGTTATGCAACCCAGACATAGTGAGTATGTGCTCACTGACAGAACTGTTTTCCTCCATCTTACAGCTGAAGAATTTGTCGGAGACTTCATATCTCTCGACCCGGGCATGAGCTTGGAAAACCATTTTCAGCTCTTCGAACATCTCATATGCTCCATGTCTCTCAAAACGCTTTTGGAGCCCCGGCTCTAGGCTGTAAAGCATGCCGCACTGAACGAGGGAGTAGTCATCGGAACGTGCCTGCCAAGCGTTCATAACATCTTGTTCTGCAGGGAGAACGGGTGCGTCACCAAGCGGTGCTTGTAGGACATAATCTTTCTTGGCAGCTATGAGGATGATCCTCAGGTTCCGGACCCAGTCCGTATAGTTGCTGCCATCGTCTTTCAGCTTGGTTTTCTCTAGGAACGCGTTGAAGTTGAGGACTACGTTGGCCATTTAATCTACAAGACATATTGTAAAATATTTAGACTAAGTTCATGATAATTAAGTTCAACTAATCAAATTATTAATGAAATCCCACTTAGATTAGACATCCCTCTAGTCATCTAAGTATTACATGATCCGAGTTAAACTAGACCGTGTCCGATCATCACGTGAGACGGACTAGTCAACATCGGTGAACATCTTCATGTTGATCGTATCTTCTATACGACTCATGCTCGACCTTTCGGTCTTCTGTGTTCCGAGGCCATGTCTGTACATGCTAGGCTCGTCAAGTCAACCTAAGTGTTTGCATGTGTAAATCTGTCTTACACCCGTTGTATGTGAACGTCTGAATAAAACACCCGATCATCACGTGGTGTTTTGAAACAGCGAACTGTCGCAACGGTGCACAGTTAGGGGGAACACTTCTTGAAATTAGTATGAGGGATCACCTTATTTACTACCGTCATTCTAAGTAAACAAGATGCAAAACATGATAAACATCACATGCAATCAAATAATAAACGTGACATGATATGGCCAATATCACATAGCTCCTTTGATCTCCATCTTGGGGCTCCATGATCATCTTGTCACCGGCTTGACACCATGAACTCCATCATCATGATCTCCATCATCGTGTCTCCATGAAGTTGTTCGCCAACTATTACTTCTACTACTATGGCTAACGCGTTTATCAATAAAGTAAAGTAATTTACATGGCGTTTCTTGATGACACGCAGGTCATATAAAAGAATAAAGACAACTCCTATGGCTCCTGCCGGTTGTCATACTCATCGACATGTAAGTCGTGATTCCTATTACAATAGCATGAACATCTCATACATCACATATAGATCATTCATCATTCATCACAACTTTGGCCATATCATATCACAAACCACTTGCTGCAAAAACAAGTTAGACGTCCTCTAATTGTTGTTGCAAGTTTTACGTGGCTGAATTAGGGTTCTAGCAAGAACGTTTTCTTACCTACGTTAAAGCCACAACATGATTTGTCAACTTCTATTTACCCTTCATAAGGACCCTGTTCATCGATTCCGCTCCAACTAAAGTAGGAGAGACAGACACCCGCCAGCCACCTTATGCAACTAGTGCATGTTAGTCGGTGGAACCGGTCTCACGTAAGCGTACGTGTAAGGTTGGTCCGGGCCGCTTCATCCCACAATACCGCTGAAGCAAGAAAGGACTAGTAACGGCAAGAAAGTTGACAAATCTACGCCCACAACAAATTGTGTTCTACTCGCGCAAGAAGAACTACGCATAGACCTAGCTCATGATGCCACTGTTGGGGAACGTTGCAGAAAACAAAAAATTTCCTACTCGTTTCACCAAGATCATCTAGGAGTTCATCTAGCAACGAGTGATTAGATGCATCTACATACCTTTGTAGATCGCGCACGGAAGCGTTCAAAAGAACGGTGATGATGTAGTCCTACTCGACGTGATCCAAATCACCGATGACCAGCGCCGAACGGACGGCACCTTAGCGTTCAACACACGTACGGGACGAGAGACGTCTCCTCCTTCTTGATCCAGCAAGGGGGAAGGAGAGGTTGATGAAGATCCAGCAGCACGACGGCGTGGTGGTGGATGCAGGGCGTCACAGCAGCAGGGCTTCGCCGAGACTACGAAGGAGA
>NC_041382.1:671271890-671289422 GCF_002162155.2 Triticum dicoccoides | reverse complement strand
GAGGGGCTGGTGTAAAATCCCTCCTCTCCCCCCCCCCACTATATATAGGGGTGCCAGGGGGGCGCCGGCCCTAGTAGATGAGATCTACTAGGGGGGGGCGGCGGCCAAGGGGAGGTTTCCCTCCCCCCCAAGGCACCTAGGGGTGCCTTCCACCACATGGACTCTTCCATGGTGGAAACCCTAGGCGCATGGGCCTATAGGGGATGGTGCCCTTGGCCCATCTAGGCCAAGGCGCACCCCCTACAGCCCATGTGGCCCCCCGGGACAGGTGGCCCCACCCGGTGGACCCCCGGGACCCTTCCGGTGGTCCCGGTACAATACCGATAACCCCGAAACTTGTCGTGATGCCCGAAATAGCACTTCCTATATATAATTCTTTACCTCCGGACCATTCCGGAACTCCTCGTGACGTCCGGGATCTCATCCGGGACTCCGAACAACATTCGGGTTTCTGCATATACATATCTTCATAACCCTAGCGTCACCGAACCTTAAGTGTGTAGACCCTACGGGTTCGGGAGACAAGCAGACATGACCGAGACGACTCTCCGGTCAATAACCAACAGCGGGATCTGGATACCCATGTTGGCTCCCACATGCTCCACGATGATCTCATCGGATGAACCACGATGTCGAGGATTTAATCAATCCCGTACGCTATTCCCTTTGTCTATCGATATGTTACTTGCCCGAGATTCGATCGTCAGTATCCCAATACCTCGTTCAATCTCGTTACCGGCAAGTCACTTTACTCGTACCGTAATGCATGATCCCGTGACCAGACACTTGGTCACTCTGAGCTCATTATGATGATGCATTACCGAGTGGGCCCAGTGATACCTCTCCGTCATACGGAGTGACAAATCCCAGTCTTGATCCATGTAACCCAACAGACACTTTCGGAGATACCCGTAGTCTACCTTTATAGTCACCCAGTTACGTTGTGACGTTTGGCATACCCAAAGCACTCCTACGGTATCCGGGAGTTACACGATCTCATGGTCTAAGGAAAAGATACTTTGACATTGGAAAACTCTAGCAAACGAACTATACGATCTTGTGCTATGTTTAGGATTGGGTCTTGTCCATCACATCATTCTCCCAATGATGTGATCTCGTTATCAATGACATCCAGTGTCCATAGTCAGGAAACCATGACTATCTATTGATCAACGAGCTAGTCAACTAGAGGCTCACTAGGGACATGTTGGTGTCTGTTATTCACACATGTATTATGATTTCCGGATAACACAATTATAGCATGAATAAAGACAATTATCATGAACAAGGAAATATAATAATAATGCTTTTATTATTGCCTCTAGGGCATATTTCCAACATGGACTTGTGTCTGGACCGCAGATACAACATTGCTTTGAGCTTGCATATCTTGATCATGAGGTAGTTTGGACGATATTGCCTTAATAACCAACCCAGTATTACGCAGGAACGTGATTTTGGCACTGTTAGTGGACAGGTACCGACCCACTGCAGCAAGAGCTGACATTGCGGTTATAGTTGCCTCGCCACCTTTAGAAGGTGGCGGTTCCACCATTTTTTCCATAGCTTGCTGAAAAGTTGATGTTTTACATTAGTAGTACCATAACAGAAGATATTAAGGAGGCAGCAAAACCAAACGAAATAGCTTTGGTCTATATACAGAACTTATTCTGGTGAACCCATGTAAAATATTAGTTGTATTTTATTGCAAAGTACATAATAAAACCAGGTTCCAAACATATGATCATGTACCATCGCTAATGTATTGTCTATTTCTTCACATTGTATTGAGGGCTAAGGATGAAGAGACGAAGTTTATAATACGGTAAGCATAGTATGACGTCATTCATATCACAAAACAACTGAGAACAGACAAACAGGCAATTGTAACATTGTGTGGGCAAGTCCAGGACGGAACTAGATTACGGGTCAAGATGAAAGGAACATCACTCCTCTCTTTTAAACCTTGTAAGGTGCAATGATATGCTAAGACAATTGTGTATAAAATTGAAAAGAGTAATAGACATTGGCTGCAAACCATGCAGTTCAAGGCACAAGTTAGAGTAAGTAGTAGTTAAAAGGCATGAGGATTAAGGACTTACAACAGCGGCTTTGACTGGTGTAGTCAGACCCTTCTTCTTGCTGGTGTGAGAGTCCTTGAAGATTTCCACAGCATTTGGTTCAGGTACTTTTTGGTCCTTGCGGGCTTTTCTCTGCATTTGGAACAAGTCAATATAAATCTGATAATATGGTACAATTGAAAGAGTGAAACAGCAGCTAATTACAAGAGCCTCGCAGTGTGCAATATAGCTACGAGATCCTATCGTCTGTTGGAATTTCACTTTCGTACGGTTGGCCTTGTTCTTTGAACAGTTCACCTACAAGAAGATAGATTTGTATGGCACATGCTTAAATAGGACTTCAACATGTGATCTGATGACATATATATAATGTAACTGATACTTCGGATCGGACCAGTGTTTAACGAGGCCTCTCAAGTCTTCATCGAATATATTTTCCACTGGAGATGTTTGGGCAAGTTCACTGTTAGCCTTGCCTTCAAAGTGAGTTTTCCTCAAGTTATACCGATACTGTCGCAGAGCAGACTTGAAAACATGGGTGCAAGCTTGTCTAGTTGCATCATCTTGGCTATCCAACTTGAACCTCATCTGTTGAAAATTATGGGAGTCTCATTATCAGCAACCTAGAAAGTATTGGACAGAGAAAGACGATATTACTAGTTTCCATACATATCCATACTTACAGATAAATGGTCGAGGAAGATGTTGAACTGGGTTTTGTCTTTGTCATTCCTATACTGAATCCATGTTGGGAGGATACGTACATGACACCTAACAGCAACCGCTGCCTCTGATACTAACTTGGCTGACTCTGTAGCATCACGTGGCCTTTTTAAACCTGCCTCAAAACGGATCTCCATTCTTTCTCCTCTAGATTTAGTTAACCTATCGAGCATTATCCCTGATGTTTGTTTCCTCTTGCGCCTAGGTGCTAGTCCAACAACAAACATAGGAAGTGTTAGTGTACATCAAACTGTGAGACTACATATAAAGAAGCATGCAACTGTAACTTGACTCCAGCAACTACCTTCTTGCTATTGAAGCACACAAGGTTCATCTGATATTGCCAACTCGTCTTGTGTCAAGAGTGCTTGGGAAGTAGTGTCAGGTGGCAAGGGAGCTTGGGAACATGCTGCTAGCTCAGTTGACGCACGAGTACGTCGTGCAGCTGGTAGTACTGTGGTAGGTGTTGCAAGAACTAGGGCTATCTCTACTTGTTTGGTGGCAGCTATTTGTTTCTGTTTGTCTTTTTTTGCAACTCGCGTAGCATGGGATGCCATGTTTGTAGAATTTTCTGCTGGACTTTGACCTTCTATTGCACCATCAGTACCAGCAGAATCTGCAGGATTCATCCGCTTCTCATTCCCTGCCATTCTGTGTTTCTTCCTCTTTCTTTGTGCCATGTTAAGTCAAGCCGACAAGAAAAACGAATAACAATTTAGTTCTTCAGAACAAATTGATGCGTGATGCAGATGAACTGAACTTTGATGTTAGGCAACCGCATGATAGGAGGATGTAATATGTATGAAAAACAGACGGAAGAGATAACCATAACTATGATGTGTAAACTAAGAAGAAGACATTTCACCAAATTAGAAGCAATGCAATGGAAGGTAGACAACATATCAATGATGCTACAAATATCGCTCTGCCAAGTTAACAGTGTCTCATCATAAATGGCGTTTAAACAAATGTGAAGCAGTACAAGAAATAAATCATATGCAAGATGCAAACAACATCACACTACCATGTTAGAGGTCTCTCGTCATTAGTGCCATCGCATATTCACAGCATTGCATATTCACATCTTATGATGTGTAAACTAAGGAGAAAGCATTTCAACAAATTAGAAGCAATGAAAGCCTGACACCATATGAAAGATGCAACGAATATCACTCTATCAAGTTAAAATTGTCTCGTCATAAGTGCCATTTCAACAAATTAGTAGTACAAGCTAGAAAAGAATGTGAGATGTAACCTATATCACACTCCAAAGTCAAACGTGTCTTATGATAAGTGATTGTTGCAGGTTACACAATAGTAGTAATATGATGTAAGAACATGGTGTGATAGACAGATATTGTATGTTCTAGAAACAGGAACACGTGTCTTACGAAGTATAATGTGTAAAGTGAGCAGATGGAATTCAACAAAATTAGAAGCAATACAAGCTAGACATCACACATAACGTGCAACCACATATAACAGTGCCAAGTTAGAGGGAGCACCGGTGATGCTGCACTAGGGGAGACGTGCTCATCATAAACACAGCTTTATTGAGTGTATATGCATTTGTTGTCATGGAAATCATCTTTGGGGTGTGGAGGAGTAGAAACTGTAGAGGCCCTCCGTTCGGAAGGAGCACCTTTATCCGCTGCCTTGCTAACTTCCTTCCGCTTTATTGATTTTGAATTGTCAAGTAAAACCGACAAGAAAAAGCAATAAAATTGTCTCTTCAGAACTCATTCATGCATGATACTGACAATCACTACTTTGATGTAAGGCAAACACATGATACCAGGATGGAATATGTACGAAAAACAGGACGGCATGGCATGTTCACAACTGTTTGTGTAAACTAAGTAGAAACCATTCCAGCAAATAAGAAGCAATGCAAGCTAGACACCACATGAAAGATGCAACCAATATGACTCTGCAAAGTTAAAAGTGTCCCATCATAAATGGAATTTCAACAAATTAGAAGCAGTGCATGCTATAAATCATATGAAAGATGCAACTAATATCGCACTGCATATACTAAAGGTGTCTCGTCATGTTGATTGATGCGGGATACAAAAAACAATAGTTTTATGTAAGGACATGCTTAATAGACAGGTGTACTATGTACTAAATACAGGAAGGCATGTCACATTAACAGGTATAATGTATAATCTAAGAAGACTAGCACATTCAGTTTAACCAGATTGGAAGAATTACAATCTAGACACCATATGCAACATGCAACCACATATCACGCTGCCAAGTTAGAGCAAGCACCTGCGATGCTAGTGTAGGGGAAATGTTGTAATCAACTAAAGAGCTACGTTCACTATCTTCATGTAGCATTTCTGTTTCTTGAGAATCATGTCGGGAGGCTGACGCTGCATTCTTTAAATGAGGAGTAGTCCCCTTGTCTGCCTGCTGCGTCATAAGTGATTGATGAGGGATACACAAGAACATTAGTTTGATGTAAGAACATGGTTAATACACAGATGTACTAGTATGTACCAAAAACAGAAAGGCATGTCATATTCAAAGGTATAATGTGTAAGCTAAGCAGATGCAATTTAACCAAATTGGAAGCAATACAAGCTAGACATCCGGCAGGAGTGGTGAGCATGATCATCTAGGACCTGAGAGCCTGGTGGGAGGCGGGCTGCTTCGCCACCATCGCAGCTTTTTAGTTGGCTTCCAGGTGATGCCTATCTTTGCTGGGCTTTGTCACTGGCTCGGCCAGTGCCCTGACTAGCTATTTGTCTTCTGGTGCTCACGGGATGGTGGTTCATGTAAAAAATATCTTTCCTTATCTTATCGACTTCGGCCTTTCGAATAAAAGCTAGACACCATATGGAATATGCAACCACATATGACACCGCGAAGTTAAAGCAAGCACCTGGGATGGTGGTTCATTGTGAGCGAGGTCATCAACTCCAGAGCTACATTCCCCGTCTCCATTTGCTGACATTGCACCCATTAAATCCTTGAAACGTGTCTTGCCTAGCCGCACAACAAGCTGGAGCGACTTATCTCTTTTCTTTTTGGCTTCTCTCATGGCAGCAGAGTCTGAAATACCCTTGCATAAAAACACAACAGTGAGAGTAATGGTGAAGTGTGTGCAGAACTAGTGCACTGTAAAAGTAGCAGATAGTAGGTGGCTGAAAAATAAATGACAGGAGACATATGATAGCTCTACAACATTGCATGGCAAACAAAATTAGATTCTACTCCGTATGATTTTGTAATATATGAGCACAGGAAATGCAGGTACTCCTCCAGCACACCACGACATGTGGTCATATCTAAGATAACAGTCGACTGAAAATAAATAGGTCAATCGATTTTTTTAATGAACCGTCTGATCTATAAGGAACGGGCAGATGGCCTTCGTCTACCTCCCGCCAGTCACTGTTGACGATCTTTCTCGAACCGCCAGTGACCACCGGCCCAGACCCATGCCTCCGCCGCCCCACCCTCCCATCGTCCTCACACCACCGCCGTGCTTGGCAGCGCCCCCAGGCCATCCCTTTAATCCCGGCCGACCTCCGGATCGGGCGCCAGTAGCTCTAGGCCAAACACCAAGGCATGGCTTCCCCGACGTAATAGGCGTACTAGCGCCTGTTACGCTGGGGAATGCTTCCGTTAATTGGGAATCGAGTGGCCAGAAATTGAAATTCAGGGGGGCGACGGACCTCTAGCTATGGTGAAATAGTATATGAGGAGAAACCTTGTGCATCGCGAGTTACTAGGAACATCTAGTATCAAGAAGAAGCGGTCAACTAGTGTCTTCTGTGGGATGAATACCGTGCAAGCAGAGACATAAGATTTGCACGAATAAGGGAAGAGGATTACCTTTTTCGGTTGCCGGTGTGGTCACCCCCACATGTCGCGACGATCTTCTTGTTTTTACCGGGGAAACCGATGTTCTGGAGGGTGCATGCTTGGACGAACCCATGGCCAAATTGTATATTGTGTTGCCATGGCCGTATGTGCGGAGGGGAAGCAGATCCGAGGCGGCGAAGGACAGCGTAGCAGGAACAGCTCCGGTAAGGTGGAGGGTGGCGAAGTTGGAGCGGCAGCGGTGAGGCGCAGGACGGCATGGTTGAACTGGCTCGGGTACGGACGGCTCGGCCTTTGCTTCAACTACTAGCCGTGGAGGGCATTGCGGTTGAGGTTGCGGTGGACGACGACATTGGGGTATCGGCTCCGGTGTGATGGAGGGGGGCGGCGGTTGATGGGTGGGATGGGGTGGCGGACGGAGGACACTGGGGTTTCACGGCTAGTGGAGAGGTAGTTTTGGCTCCCACGGAGTACGAATGGGGAATCGGACGGGTGGGGGGGGGGGAACCATGTTTCAGTCTGGGACGCGCTTGTTTTTGGCTTTTTTGAACAGTAGATGGGACGCGCTTGTTTGAAATTTGGGGAAAGTACATATTGGGGAACGTAGTAATTTCAAAAAAATTCCTACACACACGCAAGATCATGGTGATGCATAGGAACGAGGGGAGAGTGTAATCTACGTACCCTTGTAGACCGACAGCGGAAGCGTTAGCACAACCCGGTTGATGTAGTCGTACGTCTTCACGGCCCGACCGATCAAGCACCGAAACTACGGCACCTTCGAGTTTTAGCACACGTTCACCTTGATGACGATCCCCGGACTCCGATCCAGCAAAGCGTCGGGGAAGAGTTCCGTCAGCATGATCGCGTGGTGACGATCTTGATGTTCTACCATCGCAGGGCTTCGCCTAAGCACCGCTACAATATTATCGAGGATTATGGTGGAAGGGGGCACCGCACACGGCTAAGAAAACGATCACGTGGATCAACTTCTGTGTCTAGGGGTGCCCCCTGCCCCTGTATATAAAGGAGCAAGGGGAGGAGTCCGGCCAGCCCTATAGGCGCGCCAAGGAGGAGTCCTCCTCCTAGTAGGAGTAGGACTCCTACTAGGAGGGGGAAAGAAGTGGGGAGGGAGAAGGAAAGGGGGGCGCCGCCCCCCCTCTCCTAGTCCAATTCGGACCAGGGGGGAGGAGGCGCGTGGCCCACCCTGCCGCCCTTCTCTCTCTCCACTAAGCCCATATGGCCCATTACTTCTCCCGGGGGGGTTCCCGTAACCCTCCGGTACTCCGGTTTTCTTCGAAATCACCCGGAACACTTCCGGTGTCCGAATATAGCCGTCCAATATATCAATCTTTATGTCTCGACCATTTCGAGACTCCTCGTTATGTCCGTGATCACATCCGGGACTCCGAACTAACTTCGGTACATCAAAACTCATAATATAACTGTCAACGAAACCCTAAGCGTGCGGACCCAACGGGTTCGAGAACAATGTAGACATGACCGAGACACGTCTCTGGTCAATAACCAATAGCGGAACCTGGATGCTCATATTGTCTCCCACATATTCTACGAAGATCTTTATCAGTCAGACTGCATAACAATATACGGTGTTCCCTTTGTCATCGGTATGTTACTTGCCCGAGATTCGATCGTCGGTATCTTAATACCTAGTTCAATCTCGTTACCGGCAAGTCTCTTTACTCGTTCCTTAATACATCATCTCACAACTAACTCATTAGTTGCAATGCTTGCAAGGCTTATGTGATGTGCATTACCGAGAGGGCCCAGAGATACCTCTCCAACAATCGGAGTGACAAATCCTAATCTCGAAATACGCCAACCCAACATGTACCTTTGGAGACACCGATAGAGCTCCTTTATAATCACCCAATTACGTTGTGATGTTTGGTAGCACACAAAGTGTTCCTCCGGCAAACGGGAGTTGCATAATCTCATAGTCATAGGAACATGTATAAGTCATGAAGAAAGCAATCGCAACATACTAAACGATCGGGTGCTAAGCTAATGGAATGGGTCATGTCAATCACATCATTCTTCTAATGATGTGATCCCATTAATCAAATAACAACTCTTTTGTTTATGGTTAGGAAACATAACCATCTTCGATTAACGAGCTAGTCAAGTAGAGGCATACTAGTGACACTCTGTTTGTCTATGTATTCACACATGTATTATGTTTCCGGTTAATACAATTCTAGCATGAATAATAAACATTTATCATGATATCAGGAAATAAATAATAATTTTATTATGGCCTCTAGGGCATATTTCCTTCAGTCTCCCACTTGCACTAGAGTCAATAATCTAGTTCACATCGCCATGTGATTCAACACTAAGAGTTCACATCAGGATGTGTTAACACTCATAGTTCACATCGTCATGTGACCCATACCCAAAGGGTTTACTAGAGTCAGTAATCTAGTTCACATTGTTTATGTGATTAACACCCAAAGAGTACTAAGGTGTGATCATGTTTTGCTTGTGAGATAATTTTAGTCAACGGGTCTGTCACATACAGATCCGTAAGTATTTTGCGAATTCTATGTCTACAATGCTCTGCATGGAGCTACTCTAGCTAATTGCTCCCACTTTCAATATATATCTAGATCGAGACTTAGAGTCATCCAGATCTGTGTCAAAACTTGCATCGACGTAACTTTTTATGATGAACCTTTTGTCACCTCCATAATCGAGAAATATTTCCTCATTCCACTAAGGATAATTTTGACCAATGTCCAGTGATCTACTCTTAGATCACTATTGTACTCCCTTGATTAACACAGTGTAGGGTATACAATAGATCTAGTACACAGCATGGCATACTTTATAGAACCTATGGCTGAGGCATAGGGAATGACTTTCATTCTCTTTCTATCTTCTGCTGTGGTCGGGCTTTGAGTCGTACTCGATTTCACACCTTGTAACACAGCCAAGAACTCTTTCTTTGATTGTTCCATTTTTGAACTACTTCAAAAAATTGTCAAGGTATGTACTCATTGAAAAAACTTATCAAGCGTCTTGATCTATCTCTATAGATCTTGATGCTTAATATGTAAGCAGCTTCACCGAGGTCTTTCTTTGAAAAACTTCTTTCAAAACACTCCTTTATGCTTTGCAGAATAATTCTACATTATTTCCGATCAACAATATTTCATTCACATATACTTATCAGAAATGCTATAGTGCTCCCGCTCATTTTCTTGTAAATACAAGCTTCACCGCAAGTCTGTATAAAACTATATGCTTTGATCAACTTATCAAAGCGTATATTCCAACTCCGAGATGCTTGCACCAGTCCATAGATGGATCGTTGGAGCTTGCATATTTTGTTAACAACTTTAGGATTGACAAAACCTTCTGGTTGCATCATATACAACTATTCTTTAAGAAATCCATTAAGGATTGCAGTTTTGTTATCCATTTGCCAGATTTCATAAAATGCGGCAATTGCTAACATGATTCGAACAGATTTTAAGCATCGATACCAGTGAGAAAATCTCATCATAGTCAACACCTTGAACTTTGTCAAAAACCTTTTTCGACAAGTCTAGCTTTGTAGATAGTAACACTACTACCAGCGTTCGTCTTCCTCTTGAAGATCCATTTAATCTCAATGGCTCGCCGATCAATGGGCAAGTCAATCAAAGTCCATACTTTGTTCTCATCCATGGATCTCATCTCAGATTTCATGGCCTCAAGCCATTTCGCAGAATCTGGGCTCATCATCGCTTCCTCATAGTTCGTAGGCTCGTCATGGTCAAGTAACATGACCTCCAGAAATGGATTACCATACCACTCCGGTGCGGATCTCACTCTGGTTTACCTATGAGGTTCGGTAGTAACTTGATCCGAAGTTACATGATCATCATCATTAGCTTCCTCACTAATCGTTCTAGTAGTCACAGGAACAGATTTCTGTGACGAACTACTTTCCAATAAGGGACCAGGTACAATTACCTTATCAAGTTTTCTACTTTCCTCCCACTCACTTCTTTTGAGAGAAACTACTTCTCTGGAAAGGATCCATTCTCAGCAACGAATTTGCCTTCGGATCTGTGATAGAAGGTGCACCCAACAAATTCGTTTGGGTATCCTATGAAGACATATTTCTCCGATTTGGGTTTGAGCTTATCAGGATGAAACTTTTTCATATAAGCATCACAATCCCAAACTTTAAGAAACGACAACTTTGGTTTCTTGACAAACCACAGTTCAGATTGTGTTGTCTCAACGGACTTAGATGGTGCCCTTTTAAACGTGAATGCAGCTGTCTTTAATGCATAACCCCAGAACGATGTTGGTAAATCGGTAAGAAACATCATAGATTGCACTATATCCAATAAAGTACAGTTACGACGTTTGGACACACCATTATGCTGTGGTGTTCCAGGTGGCGTGAGTAGTGAAACTATTTTACATTGTTTTAACTGAAGACCAAACTCGTAACTCAAATACTCTTCTCCACGATCAGATCGTAGAAACTTTATTTTCTTGTTACGATGATTTTCCACTTCACTCTGAAATGATATGAACTTTTCAAATTTTCAGACTTATGTTTCATCAAGTAGATATACCCATATCTGCTCAAATCATCTGTGAAGGTCAGAAAATAACGATACCCGCCGCGAGCTCCAACACTCATCGGATCGCATACATCGGTATGTATTATTTCCAATAAGTCAGTTGCTCGCTCCATTGTTCCTGAGAACGGAGTCTTAGTCATCTTGCCCATGAGGCATGGTTCGCAAGCATCAAGTGATTCATAATCAAGTGATTCCAACAGCCCATCAGCATGGATTTTCTTCATGCGCTTTACACCAATATGACCTAAACGGCAGTGCCACAAATAAATTGCACCATCATTATTAACTTTGCAGCTTTTGGTTTCAATATTATGAATATGTGTATCACTACGATCGAGATCCAACGAACCATTTTCATTGGGTGTGTAACCATATAAGGTTTTATTCATGTAAACAGAACAACAATTTATTCTCTTACTTAAATGAATAACCGTATTACAATAAACATGATCAAATCATATTCATGCTCAACGCAAACACCAAATAACACTTATTTAGGTTCAACATTAATCCCTAAAGTATAGGGAGTGTGCGATGATGATCATATCAATCTTGGAACCACTTCCAACACACATCGTCACTTCACCCTTAACTAGTCTCTGTTTATTCTGCAACTCCCGTTTCGAGTTACTAATCATAGTAACTGAACTAGTATCAAATACTAAGGGGTTTCTATTAAACACTAGTAAAGCACACATCAATAACATGTATATCAAATATACTTATGTTTACTTTGCCATCCTTCTTATCCGCCAATCACTTGGGGTAGTTCTGCTTCCAGTGATCAGTCCCTTTGAAGTAGAAGCACTTAGTCTCAGGCTTAGGACCAGACTTGGGCTTCTTCACTTGAGCAGCAACTTGCTTGCCGTTCTTCTTGAAGTTCCCCTTCTTCCTTTTGCCTTTTTCTTGAAACTAGTGGTCATGTCTACCATCAACACTTGATGTTTTCCTTGATTTCTACCTTTGTCGATTTTAGCATCATGAAGAGCTTGGGAATCGTTTCCGTTATCCCTTGCATATTATAGTTCATCACGAAGTTCTACTAACTTGGTGATGGTGACTAGAGAATTCTGTCAATCACTATTTTATCTGGAAGATTAACTCCCACTTGATTCAAGCGATTGTAGTACCCAGACAATCTGAGCACATGCTCACTAGTTAAGCGATTCTCCTCCATCTTTTAGCTATGGAACTTTGTTGGAGACTTCAAATCTCTCAACTCGGGTATTTGCTTGAAATATTAGCTTCAACTCCTGGAACATCTCATATGGTCCATGACGTTCAAAACGTCTTTGAAGTCCCAATTCTAAGCCGTTAAGTATGGTGCACTAAACTATCAAGTAGTCATCATATTGAGCTAGCCAAACGTTCATAACGTCTGCATATGCTCCTGCAATAGGTCTATCACCTAGCAGTGCATCAAGGACATAATTCTTCTGTGCAGCAATGAGGATAAACCTCAGATCACGGATCCAATCCGCATCATTGCTACTAACATCTTTCAACACAATTTTCTCTAGGACATATCAAAATAAACATATGAAAACAACAACGGGAGCTATTGATCTACAACATAGATATGCTAATACTACCAGGACTAAGTTCATGATAAATTAAAGTTCAATTAATCATATTACTTAAGAACTCCCACTTAGCTAGACATCCCTCTAATCCTCTAAGTGATCACGTGATCCAAATCAACTAAACCATGTCTGATCATCACGTGAGATGGAGTAGTTTCAATGGTGAACATCACTATGTTGATCATATCTACTATATGATTCACGCTCGACCTTTCGGTCTCCGTGTTCCGAGGCCATATCTGTATATGCTTGGCTCGTCAAGTATAACTTGAGTATTCCACGTGTGCAACTATTTTGCACCCGTTGTATTTGAACGTAGAGCCTATCACACCCGATCATCACGTGGTGTCTCAGCACGAAGAACTTGCGCAACGGTGCATACTCAGGGAGAACACTTCTTGATAATTAGCGAGAGATCATCTTAAAAATGCTACCATCAAACTAAGCAAAAATAAGATGTATAAAAGATAAACATCATATGCAATCAAAATATGTGACATGATATGGCCATCATAATCTTGTGCCTTTGATCTCCATCTCCAAAGTACTGTCACGATCTATATTGTCACCGTCATGACACCATGATCTCCATCATCTTGATCTATATCAATGTGTCGTCACATGGTCGTCTCGCCAACAATTTCTCTTGCAACTATTGCTATCGCATAGCGATAAAGTAAAGCAATTATTGGGCACTTGCATCTTATGCAATAGAGAGACAACCATAAGGATTTTGCCAGTTGCCGATAACTTCAACAAAACATGATCATCTCATACAACAACTTATATATCATCACGTCTTGACCATATCACACCACAACATGCCCTGCAAAAACAAGTTAGACGTCCTCTACTTTGTTGTTGCAAGTTTTACATGGCTTCTACTGGGCTTAGAAAGAACCGTTCTTACCTACACATCAAAACCACAACGATAGTTTGTCAAGTTGGTGCTGTTTTAACCTTCGCAAGGACCGGGCGTAGCCACACTTGGTTCAACTAAAGTTGGAGAAACTGACACCCGCCAGCCACCTGTGTGCAAAGCACGTCGGTAGAACCAGTCTCGCGTAAGCGTACGGGTAATGTCGGTCCGGGCCGCTTCATCCAACAATACCGCCGAACCAAAGTATGACATGCTGGTAAGAAGTATGACTTATATCGCCCACAACTCACTTGTGTTCTACTCGTGCATATAACATCAACACATAAAACCTAGGCTCGGATGCCACTATTGGGGAACGTAGTAATTTCAAAAAAATTCCTACGCACACGCAAGATCATGGTGATGCATAGCAACGAGGGGAGAGTGTGATCTACGTACCCTTGTAGACCAACAGCGGAAACGTTAGCACAACGCGGTTGACGTAGTCGTACATCTTCACGGCCCGACCGATCAAGCACCGAAAATACGGCACCTCCGAGTTTTAGCACACGTTTAGCTCGATGACGATCTCCGGACTCCGATCCAGCAAAGTGTCGGGGAAGACTTCCGTCAGCACGACGGCGTGGTAACGATCTTGATGTTCTATCGTTGCAGGGCTTCGCCTAAGCACCCCTACAATATTATCGAGGATTATGGTGGAAGGGGGCACCGCACACGGCTAAGAAAACGGTCACGTGGATCTACTTCTGTGTCTAGGGGTGCCCCCTGCCCCCGTATATAAAGGAGCAAGGGGAGGAGGCCGGCCGGCCCTATAGGCGCGCCAAGGAGGAGTCCTCCTCCTAGTAGGAGTAGGACTCCTACTAGGAGGGCGAAAGAAGTGGGGAGGGAGAAGGAAAGGGGGGCGCCGCCCCCCTCTCCTAGTCCAATTTGGACCAGGGGGGAGGAGGCGCGCGGCCCACCCTGGCGCCCTTCTCTCTCTCTCCACTAAGGCCCATATGGCCCATTACTTCTCTCGGGGGGGGAGGGGTTCCGGTAACCCTCTGGTACTCCGGTTTTCTACGAAATCACCCGGAACACTTCCGGGGTCGGAATATAGCCATCCAATATATCAATCTTTATGTCTCGACCATTTCGAGACTCCTCGTTATGTCCGTGATCACATCCGGGACTCCGAACTAACTTCGGTACATCCAAACTCATAAACTCATAATAAAACTGTCATCGAAACCTTAAGCGTGCGGACCCTACGGGTTCGAGAACAATGTAGACATGACCGAGACACGTCTCCGGTCAATAACCAATAGCGGAACCTGGATGCTCATATTGGCTCCCACATATTCTACGAAGATCTTTATCGGTCAGACCGCATAACAATATACGTTGTTCCCTTTGTCATCGGTATGTTACTTGCCCGAGATTCGATCGTCGGTATCTTAATACCTAGTTCAATCTTGTTACCGGCAAGTCTCTTTACTCGTTCCGTAATACATCATCTCACAACTAACTCATTAGTTGCAATGCTTGCAAGGCTTATGTGATGTGCATTACCGAGAGGGCCCAGAGATACCTCTCCGACAATCGGAGTGACAAATCCTAATCTTGAAATACGCCAACCCAACATGTACCTTTGGAGACACTTGTAGAGCTCCTTTATAATCACCCAGTTACGTTGTGATGTTTGGTAGCACACAAAGTGTTCCTCCGGCAAACGGGAGTTGCACAATCTCATAGTTATAGGAACATGTATAAGTCATGAAGAAAGCAATAGCAACATACTAAACGATTAGGTGCTAAGCTAATGGAATGGGTCATGTCAATCACATCATTCTTCTAATGATGTGATCCCATTAATCAAATAACAACTCTTTTGTTTATGGTTAGGAAACATAACCATCTTCGATTAACGAGCTAGTCAAGTAGAGGCATACTAGTGACACTCTATTTGTCTATGTATTCACACATGTATTATGTTTCCGATTAATACAATTCTAGCATGAATAATAAACATTTATCATGATATAAGGAAATAAATAATAACTTTATTATTGCCTCTAGGGCATATTTCCTTTAGTACAAACTTTGACCCCTCTTAAATTTGGGACCTACTGCGGGTCGGGGGTAGGATGGTAATCCCTGGTGTCCCAAATAGTGGGCGGGAGCGATTCGGCTGCGCGCATGTGTGCTTAGGCACCATTGTGTCTGAATGTTTTTTGGATGCGGTCGTGTGCCGTCTAGATGAAGCTACAAACCTACCCCGGTTTAGACCTTTGGACGTCGGGCCCATAGGTTTCACGGGTCGGAGTTATTAGAAAAGTAATTTCCTTGTACTACCAAACATTGGTCTCACGCGGTTTCGGGCGAGTAGAGTCTCTTTTGGCGCTTCGTTCAAAATTTTGAAACACAAGCATTCACGTTTAGAGTACTCTTGAACTATGAGGATTGACCTAAATATACAACGTTATATTTGACCTTGTATGTTTGAAAACCTCATTAAATTATCCGCTTCTTTTTGAAATTTTGACACTTGAAAATCCCGGTTTAGAACTTTTGAATCTATTTTGTACACGACTACATATGCTATTGTGTACAAAATCAGAGCAAAGATTGGTGCCCCCATAATTTAGGTATGGTTTACAAATGCCATGATATCAAATTCAAATAAATTAATGGAATTCATGTTGAATTCGATTTTTTAAACCACCTTAAGTTGAATTCAAATGTATGCTAGTTCATAGGTAGTAGCTATTTATAATGTCCATTGTGTAACTTCCGTATGTATAATGTGATTTACACACACAACATGAACTATACTCACGTTTATATTCGATTGCTAAAGCGATGCATTGTCTGGAGTTCAAAATACTAACTATGTGGATCAATTGTGTCAAATAATAACATAGACATGCTCAAATTCGATAGAATCTAGATGTCTGATGGATCAATGACCGCTCCTTACGCGAATTGCAAATATCAGTATCCCATCCTAATATTTGGATACAATTTATATCTTTAATCAATGTGTAGAGCAGTCTTTTACGTGTAGTTTCACTCTCCATCGGTGGTCTCTCACACATGCTCACACACTCTCTCCCGAGGTGTCTTTCTCGCACACATGCTCACACTCTCTCTCCCGAGGTGTCTTTCTCGCACACATGCTCTAGATATAACCCTCCCTCTCTCTCGTAATCATTTACAACTGTTTTCACTAACCTTTATCACAAGCACTCTTCCTCTGCAAACATACACACGCACAATCCTCATCGACCCTTTCTATATACATGGACCTGCCTACGTGTCTCATGTACGCACATTATCTTTACGCATGTCTCTCACGCATTGTCTCACACCTCTCTTCCTAATCGACAAGTATGATTCTAGCAGAGCATTCTATAGGATGCCCCTTAAAGTTAGGTTGGATGAATAGTAATATCAAGGATAAAGGGGTTACCTTAGTCTGAGAACCTAGGGTTACAAATCCTAGCCGGCTTTGTCAGTGGACACAGAGTCCTTCACAATTCTGCTATCTTTGTCTTGTACGACTAGTCATCCATGGGTCTTCCTAAATGCGTCACGGGCCAACCAATGTGGCGCAGGACGGAACAGAACGAAGGGCCTCACCTCGACCCACCGGACCTCATGCGGTGACACACCCTCTGCCCCCACGTCTCATTATCTTCTTGCACCCACAAATACCAACACAAACACCACACACATAGAAAATTTCTCCTGCTGCCTCTATTCCCTCCCCCTTGCATATACACACTCAACGGAATGGAATCTCTTGTTGTGACGTCATATTTGTCTCTCTCTCTCTAGACCACTCT
>NC_041382.1:671260221-671271548 GCF_002162155.2 Triticum dicoccoides | reverse complement strand
TCCAGGTCCTCTAAAAGTAAGCCCCCCAAAAAATTCAGGCATGTTTCATCTTTCTCTCGCGATATATGCAATGATGATCACTGTATTTGAAGCGAAAGCACAGTACGTACATTGGCCTTCAGAATCCACTCATTACGGTCACCATTTATGTTTAGTGGTTATTATGCAGTCACGGGCTCACCGTACAACTCTGTATTTGCTCATGACATGACTAGTTGACCAGTTAAACGCTCTGTGTGGCACCGCTACTGTTGCATCACATTATCTCACTACCATCGTGCCCACCTGTCGACTTGTATCTACTCTACATCTACACTCTTATAAAATACATAAAATACACTCTTATAAAAAACAAAGTTGGTGATGATGGTGTGCTTGCCATCCTGCAATATAGGCCGTCCGATTTATATCTGACGGATAGGAAAGAAACTATGGCAATTTTGCAAAAAGGTACCCACACACCTCTCCACATTTGCAAATAAGGCCTTCCCTCGTTCATCCTTTTCTCTCACAAGATAAACAAGTCATACAAATGCATCTTGATGTTACGTGCAACGCACGGGCATCGTGCTAGTAAGAATGAAAACAAACGACAAAAAAAATATTTGGACGGTGGTTCGAAGTCATGACCGCGGGCACAGCGGACAAGGTGGCCTTGTATTGGTATCCTGAGCCGTCTGTTTGAACACACAGGAGCTGGTGTGGTGATTATGCACACACGCACGCATGCACACAAACTGCATCCATGCAACACTCACACAAACACATGCACCCACGCACGCACGCAACACTCACACGTACACACGCAGCCACGCACGCATGCAACACTCACACGCACACACGCACGCATGCATGCACACACCAGTACACCACACGACCAACACACACTCTCACACTCAAGTGCTCAACCTACACTTGCATGCGCACACATCAGGCCCTGACAGACACATATACAACCAGGTGATTCCCGCGCACGGGTTGGAGCCTTGTCGCGCCTGCGTAAATTTGTGTTTATCTGACCTTTTGCCTATGCGAACTGAAAGGTGGGACCCACAACGAACGTGGTCAAATTAACTAGTCAACATGGTGCCACACAGACTATTTCGCCGGTCAACAGAGTGCAATCTGATGCTGAGTTGTGAGCAAGTGACCGTATAATCACCGCTAAACGTATATAGTGACCGTAATCATCTTATTCTGAAGTTCGGTGACCGTATTACGCTTTTCTCTCTGTAGGCCCTCCAAAACTACATCTCTACACGTTCTCGCATGTTACATCTAACAACTATGCAATACAACACTACTACTACACTCTAACACAATAAATCATATGTGTTTTTAGTTTTACTAGATATTATATTGTTACTTATAATTATTCAGTTTGCATACATTAAAATTGCCTTTGAAATGTATGGCCAGTATCATCTACCGCGCGGGAAAAATCCCTCCCTTTCTTGTTTAATCGGGTTTGTATCGATGGATCGTGCGAAACAACAAAACTATACTAGTACTATACAGTACAACTGACAGTTCATTGGGCCGTCGTGTCGTCTACTCCTCCGTCGTAAGAGTGGAGCGCTCGCTTTCATAAATCTTCTAGTCCCTTTCGCCGACATGTGGGACATCAATCTACTGGGTCCACGTGCCATACCGGAATACAGTGCAGAGCAGTCGGGGTGAAGCACCCCAGTCATGGCGCCGGCGTAGTAATGAGCAATGAGGCGTCAAATCACAAAGCTGCACCTTTCCCACAGTTAAGTTGGAGGGACGAAGCAACCATCATTTCACTCGTTGCTGAATCCGCTTCTCCCTCATCTTCTTCAACTTAACCACGTGTTGCTTCTGCCGTTGTTCTGCCTCATGTGGGACGCGGATCGGCTTGGTAAAGCACTGACACGTGGGACCACATGTTAGCAAACCGCCAGGACAACGTCCTCCGAAAATAAGAAGCCTAATCCTAGACTTACAAAGGGCTACGTAGCTGCTACGTATACTTTCCATCTAATCTATATATGCCCCCCCTGATTTTCAGGTGGGGTGGGCCTAATCCTCTCCTTTAATCCAATCAAATAGTCCTACATCACATCAGTTTGTAACTTTACGTAAACCATTACGTCGATGTAGCATTGCTCAAATAAGAAACCTCCCCCGCCATCCGCGCGGCAAAATCACCTCCTTTTTACTAATCACGATTCTATAATTTTTTAGATCAATATAATTGAGATTTGTATAGATAGCACACAGGAGCAAAACCAAGTGGTACGGTTAAGGGCATCCACAATGTGTAGCCAAAAGTGAAAATAGCTTTTGGCATCGTGGGAACCATTATGGACGGTGTTGCCAAAGCGAAAAAGATGGAACCGAAGCTCCGTGATTGATTGATTCAAGGAATAGAAAAATGCAACGTCTCTCCTCTTTCTCCCATGCTTGGACGCATGTAGTAATACAGTATAGAGCACAGAGTCTACTCCCCTGTCCCTTCTATCACAAATCACAAAGCAGTGAGGCATCAAATCACAAAAGCACGGACGAAGCAACCATCATTTCACTCTTCGCTGACTCCGCTTCTCCATCGTCTTCTTCAAGAAGCCATCTCACCGCATAGTTACTCCTAGTAGTACTAGTAAAGGACTTCCTGGATGCAAATGGTGTTCTCCGTCGAACGCACTTAGCCAAACTACCACACAAAAAAATATCGTCGACGTCACCGCAATGGGGAAGGAAGTCAAATATAGTTACTACCTCCATTTTTTTGTACACAAGGCCAGTATATAAAAATTACAATTTGGAAAGGGCCACTAACACTAATCGAGGCAAAATTGGTGGGTTAGCAACCAAGGACATTAATATCCCCTGCATGCATGTGGAAGTGAGAAGGTTGGTTTGCATGGCGCTGCATTAATCAAGCGATGAGGAGTGAGATGGTTAGCTCTTTGGTCTTTGGAGAAGAAAATACGCATTAATTGACACGTGAAACGAGGATTTGTATCGATTAAATCCCGCGAAGGAAAACCCAGCCTTTCTTTTTTAACATTAGTACTCCTAGTACGTACTAAAAAGAAACGGAGGGAGTACGTACTTATCCTGTTTGGGTCTAGGCCTTGCATTGCCAAACTTCGCCACACATTTTTGCCAAGCTTACCTAAAGTTTTCAAAATGAGAAGGAGGTACACTTGCGCACGGCTATCGCGGTCGCACCGCACCCTCACATGGTCGCTCCTGCACGCCGCGGTCGCACCGCACCCTCACATGGTCGCTCCTGCACGCCGCGGTCGCACCGCACCCTCACACGCCGTAAACCCAACCAAGGGAACGCACCCTCACTGACATGTGATGTCGCATGTGAACACACCAAACACATCCATCCTATCGCTAACACATAATTTTCGTTCATAGAGTATTTTTATCCAAGCGCATGTTGGGGAGTATCTGTACGGCCTGTGCGGTGGTCTGTTGGGGAAGAAGAAGAGGTGAGGAAGAAGGAAAGAAGGGTTAGGAGACGTAGGATATTCATCCAACCGCCTGAAATGGTAGACTGACCCAAGTCAGGCTACTTGCATAACAAATATATGTTTTTACACAGCAAAAGATCCATGAAAACAACAACATAAAGAAAAACTATCACTGCTCGCAAAAAGAGACGGCCTCGTCGTTTTTGGCTGCCGGCGCGAACCAGCCGTCGTTGCCGACGTGTGTATCCGCACCGTGGTTGTCCTCGGCCTCCAGCTACTCGTTCAAGCAGAGAGTGTGGGCGCTCTGCGCGGATGAGAGCACAGCCCGGTTCAAGTCGAGGACGTCCGGTTCCGCCTGCAGGAGGGCCTCGATGGCAGCGGCATCCGTGCGCTCTGCGTCGAGTCGAGCCTCCGCCGCCCGGTTCAAGTCCAGGACGTCCGGTTCCGCCTGAAGGAGGGCGTCAATGAGAGCGGCATCCGCGCGCTCTGCGTTGAGTCGAGCCTGTGCCGCCCGGTTCAAGTCCAGGACGTCCGGTTCCGCCTGCAGGAGGGCCTTGATGGCAGCGGCATCCGCGCGCTCCGCCTCAAGTTGAGCCTCCGCCGCCCGGTTCACATCCACGACATCCAGTTCCGCCTGCAGGAGAGCCTTGATGGCAGCGGCATGCGCGCGCTCCGCATTGAGTTGAGCCTCTGACTCCCGGTCCTCCTTTAGTATCGCCATGTTGAACCGCTGGTCCGCGTGCACCATGCGAGACTCGGACGCCGACACGAAGTCGACGTCCATCGTCTCATACCCATCGGGGGCCTTCTGCGCCGCGACCTCCGCCATGAACATTGGATCAGCTTCCTCCTCCTCGTAGCTTTTCTCTAGAGAACACGGAGGTCTGTGGCACCAACCGCCACCGCGATTTCTGCGCGGCGCTCCGGCGTCAGCATCTTGTAGTAAGTGATCTTGCGGCGCACCATGGCTTTCCGGCAAACTAGGGGACACTTGATGCGGGCTACGGGATCGAAAGGTGGGGGAATGGGCTGGAGATTTGGTGTGGTTTTAGGGCAGTGGCTGGCGTAGGCCGAGCAGCGAAGGTTCTGGTGTGAATAGTGGTTCCGGTGACGACCGGTCAATCGGTTTTGACTGTACATCGCTCTTGTCTCGTTCATGTTGCAGCCTGGCACGCTGGACCCTCCACGTCGCCCACTGAATGGAACGCGCTTCGTCTTGCATTTTCGCTCGCTTGTGGGACCGCAGTTGAGAGCAAACCGACATCCCTCCCCCTCCCCCGCCCGCGTCATTTATTATACCACCACTTCCTCCGTTTTATGTGGAGTAAATAAAAACAGAGGGAGTATTACTACGGATGAGGATCCCCTGACGTGGCCGAACCAATTGAGCAACTGACATGCGGGGCCTAGCAAGCATGGGGTCCGCCAGTAAGTGACCGAAAGGGAGGGTAAGGCAGGGATACCTACGTCAGAGGATCCACTTCCACTATACTACTTTGACCAAATGTTAGAGTAATAATATATGACATGCAACTTACACAAATGTTAGAGTAATAATATATGACATGCAACTTACACAAAGCATACAGGGTCTAATGCATTTTTTGAGGCTAACTTTGAACAAATGTTAGAGTAATAATATATGACATGCAACTTACACAAAGCATACGGTCAAATTCATATGTGAAAGGAGTTTCCAATGATATAATTTTCACATTATACATCTCATGTACTATTAATCTTGTCAATAGTCAAATTGGAAACCATCTCGAGTACAAATCTAGGAGTTCGTACGAATCTAACAATATTGATTGGGCGTTGTTGAATTTTGATACCTTTTTTATCAAAGTAGATATACTTTGACTACACATAAAACTTATATGTAAACTACTCCCTCCTTCCATCTGTATAAGGCCTAATGCGTTTTCGAGGCTAACTTTGACCAAAAGGTAGAGCAATAATATATGACATGCAACTTAAATAAAGCATACCATCAAATTCGTATGTGAAAGGAGCTTCCAATGATATAATTTTTGCATTATACATGTCATGTACTATTAATCTTGTCAATAGTCAAAGGCGATCTTGAAAAATGCATTAGGCCCAATATAGATGGAAGGAGGGAGTAGAAAGGATAGGAGGGAGTATATTGTACGTTCAAAAATGAAACGAACATTGAATACCGTTTATATATGATTTGCGGATGCTATGATCACCGGTTCAAAATTTTGAATCCGCCTTAGGTATCATGTGCCCCCACTCGTTCCCTCCCGATTTCATCTCGGGTCCGAAGATCTATTGAAAGAGGACTAGGGTGGGTACATGCGAATGATACTTGGAGGAATGTTCAAATGAGGCATCCGGGAGGATGGACTCGACTGGAGGGCGACATGATCGATGGAGAAGAGGGTTGGAGAGGAATGAGAAATAAGCAAACGCCACATGATTATACTTGAACGGCTCAAATAAACAATAAGTTGTCTTGCTTGGCCTACATAGTGAAAGGCCTAATGCGCAACGCGGAGCACTGACGCTCGAATATGGCCGGGAAAATAGGGAAACAGACATGTGGGGCACACCCTCGGGACGATGTAGCGCAGACTAGTCCAATGGAGGAGCTGGACCACGACCTCCTCGCCATCGACAACCGTTCATGTGGGTAGTTGGGGCGAACAATGGGGCGCAGCTCTAGCACCGCCTCTAGACACGGCGACCGTGGTGAGCAACACGCTCATATCATCGCTAGACACGGTCGGTTTCAGTTTGCCGAGGGTGGCGTTAGTGTTGTGGCACGACCAACGGTATGTTTGGTTTGTGCCCAAGGTTGCCCCATCAAAGCATTGGGTAGCCAAAATTTTGGTTGAGGTATTGGTTGCCCATGATTTTGCCGACATTGGAAAGAAAAATGAACTTGAGTTGGCTTGAGTTCATTGGCATGCCAAAGAAATGGCAACCATCCAAACAAAGACCAATCTTTGGGTCATGACCAAAATTTGGGTTGAGGTATTGGTTGCCCATGATTTGGCCGACATTGGCAAGAAAAATGAACTAGAGTTGGCTAGAGTTCATTGGCATGCCAAAAAAATGGCAACCATCCAAACAAAGACCAATCTTTTGGTCATGAACAAAATTTTGGCAAGGTGCACTTTGGCCACAATCCAAACACACGCCAACACCCGGCTCGTCGAGGATGCACGGGGCGCCGCAACGCGTCCGCGGAGTGGTGTAGCATGGCCAACTGCATCCTCTGGACCTGAGACCATGCCAGGTCGTCTTTCTTTTTCAATGACATGCGGGGATCGCATGTGAGCAAAGGGCATCTCCAACGTTGCCACGACCGCAGCTGACTACCCTGGCACACCAAAACCCTCGTCCCTCACGCCGTCGCGCGGTGCGTTCCCAGCAGGCGCCAGCTACCAGCATTCATGCCGTCCATTCGTATGTCGTCATTAAGAGGCTCGGTGCCCGAGGAACAACTCCGGCGACTTAATGACGCACCCGGACGCTTGGCCTCACCAGAATGGGCTATTTAAAGCGGCAACGCCCAGCTAACCTCCACACCATAGCGCATCGTCCTCCTACCTGGAACCACATCCGCCATGACCGCAAGCGCGAACGCTCTGCGGGAGAGCTTGTCTTCGGGGATGGAGCTCGAGGTCGCCGCCCTCGCTGAAGTCGCCGCACAAGCGGTGGCCACGCTGGCGGCCGACGACGGGAGCACTGTCAGCCATGCGTCCTACTTGCCACCGTCCAACGTCCGGCACCGCCGAGGTCGCGGACTCCTCCGAGGATGAGTAGGGCATGGGAGGCGGCAGGGCATGGTGTGCCAACTGGCCGGTCCGTCTCCCGTGTTCTACTTTTCCTCGCCGGAGACCGCACCTTCACTTCACGGGTCCTGAACCCCGCCCCCTACATGGAGATCACAGATGGAGGACGTCGGTCGCCGCCATAGAATAGGTTTAGGTTCGGGTTTCTTTTATTTTTTTGTCCTATAAAAGTTCGAAATGTAATGAAATCTGCCGTGTTTGCATTAATCTTGGCCGGTGTATATGAACTTTCACAATAATACACATATTGTAGGAGTACTAGCAAGATGCCCGTGCGTTTCACGGAAGATCAAGATCTTGTAGGATAAAAGGATGAACGAGGGAAAGCCTTATCTGCAAATGTGGAGAGGAGTGCGGGTAAATTGTCATAGTTTCCTTCCTATCCGTTAGATATAGATCGGATGGCCTATATTGCAGGATCGGACACATCTTTCTACATCTACGGGAACCTAGGAAAGGGTTAACGTAAATTGCCTCTTTCTCTCCTCCCCTGATTTTCATGGTGGTGGGCCCCTCCCTCCCCCCAATCTACAGTCAACAGCTCACACGTTTCACATTACATTAATTACGTAACTGGGATTACGTAGGTGTAGCATTACTCGTCCTAAAAAACCCAACTAAGCCAACCTCCTAGCATATCGCGCGGGAAAAGACCCGGCCGCGCCGTTTTAGTCGGGATTACCGGATTACTAGTAGTAGTATCGATGGATCACGCGAAGCAACATATTTTTTTTGTGGGGGCGAAGCACCTAGTTTAAAAGGAAAAAATGAGGTACACTCACAGCACTCCTGTCGCGGTCGCATTGCACCCCACACACGTTCGGTCCTGCACACGGCTCACGCAAACGGAACGCGCTTCAGATTGCCTCTTCACTCACACGTGGGACTGCGGTTGGAGAAACCGACCATGCGCCAAACTCCCCCCGCCCATCGTGCGAAAATCCCCCCCACACACACACACCCAAAAATTCCCCCCAAATCTGATTCAACCGCCCTTCGGCCAACTAGCCAATAATATTCCCAAACCCCCTCCCCCATGTCCCCCTCCACTCCATTCGCTCCGCCAAAGCCACCCTCCCCGCCGCACCGATACGTCGGCGCCGCGGTTCGGCAATCCTCTCGCTCCCACAGTATGCTCTCGTAAACTGCCGTCCTCTAGCCACGCCGCCACCTCTGGCTACGTTCTTGTGGAGGCGCATGGCGGTCAGCGCCGCCACCGCTAGCGACGTTCGTGTGGAGACGCACGGCGGTCAGCTTCACCCACGGTACGCGCATTCTAGACTGAGGCCCTGTTCATGTCGGTGTAGCGCTGAATGTTAGCTGATAGACGCTATTAATCTCACTGTTTGCCGAAGTAGTTTACTGTCAATATGCTCTTCTTAAGAACCTTCCTTGCCCTGTTCTGCACTCAATCTGCTTAGCTGAGATGGCATGCCAAGGCCGATTAGTTGCTAAAATATCCTGCCATATATTTATTGTGACGTAGATTGCCATGGTCTAGTAGCCAATCTGTTAGGTGAAATAGCTCTACACTGTTTTATACTCGATCTTTGTTGCTGCG
Organism: Triticum dicoccoides; assembly: GCF_002162155.2. Classification (NCBI taxonomy): domain Eukaryota; kingdom Viridiplantae; phylum Streptophyta; class Magnoliopsida; order Poales; family Poaceae; genus Triticum; species Triticum dicoccoides. The sequence continues at coordinate 671,262,708 of NC_041382.1, read as the reverse complement.
ATGGCCTTCGATAGTTCGATGGCTGTGTGCTCGGCCTCATTGACTACTGAAACAGCCTGCCATAATTTGGCACTCAAATCTGTTTGCTGAATTAGCTTTACATATATTTCGTTACTTAGATCTGCTCGTCCAAATATCTTGCCATAGCTTTAGACATCGACCTAGGTATTTTTTTCTGGACTTCATAAAAAAGCATATATATTTTTCCTATAATATCTAGTAGAAGAACTAATTTGTATGTCTAACAGATGGACAGGACTTGGATAACTTCTGCTCGAAGATTCTCCGCTGCATATGTCGAGGGGGTTAAAAACTTCATGAACTTTATCAGAGCTGAGTATGGTGGTCCGAAATCAGATGTGCTCTGCCTGTGTAGCAGTTGTATGAATTAAGTTACAAGACCCCTATCAACTGTGCAAAATCATCTACACTTGTATGGGATGTCGGTCACACATACTAGGTGGGTTCATCATGGTGAAGCTGTGAACGTCAATGTTATTGACTACGTGGAAGCAGCAGATCACCATCTTGATCTGCCTGATGCTCAGGTGGAAGAGGAGGAGCAGGTGGTGGCGGAGCCAGTGAGTTTGACCAACATTGAAACAATGCTACGAAATGTTCGTGCATTCCGTGAACTTTCACCTGCAGAAGAAAAACGGTGGGCCCGCATGTTGGAACAATGCAACGTTGCTATTACCCCAGGAAATAAGCTGTCAGTATTCTCAGCTATGGTCACCTTTTTTCAGGTGAATACATCTGAGCGGATGACCAACAAATCATTCGATGCGATGTTGGCTGCATTCCGCGAATCTTTCTCATATGCGTCTGAGCTGCCACACACCTACAGTAAAATGAAGAATTTCCTTCGTGCAGTTGGAATTGGATATGATATGATCCATGTTTGTAAGAATAATTGTGTTCTGTTCCGGAAGGATTATGCAACTTAAGTGAATGCCTGAAATGCAAATCATCAAGATGGAAAGATGGCGATGCTGTGAAGAGGATTCCTCATAATGTTCTGAGACATTTTCCAATTACACCAAGATTGCAGAGGTTGTTTCATGATGCTGAAACAAGAGAGGATGTACTGTGGCATTCTAGGAACCAGGAGTACAGAGATCAGAATGTAATGAGCCATCCATCTCATGGTAGTGAGTGGAAAAGCTTCAATGATAAACACAAAGAGTTTGCTTCTGACCCGAGAAACATTAGACATGGCTTAGCTTCAGATGGATTTAACCCATTTGGCCACCAGAGCGCCACATATAGCATGTGGCCAGTGCTTGTTATCCCTTACAACATGCCTCCAAATGTCTGCACCAAAGAATCAAACTACATGATGGCCTTGCTCATCCCAGGTCCAAAAATTCCTGGATAGGATTTTGATTTGTTCATGGAGCCTCTTGTGGAGGAACTTCAACAGCTATGGAAGGGTGTTCTCACTCGAGACCTATATAGCAGCCCACCAGCTGATTTCTTTCTGCGTGCTGTTATAATTTGGTGCATCCATGATTATCCGGCTTTGGGCACTATGTCAGGGAGAATGACACATGGTTACAATGCATGTGTTCGCTGTGATAGGAATCCGCTGTCATACGCAATACTTAGCAAGATCTGTTACATTGGACACCGCTGTTTCCTTGCCAAGGACAAGCCGCTTCCTAGAAAATACCGAAGACATGTGTTCAATGCAAAGCTTGAAAACCGTGATGCGCCAAAGAGGCTCACCGCCGATGAGATGCAAGTGGAATTAGAGAAGGTCAGGCATATTACACCAGGAAACCATCCTGATAATGGTAGCGGGAAAAGGAAGCGTGGCAGGGCAGAAGAGAGATTATTGTTTACCCGCAGGTCCACTTTGTGGGACTTGGAGTATTGGAAAGATTTGGATCTGCGGCATAATCTTGATGTGATGCACATCGAGAAAAATATATGTGACAGCATTATCGGCACACTTCTTAATATTGAAGGCAAGAGGAAAGATACCTTAAAATCTAGGATTGATTTGACACACCTGGGTATCAGACAGGATATGGCACCAGCTGTGTACATCTTGGACAAGGTAAAAATAAAAGAATTCTGTGAGGTCCTGTCACGTGTGAGATTCCCACATGGATTTGCTTCCAACCCTGAAAGGAGAGTCAGTGCAGATGGAAACAAGGTACAAGGGTTGAAAACTCATGACTGCCACCACTAGTAGAAAACAGGGCTTTGGTCCAGGCCGGGTCAGCCCATTAGTCTCGGTTCAGTCCAGAACCGGGACCAATGGGGGCATTGGTCCCGGTTCGTGAGCCCAGGGGGCCGACCGGGCCATGTGGGCCATTGGTCCCGGTTCATCTGGACCTTTTGGTCCCGGTTGGTGGGATGAACCGGGACCAATGGGCCTCGCTCCTCGCCCACAACCATTGGTCCCGGTTCGTGCCTCAAACCGGGACTAAAGATTAGACCTTTAGTCCCGGTTTGAGGCACGAACCGGGACTAATGGGG
>NC_041382.1:671252272-671260029 GCF_002162155.2 Triticum dicoccoides | reverse complement strand
AAAAGAAAATAAGTTTCCCATGTGATATGTGGTCTAGTTGTTGGGAAAATTTGCAAATGTGAATTTTGACTTCATTTGCAAAATCTCTCTGAAATTTGTAAAAATGGGCATAACTTTTGCATACTAACTCGGATGAAAAAGTTTTTTATATGAAAAATCATCTACTTGAAAAGTTACATCCGAATTTAATCGGGGGAACCCCGTTAAACATTTTCAAAATCCTCAAAAACCTAATAGAAAAAAGTTACGGGGCTTTTAAGATCTAGAGTGAAAAAAATTGAAAAAAAATTCAAACAGTGGGCAAACTGTGGTCAAAAAATGGTCAAACTAATTATTCTAGAATATTAGTGTTACTAAATAATTATTTCTGTAATTTCAATTTTGGTCAAATCTGGTCAAACTGTGGTCAAACAATGGTCAAACTAATTATTCAAGAAATATTAGTGTTACTAAATAATTATTGTTTTTAAAACAATAGTTTCAAAATAAAACTATGAAATGTGTCACTTCATGCTCAAGCAAAATTCCTGAAGGTTAATAGGATTGACATCTTAGTATTGTCAGGAAAACAACAAGTGCAGACTTGTAGCGAGGGAGAATAGAACCCAGAAGTTAAGCATGCTCAGGCTGGGGGAGTGGGAGGATGGGTGACCGTTCGGGAAGTTAGATGATTTGGAATGATGAGGGGTGATTAGAGGATAAATTGAGAAGTGATGAGGGGTGGTGATTACAGACTAGAGGTTAAAATAATTCAGAAATTTGAAAATCAAAAAAAATTCAAAAAATATTTCAAAAAAAATTTCAAAAAAAAATCATAAAATTTCCTTTAGTGCCGGTTGGTGTTACCAACCGGGACTAAAGGTGGAGCTCCACGTGGCCGCGCCCTTTAGTCCCGGTTCTGGATTGAACCGGGACTAAAGGGAGAGGCATTAGTACCGACCCTTTAGTCCCGGTTCCAGAATCGGGACTAAAGGCCCTTATGAACCGGGACTGAAGGCCCTTTTTCTACTAGTGCACGTCCTACTTCAAAGGGTTTTACCTGTTATCCTTAGAGGATTGGGCCGCCCTGGCTTATACAGAGCAGTTGCAGAGTTGGGACAATTCTTCAGGGAACTCTGCAGTAGGAATATCAGGATAGATGCTTTGGAGCATCTTAGAGACAAGATACCAACTATCCTATGCGACCTTGAGAAGATATATCCTCCAGCCTTCTTTGATGTGATGGTGCATTTGGCTGTTCAACTACCTGATGAGGCACTACTTAGAGGTCCAGTACAGTATGGCTGGATGTACCCTATTGAAAGGAGGCTAGGCACTTTCAAGGGCTATGTTAGGAACAGAGCTAGACCCGACGGTTCCATTGCAGAGGCCTACATTGCTACAGAAGTGTTGACATTCTGCTCAAAATACATTGAAACAATCCCGGGCTCAATGTTTTCGATTATTCTGTTCAAGTTACAGGGAAGAGTCGACAAGAGGACAAACCTAAATATTTGGACAAAATGGTTTGGTATGTGTTGAATAACTGTCCTGAGATACGACCTTATATCAAGTAAGTGAAGTACTACAGCTTATACATCGTAATCTACCAAACTTGCAGCACATTCTTATATATTTAGATGTTTGACGCGATCACTATGTTGTGCAGCATCTACAAAGAGGAGTTATTGCTGCAAAATCCAAGAAACATTGACAAACTGGTTATGGAAGGATTTGCGAAATGGTTCAAGAACCATGTAAGCTTTTGAAGTGCACTGCCAGTTTTTTTAATATATTGACTACATAAGATGATCAGCTTGTCTATTTTCTAACCATAGGTTAAGAAGATGCGGGAGGACGGGCAGGCAGTTGATGATGCCCTTTACTCGCTAGCAATGGGTCCTGATACTCGGGTAAGACATTGTGAATCTTGCGTTGTTGGAGATGTGCGCTACAACACCCTTGCACGAGACGAAGGCAGGAAGACACAAAATAGTGCCATCATGAGCACGGATACGTAAGACAAAGAGACAACTGAAATGTATGCTAACATAACAGACATTGTTCAGTTGTAGTATATCTCCAGTTTCGAGGATCATCGGTGTGTGGTTCTATTGTGCTGTTTTTGGTATAACCTGTTTTCCAGGATCGCAAAACCCAGAGCTGATGATTATTTCAAATCCATCAATGTCAAGGTGGCGTACCGTACCAACGAGCCTTTTATTTGGCAAATCAAGCAACACATATATTTTTCTTGGAAGACACATTTGCATGTAGCGATGACTGGAGAGTATTGCAAAGGTTTGAGCAGAGGAATTCGTTTAATGAAGTTGCACAACAAGATGATGCTTACACTGCTCCTGATGTACAAGATAACATAGATGTTCCTAATATCTTTGAGAACCATCACGTCAGTGACGCCGGCGAAAAGATTGCATGTCGTGTTGTGGACATACAAGAGTTGATCAAGAAGAAGCCAACGTTCGAGGATGTTGAGGACGAAGAAGAAGATGACACCGTGGGGAATTACAATTGAGACTGATACACATGGTGAAGATGTTGACGCTGCTGCTGCGGATGATGATTACATTGCTTTTGTCGTATTTGCCTGTCAAAAGACGTTTTTTTATCTACTATGTGAAATTGTGTTTGCTATGACAACTGAAACCTGATGAACATGTTGTTTAGTATTTTGCTGTGAGAACATCACTTGTTATGTATGTTGATTTGTGTTTGGTGATTGTATGACAACTAAAACATGATGACATTGTTGTTTAGTTGTACTCATATTTGGGTGTGAAACTTGAATTTGATGACATAGTTTGCTGTTGGACAGCAATTTGCTCGACGTCTTCAAATGAGAACAAAGCTGACCCGATAGGGCCTCTGCTATTTATTTATTTACATGAGCAAAAGGGGATACCCCCTGATTTCCGTTAATAGAAATCATTAGATGTTCAAAACACTACGCCCAGCCTGCTACACAGGTTTCATTCATTACTAGTTTCAGCAAAGTGCTCATGTCGTAGCCATTGAATATATCACGAGTGCTACATACACTGCAAATAAAGAGACAATCGTCCTACAAAGCACATCGATTTTGCCCATTATCTTCACAAGCTCTTTCATCTCCTCATTGCTGTCAAGGCCGTTCAGTAGCTATTGCTTGGCCATGATCAGAGGAACTACATCTTTAACCTTCTGCTATGCATCTTCCTCTTCTGCCGTTCCTTCAGTTACTTGTCCAACACCCCAACCTGCTGGTATTGGGATTCCTCGGCTAACCAAATAATCAGCGTAGTTGCATTCCCCCACATCAGCAACTTCCTAGAAATAGAAATCACACGAATCTTCCTTTTTCTGCATGAATCAAATTGGTAGATCATCAACCAAACTATTAAAAAAATCAGTAACTGAAAGCAGTAGAACAACACTTAAACATATTATTACCCCATGATTCGGGCATTTGTAGAAGACTCGGCCAGGGTTGTGGATCGTGGTTGAGACGCGACGGGTGACTCTGCGTGATTTGCAGCAGTGGCACCACACCAACGGTAGCGGGTTGCGATGAGCAATCGACTGCGGTGTGCATGCCGGCAAGGGTGTGGTGAGACCCACAAGCGATGGTACGGGTTGCGACTTGGCGCATATCTGGTTGTTGCCTGCTGAAGAGCAGGTGGAAGAGCAACCAGCGGACATGGTTGCTGCGGCCAGAGCTTCTGATGCTAGGTAGAGTAAGTAGAGAAGAGGAGAAGCGAACATTGGATATGTCAGTTTCATTACTTGAAGAGTAGCATAGCACCATATATAGTCATAGTCTAGGTTTGGATTCGAACCAGCTATAGGAGCACGTCTTTCTTTTTTCTAAAACTCGGCAATGTCTCTTTACTGGTACACTAGCTTGTTCTATACGCCTTCCCAAGTCTTTGATTTTCTTTCCCTTTTTTGCGAGGACCTGATAGCCGGGACCCACCGGAAGGGCCTCTATATTTCGCGAAAAAAACGTTCCCCCCGCTGACATGTCGGACCCACCAGCTATATCTTCGCACGCAAGGAAGTGCCTCCTTATTACGCACAAAAAAAATGAATACCCCCTGCTAGCTGGGACCCACCATAGTGGGAGGATGACTTGTGGGCCAACAAAGTTGATAGGGACGGAGGGCTTTGTCAACTTAGTCAATATTAACGATTCTAGCTCCAGTGACCGTACGATGTCCATCCAACGGGCGTAGTGCTTCTTCAACCTCTGGTCTTCTTGCTCTAGCTGCCCAAAGCAGTGCCGATCATGCCGCGTGCTCCTGCCTCCCATGGTCGGCTGTGCTGCCGCGGAGGCCTCACCGCCCCTACTATTCCCACCGCTGGCCAGGCCCTTCGGCGACGGTAGCCTCACACCGCAGCCGAACCAGTGAACCCTTGTACTCCTCTCCGCGTGGGCTTCCACTTCCGCGTCTTCCCCGGCTCCGCGTAGTCCCCTTCCTAGGCCTTGCCGTCGTCCACCGCCGTGGTGCTCTCCACGCGGCGTGGTCAACATGATCAAGGAACGACTTCCATCGGAAGAGTACTGTACGTGGAGAGGCTGACAACTGGGACCATGGCCACATCCCAGTTTTTTTGTGATTTGCCAAGTAAGTTGCTTTGTCATGCCTGTTGGGCTGCAAATCTTTCAAGACGAGGAGAGCTTTCATTCGGCTGGCCGAGAAAATGGACCATCAGTAATGAGAAATGGGTTGTACATTTTTAAAACACATCAAACCGGCAATTAGTTTCAAATATCTTTTTTTTCATTTCAAGATTTTAAATTACATTAATTTTTATGCGTGGAGAATTTGTTGGATTTTATATTGATATACATTTATTTTTAAAATCAGTTTGAGTGTGAGTCGAAATTTCGGGATTAAAAAGAGTTCGGACTGCACCGAAATATGCAAAATTTCGTATAATTTTTTAACCGTGGCCACAATTTGGGCTGTAATGCTAACAAAAAGAATATGGGCTCCAAAAAAACCTTAAGAATTAGCAAATAGGCTGAAAATTATTAGAAATAATGGCAGATAGGTTGTATGCTGTTTTCCATAGATTTGAGACTTTCCTAAAAAAAGGTTGACGCACAAGCAGTGACTGTTGGATGTCCATCCAACGGCCGTCGTGCTTCTTCAATCTCTTCTCTTCCTGCTCCAGCCGCTCAAACTGGCGCCGGCGGGACTGCCTGCTCCCTCCTCCCCGCGGCCGGCTCTGCTGCCGCGCAGGCCTCACCGCCCCACCGTACTCCCATCGCTGGCCTAGCCATCCCTCTACTCACCCACACCTGTTTTTATTCTCCGGCGACGACGGACGAACCAGTAAACCCTCATACAGTCGTACTCCCCTCCGCGTGGGAAACAACTGCCGAGTCTTCCCTGCCTCCGTGTCGTTCCCTTCCTAGGCCTCGCCGTCGTCCACCACCCTGGTGCTCTCAGCATGGCCTGGTCAACATGGTCAACGACCGATATGCATCTAAAGTGGACTGTACCTGGAGAGGCCGACAGCTGGCTCCACGGCCGCACGCAAGGAAATCCCTCCTTATTACGCGCAAAATAATGATTCCTCCACCTGACATCAGGGACCCACCGAAAGGGCCTCTGTATTTCATAAAAAAAACGTTACCGCCGCTGACAGCTCGGATCCACCAGCTATATCTTCGCACGGAAGGAAGTCCCTCCTTATTACGCACAAAAAAATGAATACTCCCCCTGTTAGCTGGGACCCAGTATAGTGGCAGGCTGACTTGTGGGCCTACTAAGTTGACGGGGATGGAGGGCTTTGTCAACTTAGTCAATAATGCACGATTCTAGCTCCAGTGACCGTACGATGTCCACCCAACGGCCGTAGTGCTTCTTCAACCTCTGGTCTTCTTGCTCCAGCCGCCCAAACCAGCGCCGGTCGTGCCTCGTGCTCCTGCCTCCCGTGGCCGGCTGCGATGCGGCGAAGGCCTCACCGCCCCCTAATACTCCCACCACTGGCCAGGCCATCCCTCTACTCACCCACACCCCCTGTTACTCTGCGGCGACGGCAGCCTCACACCGCAGCGAACCGGTGCCCTCGTACTCCTCTACGCGTGGGCATCCACTGCTGCGTCTTCCCCGGCTCTGCTTCGTCCCCTTCCTAGGCCTCGCCGTCGTCCACCGCCCTGGTGCGCTCGGCGCGGCATGGTCAACATGGTCAAGGAACGGCTTCCATCGGACATGGACTGTACGTGGAGAGGCTGACAGTTGGGTCCACGGCTGCAGCAAGGAAGTGCCTCCTTATTACGTGCAAAATAATTATTCCTCCACCTGACAGCAGGGACCCACCGGACGGGCCACCAGTATTTTGCGAAAAAAATCATTTCCCCCTGACTGCTGGGACCCACCGGACGAGCCACCGTATTTCGTGAAAAAACATTCCCCCTGCTGTCAGCTCAGACCCACCGGAAGTGCCTCCTTATTACGCACAAAAAATGAATACTCCCCTGGCTAGCTGGGACCCACCTTGGTGGGAGGCTGACTTGTGGGCCTACTAAGTTGACCGGGACGAAGGGCTTTGTCAACTTAGTCAATATGAACGATTCTAGCTCCATTGACCGTACGATGTCCATCCAACGGCCGTAGTGCTTCTTCAACCTCTGGTCTTCTTGCTCCAGCCGCCCCAAGCAGCGCCGGTCGTGTCACATGCTCCTGCCTCCCGTGGACGGCTGTGCTGCCGCGGAGGCCTCACCACCCCCTAGTATTCCCACCGCTGGCCAGGCCCTGCGGCGACGGCAGCCTCACACCACAGTCGAACCAGTGAACCCTCGTACTCCTCTCCACGCGCGCGGGGGCTTCCACTGCCGTGTCTTCCCCGGCTCCCCGTCGTCCCCTTCCTAGGCCTCGCCGTCGTCCACAGCCCTGGTGCTCTCGGCGTGGCATGGTCAACGTGGTCAAGGAACGACTTCCATCGGACGTGGACTGTACGTGGAGAGGCTGACAGCTGGGTCCACGGCGGCAGCAAGGAAGTGCCTCCATATTACACGGAAAATAACGATTCCTCCACCTGACAGCAGGGACCCACCGGATGGGCCACCGTATTTCGCGAAAAAAACATTTCCTCCCTGACTGCTGGGACCCACCAGCTACACCTTCGCACGCAAGGAAGTGCCTGACAGTCGGGACCCACTTGGTCAAAGCATACGTAGCGTTGTCATTCTGGTCGCGAGCGTGTACGTACATATATACTGGTGGATGTAGAGGCGCGCACGTGTCGTAGTAGAGGCGCGCACGTAGCGTGCACACGTACGTACAACGGCCAGGGTGCAAGAAAGAAAATACGACCACGTATGTGTACATACGGGCGGGGTCTCGAATGCCTACTCACGCATATGTATGGCGAGGGCTCGTGTGCATGGCTGGGTCGGAACGAAGAAACATCGTCGTCGTCGTGTTCATGGGGAGGCAACGGAATGCGTCGTGTTCATCGGGAGGCAACGCGGCTGGGTCGGAATGAAATGCGTGGTCGTCTTCATCGGGAGGGCTTGGGCGGAAGAGGCGATGGAAACGAGGCCTAGCGTACCGCACAACGAAGGAAACGGACCTCCTACGGTCGAAACGGGGGTCCTGTTGATCGGGAGGGGTGTGGCGTACCGCAAAACGGAGGAAACAGACCTCCTACGGTCGAAACGGGGGTCCTGATGATCGGGAGGGGTGTGGCGTACCGCAAAACGGAGGAAACGGACCTCCTACAGTCGAAACGGGGGTCCTGTTGATCAGGAGGGGTGTGGCATACCG
>NC_041382.1:671151227-671251612 GCF_002162155.2 Triticum dicoccoides | reverse complement strand
CCCGCAACGCTCACTGTTCATCCAATCGATCGGCTTCAGTTAGCAGCAGTAGCCAAGGAATCGCTCGATCGGGTTTAGTTAACAGCCATCGATCGATCGCTCGGGTTCAGTAACGCGTAGCCTGCAGTGCAATCTCTCGGGTTCAGTTAGAGTCAACGCCTCGCACACACGCGCGTACGTGTATGAGAGAAACACGCATCGCTCGGCCCCCGACCTCCCACCGTAACCGGGAACTCCCTGAAATTTTCGTCCCCTCGCTTCTACCACGGTTTTTTCCGTCATGGACGGCCCAAAGAATGTCATGCAGCTGCGTCTCCAGCCCGCCCAGGACAAAAAAGCCCATTTTCTGTCATGATTTTTTGTCATAGAAGTAGGAGCCCACCACATCTATGATGATACCGGGTTTTGTCACAATTATTGTCATAGAAGTGTCATATGTATGATAGGAAAAAAATTCGTTCGGCCCAAAGTGTCACGGATGTGTCTTTTTTTGTAGTGAATCTCTCATGGAACATTTCACCCTACCAGATCATTTCATAGATGCAGATGTGCAGAAAGTTAAGGACGCTGCTCTTAGGAAGATGGCAATTGCATTCAACAACCACAAGAAAACTATATGGACCAAGCACGTCGCAAGAGGAAAGAAGACACCATAATTCAAGGGAACACTTGAGAAACAAAGAGATCACTGGCCCACTTCCATGAAATTCAAGGAATCAGAATTAGCAAAGGAACGGTCAAGAGTAAACAAGCTCAATGCCACGAAAAAGGGGCATTTCCATATGCTGGGGCCAGGTGGCTACGCGGTGGCAATGCCTAAGTGGGATAAGTCTGAGCAATAGATGGTGGATGCAGGGTTCACTCCAGTTACATTGAGCTGGCCGGAAAGGTGCATGACATGGTTCTATGCGTAAGGGGGGTGTTGGACTCCTAGACGGGCAAGGTTTTGAAGAAGGCAAGTCTTAAAAGGAGCCGCCGACAAGTTACTTGTTGCAATAGAAGAGGCTCGAACGGGGGTGTTCACGCCCAATAGAGAGAACGATGAGCTTACACGCGCCCTGGGAAATCCTGAACACCCGGGAAGGACACGAGGCAAAGGTGTTGTTCCGTGGTATGAGGGGTTTGCGGACAGGAACACCGACTACAGAAGCCATGCGAGAAGGAATGTGGAGGAGGAGAAGAAGAGGAAGCTGGAGGAGGAGCAGAGGAGGCAGGAAGCAGAACACCTTAAACGCCTAGAATCAAAGCACACGGAGTTGGCACTCCAATTCCACGGCAGCAACAACAGATCGACTCACTTAGCCAAGAAAAGGGGTCTCAGCAGCGGCAGTAGCTAGCGGATGATCCCGCATTGGATAGCACCGTCCCATCCATGCCGAGAAGCAGTGTGGGTTCCACCCCGGACGAGGCACTGCTGGATAGATACCCTATGGATGACATCATGGAGAGCACTAATTGTTAGATACACTTCAAAATGAAGAACATATCCATGAAGGTGGCAGACGCTGTTGCTTATACAAATCCCCCCGAAGCAACCTTTCATTGCAACCCGATTCCAGCTGGCTATGCTCATGTCGTGGTTGATGAAGTGGTGGACCAATATTCGGGGCTAGAGCTTGACATTCCTGGAGGTGACAAGGAGCACACACTGGGAGAGGCCATACATCATATCATACTATGGAGAAAGGATTGCATCATCTTTCCAGGGCCACTGACACCGCGTCAGCCGGCTCCTGCTCGAAGTCCGCCACCGCGTCAGCACACTCCCGCTCCTCCAAGTCACCAGCCACTGCCTCGGCACAGTCCTGCTCCTTCAAGTCCGTCAACGCGTCAGCCCACTCCTCCTCCTCCAAGACCAGCACTACGTCAGGCCACTCCTCCTGCTCCAAGTCCGGCACCACGTCAGCCCACTCCTCCTCCTCCAAGTCATCCTTGTTAGTCGTCTCCGCCGCCTCAGCAACAACGGAAGAGAGCCGTCGCAGCTATGGTGCGTAGAGGTACAAGTTGAGGTACATGATTAGGTACAGGAGGCAAGCGATTCCAATATGGTCCAAGCAACCTCGCACCTCTTCCGAAGAGGCCTTACGACCTAACTCCAGAGGAAAAAGAAGCCGAAGTGCGAGCCCATTTGGACGCCCATTTTGGACCGAATCTAGCAACGCCGCCAAAGGAGAAAGTGCCTGAGCATATCGTTGACCACTTTATTCATATGGCTGAATCACCACCTCCCAAGCCTGTTGACTCAGACTATGAGTGCCAAATCATAAAGGCACATCGAGCACAACAAAAGAAGGAGTCAAGCTCGACCTCGAGCCAAGCAGCTGCCAGAAAAAGCGGGAAAACCGTTACCCAGCTGGGAGAACAGGTGGTGCAATCTATCCCCCTGCTCATTACACCAACACATGCGACTACCGGCGCCGATCAGCTGGTAATAACCGACGAGCATAGAAGGCAGGCTGCAGAGCTCAGTATCATTGTTTATCAACTCCTAGATATTGTGCCCATGGATACACTTAGAGAGGAGGACATAAAACAGAAAGATGTCCGGGGCGAACCTGAGGTCAAGCCTGAGGAGGTCAAGAAGCTCTCAACGAGAATGTACGAATTGCATCAATGGTACATGGAAATTACCAAGACTACCAATCAAGAGTCCCTCATGATGAAAGTCAAGGAAGAACATTACTTCAATGAGACAGCTCTATCTATTGAGTATACAGAACTGTTTCAGTTATTCAATCAAGACGCACTTGACAAATCTATCGTCAGTTGCTATTGTCTGTAAGTGATTTCTTTCTGTAATTTAAGTCTCAAGCTAGCTGTAGTGCTCGTTGATCATTACCTGTAATTATCCTCACTATATTCTTTTATGTGGTATTATGCAGGATGAAGATGTATGAAATGAAAAAAGCTGGACGCTATGGCATTGGGTTCATTGACCCAAATACCATTAAAAAAGAGACATCGACATATGAACGGTATAAAGCAGACGTGGAGAAAAACATGCTAGAGTTCTTGAAGCGCCTCAATACAAATCGAGATATACTACTTCCTTACAACTTCTAGTGAGTCACACTGTCTTCTACTACAAATTATGTTTTTGCTTACTAGCTAGATGTTAATAAGTGTAGAGGGTTTAGGGTAGTTGATGAGTGTTATGCACATGCCCGCTTAATTTATACATGCAATTCTATGCGCATGCAGTTACCACTGGATCTTGTTAGTCATTAAATTGAAGAAGGAACAGTTGAAGTACTGGACTCACTACTTAAAGAACCTACTGACTACTCAAGCGTGAAGGGGATAGTCAACAGGTAATTCTAATCATTATTGAACTATATGTCGGCCTCTTTAGTTCGTCATTTCCTGAGATCAACTAATTAATTACTCCTTTTATTCGTTTTTTTGCCGGCGGGCAGGGCTTGGCAAAGGTTCATCAAAACAGTTCCAGGCGAATGGAAACAAAAGCTGCATTGCTTTCGACCCAAGGTAAGTAATTAAGTATAGTACTAGCTAGCTACCATATGTTTAATTCTAGTTTCAATACCATTAATTAGCATGCTTGATTAATTATTATCTGATTGAATCTATTCTCGTAAAGGCCATGAAGCAGGCGTCGGGGACTAATTTATGTGCATACTACGTTTGTGACAACATTCGCATGATAGCGTCCGAAAGGACCAAATCTGCTAGACAGTTATGGGTACGTTTGCCAGAACACTATTCACAATTTTACATCATTATCGATGTCTAATCACACAACTAATACATGCATATTGATCTCCGTCTTAAAAGTTCAATGAGGTGCAGGATAAGCTCCTAGCGGAGGATCGTGTACGAGCAATTCAACATGAAATAGCAGGATTTTTGCTCGATTAGGTCATAGATCCCAAAGGAGAATACCATTATCCGCTACCGCGGTAATGCTTCCATGTAGGAGAAATTGTATATACCAAATTGTATATGCATACATGTGTATGTGTGAATGGTGGTGCGAGAAATTCGATTATATATATATATATATATATATATATATATATATATATATATATGATTGGTTCTATGAGAAATTTTATTTATATATGTGCATAACATGTACAATATGTAGTATCGTAAAAATACCAGCAAATGAAAATCAATTAAATGGAAAACACAAAATTAAAGGAAAAAGAAATCAGGAACCCAAAACCCCCCAAACCTTCTAGTACCGGTTGGTGTTACCAACCGGTACTAAAGGTCTCCCCGCCCCTGGCGCTGGCTCGTGCCACGTGGTGGCCCTTTAGTGACGGTTCATGTTGAATCGGTACTAAAGGGGGACCATTAGTCCCCACCCTTTAGTGCTGGTTACAGAACCGACACTAAAGGGCCTTACGAACCCGTGATGCAGCCCAGTTCTGCCACTAGTAGTCTGCCACAAAAATTCCCTATGCCCAGAGCACCGGAAATAATCAAAGACAAATAGCATAATTCTTCGACATCGAAAGATAAATATTCCAATGCAATAATAATTCAAGTATGAATATTATAATGCAGATATAATGTTTTGAAATAAAATATTTCAATGTTGAATTCAACTTATTCGAACACAAGTTGTAGTTATCTCCTTCAAACACCCACAATGCTCAACCGGGTCATTCTTAAGTTGCTCATAAGTTCCTTCATGGCGAATCTGCTGGTGCATTTGGGCGAAATCCTCAAACATCGCCGGATTTTGCTCCGGTAGATGGATATGATCACTCATCTCTTGAAACTACAGACCTTGGCAAACTCCTCACTCTCATCCTCCACAATTATGTTGTGCATGATTACACAAGTTGTCATCACCTCCCATAGTGTCTCTGAATCTCATAGTTTAGCAAGTCCGCGAACAACTGCAAAATGGGCTTGGAGCACTCCAAGTGCCCTCTCCACATCATTTTTAACACCTTCCTGTTTTGTGGCAAAGTGCCATTTTTTGTTACCCTCGGCTTAGTGATGGTCTTGACGAAGGTCGCCCATGAAGGATACATACCATCACAAAGATAGTATCCCATGTCGTAAGCATTGTCATTGGTGGTATATTGCATGTATGAGCTTCGTAAGCACACAACTTTGCAAACAATGGAGACAATTCCACCATGTTGATGTCATTGTCAGACCTAAGCATGCCAAAGATAGAGCTTCAAATTCATAGGTCTTGTGACGAAACTGCTTCAGGGATGAAGGTGTTTTTTCTACAATGGCGCTGGTATTGACCTTGTTGAGCATATGGGCGGTTCTTTCATTTTTAGTGCATGTAGAGGGCTGCAAGCATACCTAGAAACCCTCCTGATTCTTCAATTGCCATGAGCTTTGTTGTGTCTGTGGCATTTGGTTCTGTCAAGTACTTTGGTCCAAACACCTTGACCATTGCAGTAGCAAAATCTGACAGTGGCTTCAGATACATGCTTCCAGCCATCTAGAGGTATTCGTCCAATGAATCTGGGTCCGTGCCATATCAAGCATCCTCATAGAAATGATGCACTTCTGATAACCAGAGAACCGAATGTTTCCAATGTCATCCCTCTGATCAACTTGAAGTAATCATCATTGGTACTAACACGATGGTAGATGTGTTCGAACACATGTCACCACACCCAAAATTGTGGCAGAAATAGGCTTCACATAGCGTATCGGGGGCAAAGCGGTCGTCGTACGATATCATATGGTGTTGTTCCCTCTCTCGCTTCAACACTTGATGTCCCATTGTTCAACCATTGTAATTGAGAAGATGCTCCTCCTCACACTCTGCGTCTTCAAGAATTACACCGATCGTCGCCATTTCAACATCACCTTCATCCTAAATAGACAAATATGAACACATGAACTCGATATAGAGGTACTCCTCGTTTGAATCAATCGTGTTCGCTTCAAAGCAGACAATGAGAACATAAAAAAATGCCAATGGCATTGGATTGAAAACTTGTCGGGTGTGGTGTCTGTTGGCGCCGCCTCCTCACGACGCCACTTCTTCTACCTCTCAACTCTCTCTTGTGGTTTCCCTCAAGACACACCATGGAAGGGAGCCCAACACAGATACACACGCACACGGAAGAGCACAAAAGCTTTGCGAGTGGCTCTGCTCCTTGGTGTACACATGGGCTACATTTTTCTTCCAGCCCTCATAGCCACTTATCCCATTCATCTGGTCACTTAAATAGTAGATACAAGACTCACGCACACACGCCGGCCATCACACCCGGCCACTAAGTGCACGTCCTCCATCCACTAACTAATCCTATCTACATGCACATACTAACAGGCCTTATCCTACTCCTAGCTAGAATCATTCCATCAGCCACTCGGCTAACAACTTATACATGCAGCCTAATCACCACAACATGCACGCCTATGCCCGGCCCTTGCTCAACCTCCTCTTAACGGCTAGAGGACTAGACCAACTCAATATGCACGTAGAGGACCACGCTCCAGCCTTAGTCGCACTTGCCGTATCACACGGCCACGTGGCCGCTATGTCCCACACGTCCCGTGCACATCCGACACGTCCGATTGCACCAGTGCATCGCGCACATCCCGCGCGCACTTGACGTGACCGACCGCACCAGTGCATCCCGCACGTCCCATGCGCACCCGACGCGTCTGACCGTATCAGTGCATCCTGCACGTCTCGCACGCACCCGATAAGCCCGACCACACCAGACATCATGGCTTATTCCAACACACACCCCTTAAGCCACAACTGCGCCATCGTCGGAGTTAGGGTAGCTCCCGTTATCGATGTCGCCACGACCGTGGACTCGACCTAGTGCGCTGACGCCGATCACCACCATGCTTGCTTCGTCGTTTCCGGCGACATACGCCGAGCTCCTTCTCCGCCGACGACACATGCCTGGCGTCCCTCGACAACAAATATCGTCGATGCCATCACGCTCAAACGCAAGTCTTCTCGGACGCCTCTTCATGACATAGCACCGCGCCGCTGCGGCCTCAACCGACGCGCCACTGTGCCTCCACGGTCGTCGCGCTGAGCTGTCGCAGCCTCTGCGCCACCGCGTAGGTCCTTTGCGACCGCCGCTGCTCCTCGCGCTTGCCGCGGAAGCGCCGCACGCCACGGCCGCCTCTCGAACCTAGTCGCTTTGATGCCAATTGTTGTCGCCGCCTCCTCATGGCGCCAATTCTTCTACCTCTCAACTCTCTTGTGGTTTCCCTCAACACACACCATGGAAGGGAGCTCAACACAGATACACACACGCACAAGGAAGAGCACAAAAGCTTTGCGAGTGGCTCTGCTCCTTGGCGTACACATGGGCTACATTTTTCTTCCAGCCCTCACAGCCACTTATCCGATTCATCTGATCACTTAAATAGTAGATACAAGACTCACGCACACACGCCGGGCCATCAACCCGGCCACTAACTGCACGTCCTCCATCCACTAACTAATCGTATCTACATGCACGTATTGACAGGCCTTATCCTACTCCTAGCTAGAATCATTCCAGCAGCCACAAGACTCGGCTAACAACTTATGCATGCAGCCTAATCACTACAACATGTACGCCTATGCCCGGCCCTTGCCCAACTTCCTCTTAACGGCCAGAGGACTAGACCAACTCAATATGCACGTAGAAGCCCACGCTCCAGCCTTGGTCGCACTTGCCGCATCACACGGCCACGCTGCCGCTTCGTCCCGCACGTCCCGCGCATATTGGACACGCTCGATCGCACCAGTGCATCCCGCACGTCCCGCGCGCACCCGACACGACCGACCGCACCAATGCACCCCGCACGTCCCACGCGCACCCGACGCGTCCGATCGCACCAGTGCATCCCGCATGTCCCGCGCGCATCCGACGCGTCCGACAAGCCCGACCGCGCCAGATGTCGTGGCTTATTCCAACAGTGTCCGCCACCATGGGTGTCGTCGGCAGGGCGGAGGATACCTGGGTTGCGACCGAATATGGGGTGAAACGACGATGTAGGAAAAACCTTGCGGACGCCTAGGTGGGGGTGGTGGAGGTCTGAAAATGCTTGACCGGCATGAGAGGTGGTACAAAGGCGGCGGCCGGGTCTGTTAGCATGGATACATAGCACACGAAGATGGATGGACTAGGGAGCAATGCGGGCTCCGGATGGGGCTTTTGGATGGACCGGAGTATCGTAGTCCGATGTGGTGGACGTATGGAGCATTTTGGACGTAAGGACAAATTAGGCAACCCCGTTTAATGGCAAAAAGTGTCTGAACCGTCCGATCCAGGTATTAATGGGCGATTTGGTGAGCCAAGTCGGAGTTACCCTTAATGATAAATGTTTGGTTTTCTTCATTTGGCAATAGACAGTTGAAGCATTTGTACGGGCTTTAGCGTCCTGTCACCTGGCAACATACTTATCGACAAAATGTATTCAGTTTTTTTGCAGACCCTGTTTTTTGAGCTGGAAAATGAACCATATATTGATTCGTAGAACACGATAGGCATATATAAGTGTCTGTTTTTCTTCTTAAGCACAAAGGTCTCGCTGATTTTTATTAATAGAAACCAAAGATTATACACACTAGATAATACCCCGCACTTTGCCGCATAATTTGATATATAGTTTCTAAATGTTGTGTATAATACTAATTTAGTCCTTATGATTTAAACTATACGAACAATTTCTATGTAATCAAAAAAACTTCATATGATAATTTGTGCACGTCGCATTTAAATACAATGTGATTTAAAACTCACTTGGGATGCACTAATGCATGTTGCGTGGTAGAGACTTCTAATGCGTAGATCAGGCAGATGCTAGTGGTTCAAGCTAATAACTCTGACGAACTAAATGATGTGGAAACACGTTTTGTTTTTGTTTTTTCCTCGCCTATGCATAGCTTTGGTTTTTATGAGTACAATTTGCCGGCGTATTTTTGGTGCGTGTGTTGACGTTGGTTATGTGCATTTTAACTATGCAGAGGCCGGATGTGTGCTCATTGTGTTCATATCCTCTTGATGTTTCACTTTGAGTTAATAAAATCCACCTTTGTACAAAAAAATAGTGGGGATGACTCTCGTGTATACTTGATGATACCTCGCACGCCATTACGAGAATATTCTGCATTATATTCAATATTATCTTATTATAATATCAGAACTAAAACTAAATAAGTACATAGGTTTATTGGGTGTGCTTCCTTTTCCAATGCTTGGTGCATGTTGACGTGGCGCACTTATATGTCGAGAAAATAGGTTAGTGAAGACTTAACTATTTTGATATACAAGATTTATATGATACTTGATTATATGGAAGATGAATATTTAGAGTAATTAATTTATTGTGTTTGATTATTTTACATTTGTAAAATACTTGTTAAATATAAATATCGTAATAGAATGGAAATTTCCATGCATGTTTGCAATTTAAGTTTGTTTTTCTTATGCATGATTCATGTTAAGGTGTATATTTTTCTGCACATGACTCTGCTGAGATGACATGCATGCATGTTGCGAGAAATAGGTTAGCGGGAATAGTTTTCTTAAATATAGAAGATATATAAGATAAATGACATCCGATAACATTGAACCACGGCCATATACTCATTCATAGCTACCTCTGTTTACGTCGACTTCAGTAGTCCTAGCTTACTCGTGACCTGGGCCTGTGACTGGGGACGCCGTGCCCTCTAGACAGCCAAACGTGCTCAAATGCAGTCAAATGGTGGAAGCTCGGCACGTCAAGGTCTTTGTGGCCACATCAAATCAATGTTGAAACCGACCGATCTGTAAGTCAAGCAATAATGTGCATCGACATAAATACGTGTACGGTGAGTCATCAAAACTATGTGCGTGTGGTGGGAGCGTGCAATCACAAACGGCTGAAAGACTCTTGTAGCGACGCGAACCTGTCCGCCTCACGAGTGCTTGCTACTGCAACGCTAGTACTTTGCTTCCAATATATGTGGTTTTGAGGCTATATGTGGAATTACATGAAAATCACCATTAGGAAAACGAATAATGATTTGGGCAACAATATTTCTTCTGGTGAAGCTATTTCACGATAAGACTTTTTTTACTGGCAATATTTTCTTTCCAGTTAAAAAACAATATTTTCTTTCACTTTTGTTTTTTCATTCATTCATCCCTTTTTTTCGTGGTTGTTTGATGTAAATTTTTGTCGCTGCTGCTGCTTGTGTGTAGCTTGTGATATCAGTTTATGTGACATTGCCAACTGGGTATTCACAAGAATTACCTTTTTTCTTTCGTAAAACACATTGCAAAATGTGAGAGGACACTTATAGCACACACATCCAGAGGCACGAATATTTGTGGACTGTCCGTTTGTGTCGCTATTCGCAAAGTGGACTGGTCCCCTCACTAGTAGAAAAAGGGCCATTGGTCCCGGTTCGTAAGGCTCATCAGTCCCGGTTGACGAACCGGGACTAAAGGGTTGTTACTAATGCGCTAGGCCTTTAGTCCTGGTTCTTACACGAACCGGGACAGATGGGCCTCCACGTGGCTGCTGCGGCGAGCCCAGGCAGGAGGGCCTTTGGTCCCGATTGGTGGCACCAAAAGGCATCCACGCATCACCAGCTGGCAGGAGCTGAAGTTTTTGTTTTTTTAAAGAGGGTGGTTTAGGGGTTTTGGAGATTAATTTAGGTTGTTAGCTAGCTAATAAAGAGAAGTGTCCTCTCTTATCTTCGTGCTTGGTTTTCCAACGCTACTGCTATGCCTAAACATGGCTTAGATTGAAGTGAAGGCAATATGTGGTGCATGTCGAAAGTAATACTAATCCTAATTAACTTGATCAAGTTTGGATTGTACTACTTTCGACATGCACCATATGCATGTTGCCTTCACTTCAATCCAATTCATGTTCATTTCATCCATTGATATATAATAACTCTTCATGCTCGCATCATGCATCATCATAATAACAAGTCCGACTAATCATCATCATACAACTTCTACTCGTTATTAATAATAAGTCATAAGATTATCATCCTCATAGTCATCGAACCAATCCTACTTAATTGTTCTTAACACATGATCATCAGTATTAGCTAGGTAGGACTTAAATACCCTCTTTAAGGTAAAATAGCATAAAACAATATATACCCCATCTCTTCATTATGGAGAATGGAGATCATCATGTCTCCAATTCTTGCGCTTCGCTTCCTTTTGCTTTCAAGAACCTCCTTACGACTGTTCATATATTTTTTTCCATTCTTTGATTAGCATGTCTCCACTTCTTTTAGAAATCCGGTATGGACATTTCAGATTCGTAGGATGACCTGGATGTATGTTCAAAACATCAAGGCTACCATTCTGATACATCAAATGAGGCACGCAATCGATCGGGATTCTCTGTTGAAAAACATAGTAATAACTTCATAGTTAGCAATGATGTACTAGTTTTAGAAGTATGCAAAATATGCACGGATGTCGTAATAGTAAAAAAATCTTATCAAGGTATCTCCATGGTAGTTACCGTGGTTCAACACGTGCACTAGTGGCATGTATTGACCATAATGTTGAGGAGTTTGATTGTAGATATTGTAATTCTCAATATTAGTACAAAATGCGATCAAATGATTTTTCTCCCGATAAGTTAATTCGAAGCCATCGGTGTAGTGGGTTTTGTCTACCATCTTCCGCACATTCTTTGAACAATGAAAATAAGCTGTCAACTATTTTGAAATAAACAATATAAATTAGTTAATAACTATTTTGAGAAACTCACATAGCGGTAGAATTGAAGGCGTATCAACAAGGACCCAAATGTCCATATTGTCTTGCTCGATTTCAGGATCACCAAGATCCATGGTGACAAGCATATCCTCATGAAAATCATACATCTTGCAAAGTGCTTCCCATTTTTTGCAACCAAAATGGGTTACACTCTCAGAATTGTACAATTTTACTTTGAAATCCATACCATGATGGGTCCTTAGGTGATTTTTCTTTGTTTCCATCCTTTCATGGTCTTCAAAACACATCCTCTCCAAGACATAGCGTTTTGCATGGCATGGGATAAGCTAGTCGAATTGTAAAAGATGAAAATTACACGTTGAAATAGTTGAAGTCGCGCTTAATTATACAAAAAACACTTGTCGTCGTTGCGTACCGTTTCAACATCGAAGGTCTCCTCGAGCTTAATGTTGAAGCGCCGATCTTCGTCTAGGTGTGTCCTGTTGCACAGACCTCGGTCGTCGTGGCACCAGTTGCATTCCCCCGGGAGACTTCCCTCGTTCGAGTACGACATTTCCTACATCATATGAGCATTCAAACTTGATGGCCATTACATTTCAATGGTTGAAAATATGAGCAAAAACATTTCAAAATATCTTATAGGACTCATATTGACACGGAGATTTGGCTGGTCTCACCTCGAGGTCGGAGGGAGGTCGGTGACGGGGACGACGGCAGGGATGATGGAGCGGGCTCCTAGATTTCTGCAAAAACAAAAACCCTATAAGCTATCAAACTAATCAAATGCATACGCCTTGCATAGTGCTCTCCAATTTTAGCATTCAAAGTAGGAGTAGTTTTCCAATTTGAGCATTCAATAAGCAAAACCAAATCGTAAAATAAAGTAGTATTCAAATTAGCATGCATTCAATTATAAGCAAAACTACATCATCTCTTGCGTCCGTACATCGTCAAATATTATCACTAATACACCTCGAATACTATCATACATATAGCATCGCCAATACAGCTAGAACCGTAGCGCCCGACGGGTATCGGCGCGGGCGATGGACACCCAAAGAGAAGGAACCATCATAGGATCATAGCTCCAGTGAGATCCCTGAAGAACCTGCCAGGTATTGTCGAACCTGCCCTCCAACGCAACCATGTAGCAACGGACGTGCTCATCCTCCTCGCCGACACCGTGACGTGCCACCTCCGCGGTGTCCGGAAGCCTCGGCACCGTCACTGGCCCACGCGACCGCCACCGAACAAGGATCGGGGCAACGACGGGCTGACTCCTCACCAACCTACGCCCCCCGAAAGGTAGCACCTCCCAATACCAGCCCGGCGGAGCCCAGTCCTGGACATGGCCCCTCTGATCAAGCCGGCCTCCTCCGTCGAGTCGACGATGAGGATGCGGGTTAGGCATCGTCGATGTCGATGCGGCAATAATTTCTTGAACTAAAAAAATAAACTAGTTCTATTAATTTTCTTGCTAAAATAAACTATTTCTATAGTAAAATAAAGTAGTTTTATTAAATCAACTAGTTCAACTACTAAGCACTTACTATAAATAAAATATAGTAGTACTTACTAAAAATAAACTACTTCTATATTAAAATGAAGTAGTTTTATTAAATCAACTAGTTCAACTACTAAGCACTTACTATAAATAAAATAAAGTAGTACTTACTAAAAATAAACTACTTCTATAGTAAAATAAAGTAGTTTTATTAAATCAACTAGTTCAACTACTAAGCACTTACTATAAATAAAATAAAGTAGTACTTACTAAAAATAAACTAGTTTAACTAGTTCTTCTATTATTTATCGACCCCCCCCCCCTCATGTCGAAGTTATCCGGGAGGGGGTATATCGACAACGACATACCCGATAAAAAATTAAGAAGAGGAAGAGGAAGAAGAAAAAGAGGAGAAGAAGAAAGGAATTCCTTTCTTCTTCTCCTCTATTTTTTTCTTCTTTTTTCCTCTTCTTATTTATTTCTCCACGTCTTCATCTCCTCTTCTTCTCCTTCTTTTTCTCCTTCTTTTTCTCCTTCTTCCTCTTCTTATTTTCCTTTTTCCTCTCCTTCTTTTTCTTCTTCTTCCTTCTTCCTCTTTTCTTCCTTTGCATTATTTTAATTTTTCCTCTTCGATCCACTAACCTAGAATCTACTACCGTAAAATGCACTAACAATAGAACTAATAACCTAAAATGCACTAAATCAACTAACCTTAAATGTAACTTTTGCAAAAAAAAATTCTAAATATGCACACACATATATATATATAAACATATATATACATAAATTGGCAAAAACAATTCTTGAACAAAAAAAATCATACATCAATGCATACATATACATGGATCATACATACATCTGCATATGTAAGTGCATCCAGTGCCCCTTAGTGATTTTGGTGTATTGAAGACTTATGAGTTAAGGGACTAATGCATTTGTGAGTGTACACAGGTCTATAAGTCTATGGGGAGTTTGATATTTACAGAGAAAGTCGACCCCTAAAAATGAAGTTCTTCGACTGAAGACTTTAGATTTCTGAAGACTTTCTGAAGACTTTGAAAGTGAAGAAATTGGTGTGACCTTGAAGACTTGGTATTCATTCGAGAAACATGAAGCGTGAAGACTTTTGTTTTCGTAGTTTCATTTTCTCTTTCTTGAGTCATAGGAAACAATGTACTGTTAAAGGGGGTCGAGGAAATACTAAGGAAAAATTTCCATGTGATGCTCAACTCAAATCCTACACCTACCAATCCCTTCGAGTGAAGCCATTGGAAATCTCACACAGTTCAGTCATATTCTTCAGTGACAGAGATGAAGTTCTTCTAGTCTGTGAGGAATTTGTTCTGACTGTGGAGTTAGGAATTCGCCAGTGCGGATTGCCTACACAGTGAGGAACATGGTAGCCCTGAGGATTTCGCCACTCAAAATTCCACCCAAAATATCTATCCACCTAACGGTCTTATCATTGAACGACATTTATGTATTATCATGTTAGGCTGCTCCCTAGGCTAAAGATAGCCGCCCCCTACAACCACTAGCTGGTTGGATGCTCCGAGAGAAACCGACACTTGTCATTTGAGAGCAACCCATCCTCCGAGGACTTTGAGCGAAAATCATCAAGTGAGGAAAACCCAAACCCAAACACCTACAAACCCCAAGTGATTGAGCATCACTGAAGAGATTGATCCTGTGTGGATCCGGCGCTTGTTACCTTTGAAGACTGTGCTTCTTCCAGACGGTTAGGCGTCATGGTCTAGAGCATCCAAGAGGAATTGTGGATCGCCGAGTGACCAAGTTTGTGAAGGTTCGGAAGTCACCTGAAGACTTACCACGAGTGATTGGGCGAGATCTGTGTGACCTTAGCTCAAGGGGAATACGGTGAGGACTAAGTGTCCTGAGCTGCGTGTTTAGGACTGGGTGTCCGGGACTGTGTGTCCTCTGGTTTAAATACCTAGCCGCCCTAACCAGACGTACAACTAAGACAACAGTTGGAACTAGTCTACCAAATCATTGTCTTCACCAAGATTACTGGTTCTATTTCCTCAACTCTTTCATTTCCTCATAACTATGTTGTGTGCTTGTTCATATCTGTGCTTGAAGACTTTGACTGAAGATTTTCTCAATTTCCTCAGTTCAATTTCTTCAGTTTGTTTGTCTTCATCCTATGTTATTCTGTGCTTACGCTTTCTGTACTTTGTGCCTGTCTTCATTTCATCATGATGACTATGCTTGTGTTCTGTTATGTTTACTTTTGAGTACTTATTCCGCTGCTAGTAGTTCTTCGCTAAGGAATTTCCTCACCTGCAAATTCCTCGGTGAAGAATTCATAAAAATCGCCTATTCACCCCCCTCTAGTCGATATAACGCACTTTCAATTGGTATCAGAGCAAGGTACTCCCTTGTTCTGTGTGATTTTGGTTTAACCGCCTGGAGTTTTAGTTATGTTGACCGCAGGTATGATCAAGGTCTCTGCTGGGTGTCCTACCTTCGATGGGACGGACTACCCCTATTGGAAGAATAAGATGCGAATGCATCTTGAGGCAATTGATAACGATCTCTAGTATGCTGTGGAAAATGGTGTTCCCTCAGTCACACCATCTCTGAATGCTGCTGATGTGAAGAGATTCAAGCAACTCGATTCTCAAGCAAAGAATATCATATGTGGCCATCTATGCAAAGGACAGTATGGAAGAGTGAGTGCTTTGCAAACTGCTAAGCTTATCTGGGATAGACTTTCCAAAGTGAATGAAGGAGTCTCAACACAGTGTGACTCTCGAGTTGATGTTTTTCGCAATCTCTTCAACCGCTTCAAAAACTCGACAATGAAAATGTTCAACAAACCTTCGATCTACTCACTAACATCTCAAATGAGCTTCAAGCACTTGGTGCCACTGACATCACCGACCATGAGGTGGTGAAGAAATTACTGAGATCGCTTGATTCCTCATTTGACACTCTAGCATTGATGATACAAGAACGTGCTGATTACAAGTCACTTGATCCCGCTAATATTCTCGAGAGGCTAAATACTCATGAGTTCCAACTTGCTGAAAAAAGAGATCTCTATGGTTCGAGCTATGGCAGATCACGTGCACTAAAGGCCAAGGCAGTATCTGAGTCTGAAGATGAAGACTCTGGTAGCAGCCTTGGTGATCTTGAAGAACTAAGCCATGAGCTAGCACTGCTCGTGAAGAAGTTCCAAAAGTTCTCAAGACGTGGTCGCTTTGGAAGACCCTCAAGGAGCAATGATTCATCATCAAGTGACTACAAGAGGAGGCTCTGTCACAAATGCAAGAAACCTGGACATTACCTTCAAGATTGTCCTCAATGGGAAAAGGAATCGAAGAAGAAGAAATACAAGGATTACAGTTCTGATGATGCGAAGAAAAAGAAGAAATCCTCAAAATCTTCATCATCAAAATCCTCATCTCACAAGAAGAGCAGCTCCAAGAAGGCTAGGGCATTCATTGGCAAGGAAATGGACTCTGAGTCTGAATCTGAAGAAAATGAGGAAGAGGAGGCATCTGAGGAGTCCGAATCTGGAGTGGCGAGCCTAGCCCTCGCTACTGCATTCATCAGCAAGTCTATCTTCAACACTGAAGAAAATGACCTCACCAACAAGGCTGATGAAGGCGATGATGACTATGCTCCCACCTATTGCTTCATGGCAAAGGGTGCCAAGGTACTCAAATATACCTCCTCTGAATCAAGTGATAATGAATCTGATGAAAACCTTAAGCCCAGCTATTCTAAACTTGCTAAGATTGCTGTAAAACAACAAAGGGCTTTTGAAAAGGTTCAAAACATGCTAGATAAAAGTGATGATATGTTGGGTGAAGAAATGGATCGCACTTAAGCCTTGACTGAAAATCTTCAAAGACTTCAGACTAGGTTTGACAACCTTCAAGGTCATCATAACACTATCTTATCTGATCATGAGAAGCTTTCTTATGAATTTCTTCAAAGAAAGCAAGACCTTGAGAAGCTAAGAGTGAGTTATGAAGATCTTCAGAAGGAGCACGATTCATTACTTTCTCAACAAATCAGCGCTTCTCAGGAAGAATTTGTTCCTCCTTGTTTGAAATGCATTGAACGTGAATCTGCTAATTCTTCACCTGAATGTTCAAATGCTTCTAATGCTACAAATTCTTCACCTTCCTCTGCTATCACTAATTTCTCATCTGAGGACACTGCTAGTATCACTGATGATGCATGGTTGAAGGAATTGTACATGACATGCATGTACAAAAGCCTCAAAGGGCATCAGACTCTTTGTGATGTGCTTAAAAAGCAAATCCTCAACAGAAACCCTAGGAAAGAGGGTATTGCCTTTGAGAGGAAACTCAATGCTGATGGTACATATTGGAAGCCTGAGCAGTACCCCGAAACTACATGGGTTGCTGCAAAGGGACCTCCAGTTGATCCATCTAACTTATGTGGATTTGCATGTGAATCTCCTCGTTCTGATGATGAGTCATTTGACTCCAACTATAAACTGTTCAAAAATCAGAATGGTGAAGTATTTGCTAGATATGTTGGCACTAACTGCAGGAATGGTTCCCCTATGAAAAAAATCTGGGTTCCCAAAAGGTTCCTTGAAAGTCTTCAGGTGAATGTCCTCAGGACACCACCTGTGAAGAATAGGAACCCCAGAGCAAATTCTTCGTATGGACCAAATTCTTCATATGGATCCAAGTCCTCATATGAATATCATCATGCTAACAACTCTGTTTCGCAGGGAAGAGCTAAGGGCTATGAATATGAGCATTATTCTTCTAATCATCATGTTCATAAGTCCTCGAAGAATTTCTCTTCTTATTCATATGGTTATCCTAACTCCTCTTATGTGAAACGAAATGGAATGACTTCTATGCCACCTTTCTCGTATGGAGCTCGCAGAGTGATGAACTCTTTGCCACCCCTTCAGATGTGGGTGGTGAAGAAAAAGAACTAATCTCTTCTGCAGGGTCAGGTCTCCAGACGTACGTAATCGTCTGAAGAATCTGCTGGAGACCTGAGTATGCCTGAAAGGACGCGGGCTAATCATGAAGAAATGAACTTTCATTTCTCACGTCCTCATACTGCTTTATCTGTTCTTTTGCTTGATGAAATTGATCTGATGAATTGATGTCATATTCTTCACTGATGAAGTATATGAGTTCGTAAGTTGCACTAATTCATCTGCAGGATGATCAACCCAAAGCCACTGAGTAGGTCCTCGATAGTGGATGTACAAATCACATGACTGGTGACAAGAATCTATTGATGGATGCTCCATTATCTCTGTCGCATCTGAAGGATATCATCTTTGCCGACAAAGGCAAAAGTCAGGTATTGGGTCTAGGTAAGGTTGCGATCACAAAGGATCGACACATGGACAAAGTCATGCTTGTCGAGTCCTTAGGATACAACCTCATGTCTGTCTAAATGCTTTGCGATCTCGATATGGTTGTTGTCTTTGGCAAGTACTGTTGTGTTGTGGTCAATGTTGGGGATATCGCTTATCGGGAACTTATCGGCCGACCCATGATAAGGGGTAAATCGGGCAGTTTATCGGCATATCGGTCGATTTATCGCCATATCGGTTGATTTATCGGCCGATTTATCTTATCGGCTGTCGGAGTAAATAGCCATGGGTAGCCTAGCCGGCTTCCCCTGGCCCTTCTGAAAAAATTACGAGCCCGTCCGGCTCTCAGGAATCCAAGACATGGGGCCGCCTTCCCCTTGTTGGCTGTCACCCAGGCCAGCTCGAAGAAGGTGGCCTGACTTTACCCCTCATGAAGAAAACCATGGGAGGCCGACTCGAAGAAGCCGGCTCCAAGATGCCGACTCCAAGAAGCCGGCCATGAGGAGGCCGACTCCAAGAAGCCGACTCCCATAAAGCGGTCGAGACCGTACCCTCAAAGTTTGCACCCACCTAACGGTGGTGCGACGGGGCGTGGCTACAGTGAAGCCTGCCACCCCCGAATCCCGGAGCACGCCTGGCACAGTGCACCGTACGGAGTAGGCATGACCCGTCCGGCGCGGCACTGTTGCCATGTTGACCTTGGGGTCACCCACGACGGGCCGCCAGTGTGGCCCATAGATGGTGGGCCCCTTCGGGCAGAGAGACGCCCGAAGGCGGCCACGCCTCCAACCAGTCGGCCCCAGACAGAGCCGGCTCCCCGCAGCCGGCTTGCCGCCTCCCTCGAAGAAGACGCCCCATTAAGGAGACAAGACGCGGTGAGGCTACAACCATCGCCTGACGGGCGGCGGCACTGTAGTCGCGCCTACCACGACGAAGCGCACGTCACCAAGATGGAGCCACAATAACCAACCACCGACCTGGCCCTGGACGGTGGGGCCTGCCAGTCGGCGGGCCCCAGCAGCCGGCGCTGAAGCCGGCGAGTGCAGTCACAGACGGCTGGGCCCCGCGCCTAGTCGGATTACCATTGTACCCCCAGGGGGTAGGCCTATATAAACCCCCCGGGGCACCCATGCAAAGGGTTCGACCCCCTGCTAGTCTTAGACACCACACAAGGAGGGGAAGCAGGCTAGTCGTGCCCTTCTTCCTCCACCCACCAAACGGCTCAAGGAGCATTGTGTACTTACTTGTTCATCTAGTGATCATGCGGAGACCCCGCAGAGCAGCAGTAGGGGTGTTATCTCCACGGAGAGCCCCGAAGCTGGGTAAGATCCGCCGGCGTGCATGTCTTCGCCTTATCCCGTTTCCAGGCACCGGCGATGTCTTACTGGCTCCCACAATGATAAGCCACCCATTGGCATATGTCGCACCCACCATCCGACATTTGGCGCCCACCGTGGCGCCAGGTGCACCGTCGTCCAGAGACCTGTTCTGGACGGGAACCTTATTCCTCCCCCGCGAGCGTAGCCAGCCCGGCACGCCCGATGGCGCTTGCCACGACGCGCTGCAAGGCGTCACCAGCGTCTTCACGGCGAGCAGCCTCGCCGATTTCCTCGACGAAACCCTCATCTCCGACGAGCTCGCCTCCGATGCGGGCACCAACCACCTCGCCAACCTTCTCAGCCAGCTCCATGTCTCCAGCGAGCCCGCTGTGGACCTGGAGTCGGTTGGCTCCACCGACCCGATGCCTGTCGACTCCGACACGGCCTCCTACGACACCTTTCCCATCGATGTCACGATCTACAACGACCCGCTCCCTCGAGCCGACGGCTGCGATACTGTCACCTCCGAAGTGATGGTTGTCGGCCACGGCGGCCCGGCCGGCGAGAGCGCCCATGACGCCCCGCACGCGGCGGCCCACGACTTGTCCACCCCCCTCCCGGCTGATGCCGATGACGAAGCACTGGAGGCACGCCGCCTCGCCCTCCTCGCAGAGGGCCGGAGGCTGGCTTCCGTAAGACGCCTCACTGAGGCCTACCAGCACAAAGCTGACCGCGCCGCCTTTGGCACGCCGGCCCCAGGCGGGCCAAGCCAGGCCGGCCTTGTCAAGCAACGCGGCGCCATCATCGCTGACACGCTGGGAGTTGACCGCCCGGTTTATGCCACTCTGCTCGAGAACTTACGTGCCGCCCAGGCGGCCGTAGACGAGTTGGACGGCTTGGAGGCCGAAGACCTCCCCCACATGACCCGGCGCATCCAACAACTGATCGACGCAGCCGCGCAGTGGCACGAAGCAGACACCCGCGCAGGAAGCCCTCCCCCGCACCGAGATCACGGCGCGACGTCCTGGACGCCGGCTACGAGCAACACCCGCGCGCGGCGCGAGAAAGAGCCGACTGCCAGCCGCAGCCGGACCCGAATCTCCATCGAGCGAGACGCGGACGGCCATCCCCGAGCCATGGAATGGCGGGGCAACCCGCCTCCGCCTCGACCCCGTGGAGAGAGATATCCCACCCCGCCGGCAGTGGCGCACCCGACTCTCAGCGGCCGACTGGGTCGCCGCGAAAGAGTCGGCGAGAATGACGCCCGCCATCGGATCGACCGCCTGGCGCGATCCCTGGCATTGGAAGAAGAAGACGATGTCGGCCCGCCTTGTTTCGGCCCCCGCATCCGTGACGAGCCCTTCCCCAAAGGGTTCTCGCTCCCAAGAGACACGCCCAAGTACAACGGCTCCGTGAAGCCGGAAGACTGGTTGATCGACTACTCCACGGCGGTCAGCATAGCCAACGGCAACCGGCGCGTTGCCGTGAAGTACGTGCCCCTCATGCTGCAAGGCACGGCGCGGACCTGGCTCAATAGCCTCAAGCCTCTCAGCATCAACAGTTGGCTAGGTTTCACCGAAGCTTTCATCCGCAACTTCACCAGCACCTACAAGCGGGCTCCCAAGCCCAGACAGCTCTCCTTGTGCGTACAAGGCCCCGTCGGGTCCACTCGCGACTACCTCACGTGTTGGGCCAAGCTCCGCACCTCTTGCGAAGGGGTGCACGAGGTGCAAGCCATAGAATACTTCACAGCCGGATGCCGAGAAGGCACCCTCCTCAAGCACAAGCTCCTCTGCGACGAGCCGACTACCCTTGACGAGCTTCTAGACATAGCGGACAAGTACGCCACCGCCGACTCCTCGATGAAGACCGAGCTTCGGGTAGACGCGTCCGAGAAAGTACTTAACCCAGCGCCCAAGACGCCGGCTGGGGATTCCGGCCGACGCCCGCACTCGAACGACCACAAGCGCAAGGGCCCCGCGCCGCCTCCCACCAGTCGGAAGGTGGCCACAGTTGAAGACGTGCCGCCTGAAGGGCGGCCCGCGCCCAAGAAACCCAAGGGCGGCCGGCCGGCTTGGCAGCCAGCCTTCTCCTACGAGCAAACTCTCGACGCCCCGTGCAAGTTTCACAGCGGCGCGAAGCCGTCCAACCACACAACCCGGAAGTGCCATTGGCTCACCCGAATCTCTAAGGGCGAGGGGCTCGTGCCGCCTCCGCCTGCCGGCCCACCGCCTCCGGCCCCGCCGCCTCCGGCCGCTCTACCCGTAGTCAGAGCCGTGCACGACGAATTCCCCGACGAGCAAGCAACCTACATCGTCTTTACAAGCCAGCCTGAAGACCGGCGCAGTAGGCGCCGAGAGCACCAGGAAGTCAGCATGGTCACTGCCAACCCCGCCGGACACATGCATTGGTCAGAAAAGCCCATCAGCTGGAGCCGGGCCGACCATCCAGAGGTGATGCCGTCTCCCGGCTCTTATGCTTTGGTCCTGGAAGCCACCCTTGCAACGGACACACGCGCCGCCCGCTTCTCCCGTGTGTTGATAGACGGCGGGAGCAGCATCAACATCCTGTACCGTGACACCCTGGAGAAGCTAAACGTCAAGACGAAGCAGCTCATGCCTACCCGGACAGTATTTCATGGCATCGTACCCGGCCTGTCCTGCGCCCCCATTGGCAAGATCAAGATTAATGTACTTTTCGGGGACAAGGAGCATTTCCGCTGGGAAGCGATCTAGTTTGAAGTGGTGGACCTAGAGAGCCCTTGCCATGCATTGCTTGGACGACCTGCCTTGGCCAAATTCATGGCAGTTCCCCACTATGCATACCTCAAGATGAAGATACCAAGCACCAAAGGCGTCATCACCGTAGCCGGCGATTACAAGAAGTCCTCTGAGTGCACGGCAGCCAGCAGCCGGCTGGCCGAGTCCCTTGTGATTGCCGAGGAAAAGAAGATGTTGGACCGAGTCGTGGCCATAGCCGGCAAGCAGTCGGCCGTGTCCCCCGACCCCAAGGAGCATGATACTCAAGGATCTTTCCAGCCGGCCAAGGAGACGAAGAAGATACCTCTTGACCCCGAGCATCCAGAGAGGTTTGCCGTCATCGGGGCAAACCTGAACAGCAAATAGGAAGGCGAGCTCGCCGATTTCCTCCGTGAGAATCGGGACATCTTCGCATGATCCCCCAAGGACATGCCGGGTGTTCCGAGGAAATTCACTGAGCACAAACTACATGTTCGAGAAGACGCAAAGCTAGTCAAACAACCCCTTCGCCGACTGTCGGAGGAGAAACGCAGGATTGTAGGGGAGGAGATAGCCCGGCTCCTGGAAGCCGGCTTTATTATGGAAGTTTTCTTTCCAGAGTGGCTCGCCAACCCGGTCCTCATGCTAAAGAAGAACAACAAGTGGCGCATGTGCATAGACTACACAAGCCTCAACAAGGCCTACCCCAAAGATCCCTTTGCCCTACCAAGGATAGACCAAGTGATAGACTCCACAGCCGGATGCAAGTTGTTGAGTTTCTTGGATGCTTACTCCGAATATCACCAGATAAAGCTGGATCCGGATGACCGCCTGAAGACCGCCTTCATCATGCCATTTGGAGCCTTCTGTTACCTGACTATGACATTCGGCTTAAGAAATGCCGGTGCCACTTTTCAGCGTTCCATGCAGAAGTGCCTCCTCAAGCAGTTCGGCAGAAACGCTCACGTTTACGTGGACGACATCGTGGTGAAGACGGAGAAGCGCGGCACCTTGCTGGGAGACCTCAAGGAAACGTTTGAGAACCTGCGCCGATTTCAAATCAAGCTCAACCCCGAGAAATGCATGTTCGGAGTGCCAGTCGGCCAGCTCCTAGGGTTCCTGGTCTCCGAACGCGGCATCGAATGCAACCCGATGAAGATCAAGGCCATCGAGAGAATGGCGATCCCCACCAAGCTTCGAGACATTCAGAAGTTCACCGGGTGCTTGGCCTCCATGAACCGCTTCATCAGCCGGCTCGGAGAGAAAGCTCTCCCCCTCTACCGCCTCTTCGAGTGGAACGACCAGGCCGACCTAGCTTTTCACGAGCTAAAGAAGATGCTGGCCACGCCGCCCGTTCTGGCGGCGCCGACTGAGAAAGAGCCCATGCTCCTCTACATCGCCGCAACCAGCCGGGTGGTCAGCACCGTCATCATAGTCCAACGCCAAGAAGAAGGCCGAGCCCAGCCGGTCCAGAGGCCGGTGTATTATTTGAGCGAGGTACTGTCCGCCTCAAAGCAGAACTACCCCCACTACCAGAAGATGTGTTACGGCGTGTACTTCATTGCCAAGAAGCTGAAGCCTTACTTTCAAGAGCATCCCGTCACGGTCATATGCACCGCCCCGCTGGCCGAGATCATAGGCAGCCGGGATGCATCCGGTCGGGTGGCGAAATGGGCCATCAAGCTGGCCCCCTACACAATCTTCTACCAGCCCCGCACCGCCATCAAGTCCCAAGCACTGGCCGATTTCCTCGTCGACTGGGCCGAGACCCAGTACCTGCCGCCGGCTCCCGACTGCACCCATTGGCGCATGCACTTCGACGGGTCCAAGATGCGCACTGGCTTGGGAGCCGGCGTCGTCCTTACCTCTCCCAAAGGCGACAAGCTCAGATACATGCTACAGATCCACTTTGCCGCCTCCAACAATGTGGCCAAGTACGAGGCGCTCATACACGGGCTCCGGCTCGCCAAAGAACTTGGCATTCGCCGGATCCTATGTTATGGCGACTCGGATCTAGTGGTCCAGCAATCATTCGGCGACTGGGACGCCAAGGACGCAAATATGGCGAGCTACCGCTTCCTGGTCCAACAACTCAGCGGATACTTTGAAGGATGCGAGTTCCTCCACGTACCGCGAGCCGACAACGAGCCAGCCGATGCCCTGGCTCGAATAGGCTCTACTCGGCAAGCAATACCAACCGGCGTCGCTCTACAACGCCTCCTCAAGCCATCTATCAAGCCGTCTCCAGAGTCCGACTCCATCTTTGTGCTGCCTGACCCCGATGCGGCCGAGTCCGGCTCGAAGAACTAGGCATGCGACCCCGAGACTCCCGCAGCCGGCCCGAGGACTTCGGCAACTGGCTCGGGGACTGCCACACCCGGCTCGGGGACTGCGGTAGCCGGCCCGGGGACGGCACCAGCACAACAGCCGGTGGCCGACTCTAGCATCTCACCACCCAGCCCGCCCACCCTGGTGGCAGTAGCCACATTGGCAGTAGAAGAAGTCGCGGCTCCATCATGGGCTTAGTCCATCCTCAACTTCCTAGTAAACCAAGATTTTCCAGCTGACGAAACAGAAGCAAGACAAGTCCAACGTTGAGCCGGAGCATACACAATCGTCAACAGAGAACTAGTCAAGCGCAGTGTCACTGGAATCCTCCAACGGTGCGTCGAGAAAGATAAGGGCATTGCAATCCTCAGAGACATTCACCAAGGAGAATGCGGCCACCATGCGGCCTCAAGATCACTTGTCGCCAAAGCCTTCCGCCATGGTTTCTTCTGGCCGACTGCTTTGGATGACGCCAAAGAATTAGTTAAACATTGCAAGGGGTGCCAACTCTTCAGCTCCAAGAAACACATGCCGGCTTCGGCACTCAAGACCATTCCCCTCACTTGGCCCTTCGCCGTTTGGGGACTGGACATGGTGGGCCCATTCAAGACGGCGCGCGGCGGCATGACGCACTTGCTCATCGCCATGGACAAATTCACCAAGTGGATTGAGGCAAAGCCGATCAAGAAGCTGAATGGGACGACTGCTGTGATGTTCATCACAGACATAACAACTCGGTACGGCGTGCCACACAGCATCATCACCGACAATGGCACGAATTTTGCCAAAGGAGCCTTGGCACGTTTCTGCGCAGCCCAAGGTATCCGACTGGACTTAGCATCCGTCGCCCACCCGCAGTCAAACGGCCAGGTCGAGCGAGCCAACGGCCTCATCCTCTCCGGCATCAAGCCTCGACTGGTCGTACCTCTGGAGCGCTCAGCCGGCTGTTGGCTCGATGAGCTGCCGGCTGTCCTCTGGAGTCTGCGCACTACACCAAACAAGTCAACCGGCTTCACCCCTTTCTTCCTTGTATATGGTGCCGAGGCGGTCATCCCAACTGACATCGAGTTCGACTCGCCTCGTGTAACCATGTACACGGAAGCGGAGGCCAAGGAAGCAAGAGAAGACGGCGTCGACCTACTGGAAGAAAGCCGGCTGTTAGCCCTCAGCCGGTCTGCCATCTACCAGCAGGGTTTGCGCTGCTACCACAGCCGGAAGGTCAGGCCAAGATCTTTCCAAGAGGGTGATCTTGTGCTCCGGCTGATCCAGCGAACAGCCGGCCAGCACAAGCTCTCAGCCCCTTGGGAAGGCCCCTTCGTCATCAGCAGAGCTCTAGGCAACGACTCCTACTATCTGATCGATGCACAGAAGCCGAAAGCACGCAAGAGAGACGACTCCGGCAAGGAGTCGGAACGACCATGGAACACCAACCTCCTTCGAATATTTTATAGTTGAAATGCAGTATGTATCACGCTAACTTTTGTATTAAGTACGAGACAATAGGCCCCCCGAGGAGGGCTCGGGGACTGCCATCTCTTATCTATGAATGAAAAGTATCATGCTTATGACCTTGTTATTTCATTTACTTATTCCGTCCGGCAACGGGTTCGACTAGTCGGCCCGGGGACTGGCCGACTGGAGTTATATTAGAAGTCCTACCCGCAGTCAGATAAGTAGTGTGCCAGCTCCCAACCTTTCTCTTGCCAAAAGTCGCAGTTCGAAGAACCGGCTGTCTGACTAGCAAGAGTTAAAGGCAGGAACGGGCGCCCACACGAAAAAACGGCTAGGGACTAACGGACTAATATAACAAAAGCCGGTTTTTCTCCCACTGCCGAATGGCCACCAGAGTAGCCGGCCGGCCGGTTTCCATTCACTTCACTTCAATCCAAGAAAGCTCAAGTACTTGCCTCCCCAAAGAGGGAAGGCGGCAAAGGAAAAAGCCTAAGGATAAAAAGCATACGCGAATGGAAACCAAACATGCACATAATAATATTTACATAAAAAACCTCCGAGAGGCCAGCATTCAACATAGTTTGGATACACCCCCAGTGGGTGGAACTGCGAAAACTTAATGAAGATTGTTCAAAAGACAACAAGCAGGAAAGATAAAGACGGCAGGTCAAGCCGACAGAGCGACCGACGAGCCGGACTGGTTGGCGGAGACGGTCGTGCCGGCTGAAGGAGCGGCCGGCTGGCGAACTTCGGCTTGGTCGCCGGCTTCCACGCGCCTCATTGCTGGAGGCACGGTCGGCCTGAGGTCGGCCGGTTGTTCCACCAGCCGGCTCGACGTCTTCGCCGTCCTCCTCTTCGTCATCCTCGCCCTCGTCGCTGGAGGCAATCTCCTCCGTCGAGTCCTCGCCCACCGCCGGGTTCAGCCCGAACCACTCCTCCAGCTGAGCAACACCGTCATCATCGATTTCGGGTGCGAAAACGCTGATGTCGGTGCACTCGGCGATCGTCGAAGCTCGCTGGGCGATAGCCGGCCTCACCTCCTCCAGCTCCGCGTCGGCCTCCATCCGCCAAGTGCGCATCTGGTCCAGGCTCAGCCTTGGGTACCAAGCCCGAACAAACTCCAACGCCCGCCCGGCTCCGAGGCGGGCCGCCGACGCCTTCCAAGCCTCAAAGCGACCAACTGCGACCTCCAGCCAGTCGGCAGTTCGGCTTGGGGTGCGGGGGATCGTCTCGCCGGGCCAGAGGGTGGCCAACACTTGCCCCGGCACGTTGGAGCCGGCGAAGCATCCGATGAGCCGGCTGCAACCGCGCCTGGACAGCCAGGAGCTGCTCCTCAAGCGTCCGGTTTGCATCCGGCGCGATGTTGGCCCCCGCCTGACGACGCACCTCGCGATGGGCCTCAATGCTTTGGGCGGTGAAGGCGGAGTAGCCGGGGAAGTAGTCTGCACCAAAAAACAAGCAGCAGCTCAAGATAAGCCAAAAACCTAGGCGACAAGGGGCAGGGGAGGGGCGAGGAAGGCGGCTTACCGTCGATCAAATCCTCGATCCGGCCGAAGCCTTCATCCAGGGCTCGCCGGGTCTCAGACCAGCTCGCCGCCTCGGTCTCATACTCTGCCTTCAAGGCGGCTTCGCTATCCTGCGCCGCCTGCAGGGCCGCCTTGTGGCTCTCCTCTTGGTCGGCCAGCTTCTTGGCTAGGCGATCCCGTTCCTGGACCAAGGCGGCGTACTCGGCCTCCTTGGTATGAAGGGCGGCCTTCGCTTTGCCGAGCTCCTTCCTCAGTCGGCGTTGGCCCCTAAAGACAAAGAAAAAGAAAAACCAATAAGGAAAGAGTCGTCAAGAAAGATCCGACCCGACTCCTCAGCAGTCGGCCCGAATCTCGGGGACTGCACCCAGTGGGTGCGCTGACGCGCCCCCACAGGAGACAGACAAGATCGAGTACTTACTTTGGCTGTCGGCCAGGTCGTCGGTCCTCCGGCTCAACTCCCGAGCCTGGGAGTTGAAGGCGGCAGCACGGAGGTTGTGATATTCCTGAAAGTTCAGACAAAAAGCAAAGTAAGGTAGCCGTCGAGAAAGATCCGACCCGACTGCGCAGCAGTCGGCCCAAATCTCAGGGTCTACACCCAGTGGGTGCGCTGACGCGCCCCCACGGAAGAAATCAAGAAATCAAAAGCGGCCAAGAATGAAAGACTCACCCGGATGGTGGCTCACGTCGACAGGAACTCCTGGGTGAACTGTTGCAGCAGGGCGTCCTGAGCTTGCAGCCGGCTCTGGACCCCTTGAGCCGCCACGTTCAGCTCGCCAGTCCCTCTGCTGGGAGTCCACTCGGATGTGGCAGTGCTGGCCGCCTCCAGATCTTCCGCTGACTGGCCTGCGCCCGCGACTCGGCGCAACTCCGGCGGAGCAGCGCCTCCCCCTGCGCGCCGGCCCGTCACCGGCTGTACCTCGAGGCCGGCTCTGCTCTCCGGCTCACCCCCGGTCCGCCCCTTTGGCGCCGCTAACGATTGGCCGCCTTGGCCCGCTCCGGTTGGCGCTGCTGGCGGCGCTCTCCTCGCAAAGGCCACGGGGTCTTCCCCCCTCTCCATCAGCGGCGGGTCTTGGACGATCTCCTCCGCCAAGGCCAATGGGGTGTCGGGGGCCACGGCTCGGAGGGGAATGGCGAGCAGTGGAGGCTGGTTGCGCGAACCTTCCGCCTCCGACTCCGCGGTCGCCGCCTCCGTCTGGGCCTTGGCTGCCGCGTCGGCCTGCTCCCTCGCCGCCTGGGCGGCCGCCTTCTCCGTCGCCTCGCGCTCCTCCCGCACTTCACGGGCGTTCCGCTCTGTGGCCTCTCTGAGGTCGGCGCGGGGGTCCACGCGGCGGGAGCTAGAAGAACCTCCAGCCGGCCCAACTACGGAGCCGCCCGGACCACGCTCAAGGGAAAGCGACGCCCTGTCCAGCAAGCGGAAGAAATTAAGAAGAATGCTCGAACAAGAAGAGAATGATGAAGAGCATGCGGCAAGGCAATTAAAGACTTACGCTGAGACCGCCTGAGGCTGCTTCACCGCCTTGCGGAAGCGGGCCGCTTTCGCAGCCGCGTCGTCTCGCTTGGTCGCCGCGGTGGAGGCTTTGGAGTTCTTCGGCCGACTGCCGAAGAGGCCTGAAGCGGCCCGACGCTTCTGTGCGCCGCCGCCGGTAGCCGGCGCGATAGACGAGCCCGCGCCCTGATGGTCGGCCGCCGGCTGACGACGCAGGGCGACTTCGGCTTCGAAATCATCCGGCTAGTCCTCGAAGCTGGCGGTGAGCCTTGTGCCCCCGGGCTCGGCGTCGTCCCCCACGACGGTGTCTTCCATGGCGGCCGCCCCCAAGTCCGGATCGTCGACGTCGTCCGCCGTGCGGTCGGGGGCATACTGGCGTTCTATCCCCGCTGTCCCGGTCGTCGGCTGGAGAAGGGGGTTCTGCTAAGAAGGACCGACTGATTAGAAGCCGGCCATCATAAAGCCGGCTACCCATGAAAAGAAGAAAGAGAAGAAAAACTTACCACGGGCGGAGGGTTGGCGCGAGAATACGGCGCCTTGCCGTATCGCCAGTCTTTGGCGAGCTTGCAATTTGAGATGTAGTTTACCATATACGATACCTCCGCATGAGGCATCTCCCTGGTGCTCAGCCAGCTTGGGTCGAAGCGGCCGCTCATCTGGCACATCATGTGGGGCTGGCTCTAGAGAGGAGATATCCGGCGCTCCACGAAGGCGGCCACCAAGTCGGCCCCGTTCAGGCCCTCCGACTGGATCATCACCCGAAGCCGGGAGACGGCGGCGTTCCCGGCCTGAGACAGTGATCGGGACCGGAAACTCCACGAGGGCTG
The DNA here is from genome assembly GCF_002162155.2 of Triticum dicoccoides. Lineage (NCBI taxonomy): Eukaryota > Viridiplantae > Streptophyta > Magnoliopsida > Poales > Poaceae > Triticum > Triticum dicoccoides. The sequence goes on along the minus strand of NC_041382.1, from coordinate 671,221,422 downwards.
CCTCCCAGCCAGCGGGCCGGCTACGTAAGCCGGCAGGTTGACGTGGTCTCCTTGCTCGGCGACGTTCTTCACGTAGAAATATGATTTCTGCCAGATCTTCACCGATTGGATCCGGGGGATGGGCGGGAATGGGTTGTTCTCGCTCGCCCTCCTCATGGCGATGAAGGCCCCGCAGGGGGCGGGCACGCCCGCGACGACGGTGCCGAGTTTGCTCCGTAAGAACTCTCCCCAGAGCTACAGTGTGGGGAGCAGCCCCAAGAAGCCTTCGCAGAGGGAGACGAAGGCCGACAACAACATCACCGCATTGGGCGTGAGGTGATGCAGCTGGAGGTTGTAGAACTCGAGGAAGGAGCACAGAAATCCGCTCGCCGGAAGGCCGAAGCCACGCAGGAAGTGCAAGAGGAAGACGACCCGCTCGCCCTCCTCCGGCGCCGGCGAGATCTCCGTCTTCGGCGCCAGACGGACCCGCACGAGGTTGGCATCGGGCAGGCGCCGAGTCTGGCGGAGGAACTCCACGTGATCCTCATGGACGTTGGAGCCGTCCCACGAGCTTGACAGCGCCATGGAAGCGAGGCGATGTGGAGGCGCGGCGGCACTAAGACGGGAGGCTACGGCGGCAACGAGAGGAAGAAGCAAGGACGAGAGGGGGCGGAGGGAGAGAGAGCGTGCAAACCTCTGTCGCTCCCCCTCCTCCCCCTACTTATAGGCTCGCGTGGCGGAACCAAGGAGGCGCGGCGTGGGAAAGCGTGAGGATCGATCGTGCCCACTCCCCCACGTCCCGCGATTACTGTGCCATGATGGTGGAATAAAACCGCCGCGGGAAGGAGAGTGGCCCATGTGGGCCACGGAAGATCCGTGCTCGGACCGAGGCCTGCTGTCACGACCGGTTTTCCAATAAAAATATTTATTGAGAAACCAATCTTTTGAGTCCAGTATGAGAGAAATGCTCCTCACTGGTAGACAAATTCTTGATACAACAAGCCAGTAGCATAAAATATATTACAGGGTCGAACTACGGTTGCTCAACCAAATTATTACAAGCACGCCAATAATTATACATAATGGCGGACATGACACAGTGGTGTGGAGGCATACTACTGACTCGAGGATAGGGCGGTGGTGGAAAAACACAGCGGGGAGAGACATACAAGACTCTAAGTCTGTCATCCCATCGAGCGTCGAGGTGAGGCTCGATGAATTTATTTGGTAGCGGAAGCGGATGTAAAACAGTGACCAAATCCAAGGTCGCATGAGACTGACTGGGGTCCTCTAGGTGTCGGACTCGCTATCAAACTCTTCATCCATGAGATCGCCTTCGTCAGCATCTGGCCAAATCAACAAGCCAGTGAGTACTTTGAAAGTACTCGCAAGACAGTTCGGACGTAAGATATAACAAATGCATGCATGGGTGCGTCATGAATAATTCACCAATGTACATTTCAAAAATTAGCATAACAAGGTAAGTAAGAAGGGAAACGGCGGTAGTCCGCCTGAAATCCCAACAGAACATAAATAACTACCGATCGGGTGTCTGAAGCGACGCCTCGAAAGGTGAACAAATAAATATAAGGAAATGATGCCACAGTCGGGCGTCTTAGCGACACCACATAAAGGGCTTAAAAAGAAATACCACAGACGGATGTCGGGGCGACATCACAGAAAGGGCTTTAAAAGAAATGCCACAGTCGGACGTCGGGGCGACATCACAGAAAGGGCTTTTATAAGAAATGCCACAGTCGGACGTCGGGGCAACATCACAGAAAGGGCTTGAAAAGAAATGCCACAGTCGGACGTCGGGGCGACATCACAGAAAGGGCTTGAAAAAAAATGCCACAGTCGGACGTCGGGGCGACAGCACAGAAAGGGCTTGAAAAGAAATGCCACAGTCGGACGTCGGGGCGACATCATAGAAAGGGCTTTTATTCACAGGTAAATAATACTCATAATAAACATTTAATTCATAAGAATAAATGGGTTAGTCCATCCACAGGGATAATCATTTAACCGGAGTTAGCATTCGAGCGAATCACCGGAGTCTCTGCCATCAAAACTGACATTTGATTAGGATAAGATAATATCGACCTGGGACAGGGAATAGATGATTTGGAGGAATATATGACTCTGCAGAGTTTGTACAAAATTATTCCCACAGCCAACGGATTTCCTTAGTCACGAAGGACTAGTTCCGTTTACGGTATTTCGGAAGAAAACACAGCTAACCAGTACACACCCATCCTACCTCTCGATGCTAGGAATCACCCTAGACATCGTCCAAGAAAAACTTTTGAGACGGGGAGATCACAATCTCGAATAGCATGGGATCAAATTTATATACGCGCGCTCTAAGGGGTGCCCCCCTCTCGGTCCCAACCGGAAACACCCATGCCCCCTGACCGGATGACTGGCTTTAATCCAGGGCCATGGAACCATCATCACGGCCTCTCCTTTTGGTGTGTACCAGAAAAGCGGTTTGCAACTTACTAAACCATATTCCTTGCGGAGAACATGTGGTACTACAGGGAAGGAAATGAGAGGAACTGGACCGATACGGTTTGACACTGAAGTCACATAGTATGGCGTAATACTCGCATGCTACGACACTGCCATCTCACCCATACTCATGCCAACACATGGCCCTTCATCCTCACATCCATTCACATAGGGATCATTGAACTCACTTACCTCATTATCACATAAAATAACGTTCATCGTTATGCTTCTCAATATGCCATAAAACTAACTAAATGTAAAACATGCCAAGACACTCATCATATCAAAAGTTCAAACATGCTTGCCTGGTTCAGAGTAGTCGGAACCTAGCTCGGTGAAGTTCGCGGCTCCGTCACCTCCTTCGGTATCTACGGTATAAAGAAAATATATGCGCTATCGTAAATACCAAGGAGTGCACAGAAAGTATACCAAATATTTTTCAAATAAATATGATAAAAAACTAGACAAAATTTTAAAGAGAACAGAAAAAGAATCAATCAAAAATACTTTTCTTCTTAAAAGTTATAAGGGTTTTTGCCCAGGGACTCATCTGTAATGAAACAGAAGATTTCCAGGGGCTAGCTTATAAAAACAGAAAGCGCTTCGGCAGAAACTACGCCAGCCCAAAGGGAAAACGTACTTTGCCCGAAAGCGCTTTCAGAAAACGTTTCAACAGAGAGAGTAGAGAGGCTGACGGTGGGGTCCCACGCGTCAGGTTTGAATTTCAAAAAAAAAGGCAAACGGAGCTCGTCGGCGCCCGAGAGCCGCGGTGGTCGCCGGCGGCGATCCACGGCGAGGCAGGGGGATCGGAGGGTACGTCCGTGCTCAGGGCGCCATTCCGCGTCGGTTGGTGGTGGTGGTGGTCGCCGGCGAGTACCACGTCGACGGCGAGCTTTGCTCTGGCGGACGGCGGCTCGGGTGGTCGAGGAACTCGTCGGAGAGGGCTGCAGAGGTCAAATTGACAAGGGGGTTAGGCTCCTGGTAGCTAGAGATGGTAACGGACGGGGTTTGGGCGCCGGAGATGGCCTCACCGGAGCGAATCGAGGTGGCGGCCGAGGCGGATCGGGGCGGCCGGAGTTGGGGGGGGAGACCTCCTCGGGGTCCCCATAGTGGCCTGGCGTGGCGTTGGTGAGGAGTGGGGATGAGGCGTGCACGAGGGTGAGCTCGGGGGCCCTTTTTATAGGCAGCCCGAGGCGGTTGCCGTGAACGGGGATCTCCGGCGAGTGATTACGGCGGTGCCGGGGATGTGCAGTGGGATTAGGGGCTTGGGCATTGTCGTTGAGGTCCACCGGTCCCATTTAGGCGCTAAACGGGCTGGGACTTGGTGCTAAGGGTGAGCTCGACGGAACGGGGGTGGCGCGGCCCGTCAGCGGCAGGGAGCACGTTCCGTGCTTGCCAGGCCACGGCGACGGTGCCACGGGCGTGCGCTGGCACGGCAGGGACACGCCGAGAGCCAAGGGGCTTTGGGCGGCGCTGAACGGCGTTCTGCCGTGGTGTGCCTTCTGTCGGCCGCCACGGGAGGTCCCGACGCCGTAGAAGACGCCGGCGAGGGTGGGCCAGCGCGCCACCGACGCCAGGAAGGCTCCACGCACGCGTGTGAAGCTCCGGACAAGAGGGAGGGGCTGCGAGGAACGTGCCAAGCGCACTGTGCGCTTGTGACTGATCTATGAAGAAAATGACACTGTAAATCTGAATTTTACTGAAAGTGCAAAGAACAGTGCAGCTCAGGTGTTCGACAGAATGCTTTTGGCATCTAGGGATTTTTCCTTGAGCTGAAACTTGGTGGAGTGGCTTCTCATTGCTCAAATAGGTTGCCTGAATTTTGGTGGAATTTTTGGAGGAGTGTAGATATGAATTTCATCAAATTTGGCAAATCTGGTCCAAACTTGCAGAGACTGAATTTTGAAAATTTTGAAAAGAGGAGGAGTGGATCAAGATGGTTCTGGGTTGTGGGTACAAAGGACTATCCAGGAGAGTTGGTTTGAGGTCAAAACTCAAATGAAAAAGAGTACTTGCTTTGAAAATCCCTCAAGCTCCAAATAATTTTCAGATTTGTTTTGAGAGGAAAAATAATTAGAATAAAATCCAAAACTTGTTTGGATTAGTTGGGACAGAGAACTTAGGTTGATCACAAGGTGTAGGGGAGGTTTTGGAGGGGTTTTACCACATGGGAACAATGCAAAGTCAAGGGTGGTTCCAAGATATGAAAATCCCCAAATTTTCATAGAGTTTCATTTTAAAAGAAAAATGATTGAACTCCCAAAAATGAATTTTGAGAGGGAAACAATAGAGAAGAAGTTTCAAAAGATCAAACACCAAAGTTTGAAAAAGATAAAATCCTTGCCAAAGCAAAGGAAGTTTTTAAGAGAAAGGTTTTTCTGAAAAAAAGATTAACAGGCCTCTTTTCAAAAAAAACCACAAAGTTTTTTTTGATAAAAACCAAATTAAAATTTTGGAGTGTCACACCTGCGAGTGGTGGGCCCAGGCCTGCGCGACGTCCCGTCGCGCATGTGCGTTGGCAGGATTTCCTCGCCATGTGGTCCGCGTCCCCGCCTGCGAGAACCGGAGCTCTATGAAGTCGGCGTGCACAAGCAAAGCCGGCTCTTCAGGATAGGAAGCTGACCGTGCTTCTCGTCCCTCTGTCCGCCTTGAGGCTCGATCAGCTTCGAGGACTACTGTCGGAGTAAATAGCCATGGGTAGCCTAGCCGGCTTCCCCTGGCCCTTCTGAAAAAATTACGAGCCAGTCCGGCTCTCAGGAATCCAAGACATGGGGCCGCCTTCCCCTTGTTGGCTGTCACCCAGGCCAGCTCGAAGAAGGCGACCCGACTTTACCCCTCATGAAGAAAACCATGGGAGGCCGACTCGAAGAAGCCGGCTCCAAGATGCCGACTCCAAGAAGCCGGCGATGAGGAGGCCGACTCCAAGAAGCCGGCTCCATAAAGCGGTCGAGACCGTACCCTCAAAGTTTGCACCCACCTAACGGTGGTGCGACGGGGCGTGGCTACAGTGAAGCCTGCCACCCCCGAATCCCGGAGCACGCCTAGCACAGTGCGCCGTACGGAGTAGGCATGACCCGTCCGGCGCGGCACTGTTGCCATGTTGACCTTGGGGTCACCCACGATGGGCCGCCAGCGTGGCCCACAGATGGTGGGCCCCTTCGGGCAGAGAGACGCCCGAAGGCGGCCACGCCTCCAACTAGTCGGCCCCAGACAGAGCCGGCTCCCCGCAGCCGGCTTGCCGCCTCCCTCGAAGAAGACGCCCCATTAAGGAGACAAGACGCAGTGAGGCTACAGCGATCGCCTGACGGGCAGCGGCACTGTAGCCGCGCCTACCATGACGAAGCGCACGTCACCAAGATGGAGCCACAGTAACCAGCCGCCGACCAGGCCCTGGACGGTGGGGCCTACCTGTCGACCAAGGGGTCGGCAGCCGGCGGGACCCACCAGTCAGCGGGCCCCAGCAGCCGGCGCTGAAGCCAGCGAGTGCAGTCAGAGACGGCTGGGCCCCGCGCCCAGTCGGATTACGATTGTACCCCCGGGGGGTAGGCCAATATAAACCCCCCGGGGCACCCATGCAAAGGGTTCGACCCCCTGCTAGTCTTAGACGCCACACAAGGAGAGGAAGCAGGCTAGCCGTGCCCTTCTTCCTCCACCCGCCAAACGGCTCAAGGAGCATTGTGTAGTTACTTGTTCATCTAGTGATCATGCATGAGACCCCGCAGAGCAGCAGTAGGGGTGTTATCTCCACGGAGAGCCCCGAAGCTGGGTAAGATCCGCCGGCGTGCATGTCTTCGCCTTATCCCGTTTCCAGGCACCGGCGATGTCTTACTGGCTCCCTCAATGATAAGCCACCCGTTGGCATATGTCGCACCCACCACCCGACATCGGCTAGACAACGGTAAGCGATAAATCGGCCGATTTATCGGAATATCGGAAGATATCTTCAACAGTGGTTGTGGTTATGGAAGCTGACAATTCCAAAGTCTTTGAAGGATTTAGGAGAGGAGACTTGTATATTGTTGATTTCTCTACAGGACCACAACTAGCAGTGTGCCTACTTGCAAAAGCTTCAGAAGGCTGGCTATGGCATCGACGACTTGGTCATGCAGGCGTGAGGAATCTGCACACGCTTGCGAAGAAGAAGCATGTCATCGGCATCGAGAATGTCAAATTCCTCAAGGATCGCCTATGTGGAGCCTGTGAAGCTGGGAAGATGACAAGGGCTAAGCATCCAGCAAAGACTATCATGACCACCACTCGTCCATTTGAATTGCTTCACATGGATCTCTTCGGTCCTAACCATTATTCTGTAGTTTCAAATGATGCATCTGAATATAGCTTTGTTATTGTTGATGATTACTCTCGATACACATGGGTACACATTGTTACTTACAAACATGAAGTGCAGGAAGTCTTCAAACGATTTTCCTCGAGGGCTTCAACCAACTTTGGTGTGAAGATCAAGCACATTAGAAGTGACAACGGAACCGAGTTCAAGAATTCTGGTCTAGATGACTATCTTGATGAACTTGGTATTACTCATGAGTTATCTACTCCTTATACTCAGTAGAATGGCGTCGTGGAGCGCAAGAACATGACTCTTGCTGAGATGGCTCGCACTATGCTTGATGAATACAAAACGCCTCGTTGTTTCTGGATTGAGGCAATTGATACTATGTGCCACATCATCAACAGAGTATATCTTCACAAATTCTTCAAGAAGACTGCCTATGAACTCCTCACTAACAAGAAACCCAATGTAAGTTATTTCAAAGTCTTCGGTGCTAAATGTTGGATTAGAGATCCTCATCACAACTCAAAATTTGCACCGAAAGCACATGAAGGTTTTATGCTTGGTTACGGAAAGGACTCGCACACCTATAGAGTCTTCAACAACGTTCTTCACAAGGTTGTTGAAACTATAGATGTGCGGTTCGATGAAACTAATGGCTCGCAAAGAGAGCACCTACCTACTGTGATAGATGAACCAGCACCTGAGGAAACTATCAAGTTCGAGGCTACTGAGGATGTTATTCCTACTGAAGAATCTGGGGAAGAATTCATTCCAGAACATGAAGAACGTCAAGCTAATGCACCTAAAGAAAATACTGAAGAAAATGGTGCTGAAGAGAATGCTGATCAAATTCCTCAACGACAACCAGCTCATCCTCGCATTGCAAAAGAAGTGCAAGTTGAAAAGATCATCAATGACATCAAAGCGCCAGGTCCTCTCACACGCTCAAAAGCTTCACATTTATCTAACTTTTGTGGCCATTATGCTTTTGTCTCTATCACAGAGCCCACTAAGGTAGATGAAGCATTTCTGGAGCCTGAGTGGATTCAGGCCATGCAAGAAGAATTACATCAGTTTGAGCTCAACAATGTTTGGGAACTGGTCAAACGTCTAGATCCTCGCAAGCACAATATCATTGGCACAAAGTGGATCTACCGCAACAAGCAAGATGAAAATGGCCTTGTGGTGAGGAATAAGGCATGGCTCGTAGCTCAAGGCTACACACAGGTTGAAGGAATTGATTTCGATGAAACTTTTGCACCTGTTGCTAGACTTGAGGCTATTCGCATATTACTTGCTTATGCTAACCATCATGATATCACTTTATATCAAATGGATGTGAAAAGTGCATTCCTTGATGGTAATCTTGAGGAAAAAGTATATGTTGCTCAACCCCCGGGTTTTGAAGATCCAAAGAATCCTGACAAAGTCTTCAGACTCAACAAGGCCCTCTATGGCCTCAAGCAGGACCCACGGGCGTGGTATGATACCTTGAAGGAATTCTTCATGAAGAAAGGCTTCAAACCCGATTCACTCGACCCTACTCTTTTCACTAAATCTTATGATGGTGAATTGTTTGTGTGCCAAGTATATGTTGATGATATTATCTTTGGTTGTACTGACCAACGTTATAGTGATGAATTTTCCTACATGATGAGTGAAGAATATCAAATGTCTATGATGGGAGAATTAAAATTCTTCTTAGCTCTTCAAATTCGTCAACAACGCAATGGCATATTCATACCTTAGGAGAAATACCTCAAGGATGTACTGAGGAAATTCGGCATGCAAGATTGCAAAGGTTTCAAAATTCCTATGCCCACAAATGGCCATCTATGCACTGATGAAAATGGTATTGACTTCGATCATAAGGTATACCGCTCCATGATTGGTTCTTTATTGTACTTATGTGCATCTAGGCCAGATATAATGCTTAGTGTTTGCATGTGTGCCCGATTTCAAGCTACACCGAAGGAATCACACCATAAGGCTATGAAGCATATTCTTCGATATCTAGCTCACACACCAACACTTGGATTATGGTACCACAAGGGCTCGGTTTTTGATCTCATTGGATATTCTGACTCTGACTATGCTGGTGATCATGTGGACCACAAGTCAACATCTGGTACATGTCATTTCCTCGGACGATCTTTGGTCTATTGGTCCTCGAAGAAACAAAACTGTGTATCACTATCTACTACTGAAGCTGAGTATATTGCCGCTGGTTCTTGCTGTGCTTAATTGCTATGGATGAAGCAAACTCTCAAGGACTATGGCGTCAACATGAAGAATGTGCCTCTCTTCTGTGACAATGAGAGTGCCATCAAGATTGCTCACAGCCCAGTTCATCACTCGAAGACTAAGCACATTCAGATTCGTCATCATTTTCTTCGTGATCACGTGTTGAAGGGCGACATTTATATTGTGCATGTGAAGACTAAAGAACAGCTAGCCGATATCTTCACAAAGCCCTTGGATGAGAAGAGATTTAGCAAGTTGCGATGTGAGCTAAATATCCTAGAATCTTCGAATGTTCTTTGAAAAGGACACTCATCCTAATACTTATGCAAAATTGATGACTTCGATGTGCAACACATGAAGAAACATTTTTCTTCAATCAATGAAGAATAACACTCTAAGTGTGAATAAATTAACGAAGAATTTGATTCTTAGAACACTACGATAATTGTACGCGGTGTCTGAAATCATCATTCTTATACGGTGGGTCACGCCACCACCAAAAATTCAAATTCCTCAGTTGTTCAAATTCTTCAACTTTGCATTGTCTTTAGTGTTTCCGTTGTTTTCTTCATTGGCTATATATATATATATATATATATATATATATATATATATATATATATATATATATATATATATATATATGGGATTGACTATTCGTCGCCCTGGGTGAGGAATAGTTATTCTTCACCCCATCTATTTTACCATCAATGCATTGTAATTTAACGTTCTGTAAGTTTTGTCTTACTTTCGACGTAAAAAGAGACCGTAAAAAAATATATAATCATCGTAAAAAATATTTTATGTTATATAAAATTACAAACATAAAAACATAGTGTAAAATATATACATAAACTGCAAATTTTCTTGTCTTATGACCTATATTTTTATTTTCTTATGCCAAATTTTACGTAGTGAATCAATAAGAATGTAAATATTTGAATTCCAAACATAACTTAATAATGAAGTGATCGTAAGATTACCTCGGGTGAATAATAACTTATTCTGCACCCTGGGTGATGAATAGCATCACTATATATATATATATATATATGAGTTTATGTCCTCTACAGCATTTAGTTATGACTACTTCTTCAAGTTGTTTTTTTCTGCTAAGTGAATGTGATCGGACGCTTCCCCCTCTATGCTATACTCAACCCAATCTGTTCACAAATTCTTCTTGTGCGTTCTGTTTGAAACTCGTTCAAAATCTTCACTGTGTCCTTGTCAGCTGAAGATATTGCGAACGGAACTTTTAACTTATCATATCCAATTTTTTGGCGTTGCCGCTCAAACCGTTCCGCATCCCACGACATACTTATCCACTCACCCACGATCTAACACGATCTCCACTTCTCAGTACGTGGGTGACACATGTCATGCGAATGAGAAGGGTCAGGGGCATGTTCGTCCAAATTCTTCGGGCGAACAGTTTTCACCATGGCTATAAATACCCCTCTCCCCTTCCTCACTTTTTTACTCCGCTCGACCTCTCTCCAGCTCGAGCTTCTCAAACCCTAGCGCCGCCGCTACTTCATCATTGCCCGTGAGGAAGAGCTTCACTGCCTCAACCTCGTCGCCGCCGTACTCGCGTCGGCCACAAAAATCTTCACTCCGTTGCTACTGTAGATGTCTTCCTCTGCCAATTTAGGGCGTGGAAGATCCGCACTGACGAACTTCACATCTCCTCACTCCAGTTCGTCGTGTTCTTCGTTCAGGGTAATTAAAAGTTACTTTTATTGCCCTCGTTGATTCGAGTGATTATCTACAAAATCTTCAAAGGTGTTTTCTTCATATCTTCACACACTAAAACACCTCTCATATCATTTGTTCTTGATTCATTTCTCTAAGCTGCGAATTTCTCTTCAAGATTCCTCAATTGTGCGGATTTCTGATCTATACAACTCTGGAACCTAGTACTAAGAACGCTTAGTGAAATTCTTCAAACTTATATGGTCAAATTCCTCAAACTTGTTCTTTTATAAAACCTTCTGAGAACGCATATGACCTCTCCAAATTCCTCGCAACTATACTCTGTTCATAGGTACTCATGTCAGCTAATCACTAGGTTCTCATCAACTTAACTCATTTGCAGGGTTCCTCGAAGAAAAATTGCATACTTCTTTAGAGAATTCAATTGTTCAAATTCCTCAACTGAAGAAAATGGCTGACAGTAAGAAACCAAAGAAAGGAGGAAAGAGGGCTGAGGTCAACACAGCGTTTGAGATCCCTGATGATATATATGCTGGGTACTGCACACCTCCTGAGAAAGACAAAAATCAGCGCAAGGTGCGCATTCAGAAGATAGAGAGGAGATGAGCTAGAGAGTGGAGAGAGAATAGATATGTCACTCCCAAATACATGAAGAAATTCGCACTCAATCCGCCATGCCCAAGACCTCCATTGGCACCTGGCCAAATAGCTGATCCCACCAGCCTCAAGCGTGGTGAGGATTATCCTGATGAGTGGGCCAAGCGCCAAGCCAAGTTGGCTAAACAAGCCAAAGAAACGGTGAGGAAATTCAACAAAGACTCTGCTGCTGCCGTTGAGGCCTCTGTCAAGCCTAAGAAGGCCATGTCAAAGAAGCCTATGCACAAGCCAAGTGTTTCACCTTCAGTGGTTTCAAGGCCAAGTTCCTCAGCAATGCCCTCACGGACAGAATCTTCAAAGCCCTCAAGGCCAACTTCTCATGTTGCTCCTGTTCCTCCCAAATCCTTAGCTCCTCACAAGTCCTCAGCTGCTCCGACAAAGTCCTCTGCACCTGTGCATCTTGCCACGTGTCAAAGGACCACAGGTGTCTCAATTGCCTCAGGAGCTTCAGCTAGTTCCTCAGCTGCACCAAATTCTTCAACGGGACCCTCTCTACTGAAGATAAAGGCCACTGCTGGACGAGGTCCTCACCCTAGTCCTTAGAAGAAGTAGGTCGCCTTCCAAGTGCCGTCTGAAGAAGACGAAGCTGATGATGATGAACTTGCTGAAATCATCAGAGATAGGCAAGTGAGGACCGCTAGAGCCAAGGGAACAGATGTGCCACTACTTTTGGATCCAAAGTTGATCCTCGAATACATTGATGTTTGGCACAAGGACCCCAACACTCCCATGCCTGACTTCAAGCTGACTCCTGGCCAAAGTCACATGCTGACCCACTTCATACAAGAAGAAAAATGGAAATATGAGAAGGCCAGGCAGATCAAGAAAGCATAGTACAAGAAGGAGCGCTATCTGAAGAAAAACGTTGTCTCTATGACAACTGAAGAACTTGTCGCTGTTCAAACTGAGATCAAGAAACTCAGTGATGAATTTGACGCATACCGCGCTGACTAGCTTGGAGCCAAGGTGCGCTCTATGAAACTTGCGGATAACTTCACCTCAAATGTTGCAGCCCCAACGCAACAGGAAGTTCCTCAGGCTGAAGCATCTGCTTAGCCGACTGAAGAACATGCCAGCACCGCTGATGAAAATCAGGCTGCTGGAGAAAATGTGAGTTCCAGGGCTGATGACTGCATGCCAGCCGCTGAATAAATTGCCAGGGCATCCACTAGTGGTGCGTCTAAAGAATATGAAGAAATCAGGGCAATTGCATCAGTTGTGCCTAAAGAAAATCAACCAGATTCCTCTGCTCCTCCTGAGCCAACACCAACTCCGATCCTTCCATCTGCATCAGATGTGAAGAAAACCAAGCCTACAGAGTGTGCAGCAGTGAAGAAAAGGAAAGCATCACCTACTTTAGATTCTTCAGCTCCGAAAAAGATGAAGCCTTTGACCAGCTCATTTGAAAATCCCATTGATGTTGTTCCTCTCTCTACCATGCCATCAAAGGACCTTGTTCCTTTTGATGAAGAATTTGTGATCCCCAGTGGATCTGATGAAGAAACTCCTTCTGCTATTTCGTCAGAGCAGTTGGATGAAGAAATTGAAGTGGATGAGATCCCTTCAACACCTGTCATTTCCTCGCCTCTGCCTCAGTTCACTGCTGAAGAGATTGGCGTTGAAGAAATGGAAGATGAAGATGTGGATGTTGGCTGCTCCACAACAGTGATGAGTGATGAATTCTGGGAAAGTCAGCATCCAAACTCTCCAATGTTCACACTATTGCAGCAAATACCTCAGTCCCCTGCACAACCTGTTCAAATGGGCTATGAAGAAACTCACCCCACTTCATATGTACGTGAAGAAATTCTAGCCACTAGTGCTGAAGAAACTGCTGCTGCTAAACATCTGAAGACACAGACTGCCACTGAAGAGGAACCAGAAATTCCTCAGCCTGAAGAACCTGTGATTGAGATTCCTGAGGTCGTGATGCAACTCACTGACACTCCTCTACCCAAGCCAAAGGATCCATTCTCTAGGAAGCAAAAATTCAAGGCTGCTGATTTCTTCGGCGAGCACGTATTCTTCACAGACTACAACCCTTATGACTCCGCTCGCATTAGGAAGAGGCGTTTCTGGACAGCCAGCCAAGCCAATTTCTATTCCTCACTACTGTTCAACAAAAATAAAATCTTCTACCATCAGCACATTCCTCACGTGGATATGGAATCTCTACCGTGCTTCATGCCAGTCCTCAGTGTTCTTCACGATGCTGGACTATTAAATTTTTGCTCTGACATCTGTGATTGGAATGAAGAACTGTTCTTCAATTTTATTCGATGCTGCACATCATAGGAGATTCTGAAGATGTCAATTCATGGGTGCTGGACTGGATGTCTGAGAACACTCACTACACAGCACCAGCTACTGAATTGCTTCGTGTCTTACCACTCAGTCCTCCCCTTGAAGAAGCTCGTTGCATTTACAATGAACCTGAGCTGACAAATCACTACATGCAAGTTCTGATAAAACCTTTGAAGCCAGGTCAGGCCCCACCAACCAAGTTCCTCGTGAAGAAATTACTATATGTTCCCATAACTGTCTATCGCATTCTAACGAGGACAATGAGTCCCATCAAAGGCCACGACTCATCTGATGAGGAAATTGTTGGCATCATGAAGAATCTGGTATTCAATATCGTTCATGGCATTCATGTCAATTATCACGATTTCTTCATGAAGACTCTGGCAAATGTTGCACTTTCTCCGTTTGAGCTGAAGCCTTATGCACCTTGGATTATGAGATTCCTCAGGACAAGGTCTTCACTCAACTACAAAGCTGATTTTCAGAATCACCTCAGCTACTTGCCCCCGATTGAAGTCCTCAAGCGGACCTATTCCTCAGTTGATGAAAAGGGCAAGGCACCAGCTGTTATAGATGAAGGCATTCGTCCATTGGATGGACAATTTCGCAAATCTTCATCTTATTTCACCAATGATGACTTTGCCACACATGACTCTGCCAATGCACCCAAGTCTACTCCTCAAGCCACTGCTCCTCGTGTGATGACTGATCGTGAGCTTCTGCTTGGTCTTCACCAGAATGTGGATCGAAATCATAAATGGGTTAAGCATTAGTTTGGTTCATTTCTTCACAACATGACTGCTACGCACAATGAAGTGAAGAAAAACCATTACTACCTCCATGAATTTTTCGGTCGCACCTGGGCCATTCTATCACATCTGTATTATGAAGATCTCAAGAAAATGGGTTTGAAGGAAGATTTTGACTGGTCTGCACCTCCACCGAAGAAATTCAAGAAGGTCAAGGTTCCTTCTCTGGTGTCCAGCTCATATTCATCATCACGCGATACCGACGAGTACGAAGACTTCACTACAAGAAACCTGTTAATCTGTGACGGATTCCTGGTGACGTTCTGTAAATCCGTCATGGAAACAGTCACCGACCAGCAAGATGTGCCTGGGCCCAAAAAGGGTAGCCCCTTAATGACGGACGTGGAGGTACCGTCACGAAAACCGTCATCGATCGACCAACTTGGCCTAGCCGGGCCTAGCTTCCCCCCTTCATACACCCTCTGTAACAACACGAATTGCTCCTGCTAATGTGGCATAGTCATATGAGTTACATTGTAATTTGAATTTGCAAAATAGCAAAAAAATTCAAGGATCCTAATCAAATTAGATGGAACCAAACTGAATGATGAAATATACTTATGTAGCATACAGACCCGTGAGGCCAACATGAATCATGCCTAGTACGATTCACCGGGCTAAGGGCAAAGACACCAAAATATGAAACTGGTTGAAGCAAAGCGCGCGAAGGAGAAAACATTCAAGTCATCTACGCGGGAAAGTCCAAATCAGAAGCGCGCGGAGGGGAAAACATTCAAGTCGTCGACGCGCGGAGTTAAATCTTTTCGACCCATTTAACACCACAGCCAACGATCCTATTGGCCATAGCCTCGCGCCTCACCCTCGACCGTGAAAACCCTATCCACCTCCACCCAGAGCCGCCAACTCCTCTCCCTCTCACCTCCCGATTCAGATCCATGTCCAGCCTCCCACCACGCGCGGCTGCCGATCTCCAGCGCCGCCGCGCCAACTATCTCCTGCTCCACCTCCGTCTCCCACCCTCTCTCGCTCCGCCACCACCCCCACCCTCTCCGGCTCCCCCTCCCCATGTGTAGCCTCCTCCGTTCCGCGATGGGGCAGCCGTAGCGGCCCTCCTAGATCTATGTCAAGGGCAGCCCCCTGCTTGTCGTCATGGGCGTGGTGGTCATGAGGAAAGTGGTTGAGGACGGCGAGATGGAAGTTGTAGCCTACCCGCTGCCCAGGACAAGGATGGATGCCCTGACGCTCCCCCTTCTTCACAATCTCGCGCTGGGAGAGGAGGTGGTGGCCACTGTTTTCTTCGGCACACCTAGGCCTTATCCACATCGCCATAGGTGACCTCGCCAGACTACTCGCTGTGAAGGTGATAAGCCCTTTCACTCTCCATTAATTGAAAAATTATCCATTTAGGATGTCAGGATAGTGCTTTGCAGTGAAATAACTTTTGTGGCTGGGAATAATTGTTTCGGAAAGATAGCAAGATGATGTATTATGTTTCATGTTTTCCATAAATGTTGATGCGACTGATATTTTTTAATGTAGAGATTTATATTTACATCCTTTCTTCATCAACATGTACGTCTAACAAATATATGTGGGGTGCTTACATAGTTTCTGAGGTCGTGCTGTGTTTATGTGTGTCGATTTAGTTTACAGATACATCATTGAGATGGATAAAAGTATGATGTAGAGTATATATGAAACTGAAAAGATGGGATGCTTAAAGCTGGAATAAATCATGGAGGGAATCCTATGCAGGAGTAACTATAGTGGATACTTCTACTAAATCAGAAGATTTATTTGTTTTCTCCATGGAATAGTTTGACTAAAGTTTTAATTATTATTCTGTACTTGGAGGAGATAGCTGAAGTCGAGGGTGTTGTTGATGACATAAAAGGTGTTTATAAAATAGAGCCTTATGAAGAACAAAGGATACAATACAGAAAGGTCAGTTGAAACTACTTCTGTAGTACAAAATAATTGGCTAGCACTACAAACTATGCACCCTTCTTTGTCCTGATGTTCTTATCCTTGAAGGATGTTGCCTCACACATGACAGTAGCTACACGGCCTATGAATGATGTTCCCTCCCCAACAACGCCTTTGTGAGCATGCTCGCTGTTGGCGCTGTCATGGCAGAATTGTGCAAGCATCGGCCATGCAGGTGTCGTGTGTATAGCAGTGCTGATCCTTAAATATCTTCGTAGTGCTTTTTGCATCGTGTTAGTGTGTGTGCACTTGTTTCCATTTTTTTACTTAATTTATTGCTTGCTGCAACACCTAGTTCCTCCTAGTTTGATAGGGTTGTTTGTTTTGTTCACGGTGGATGCATGCTATGTAAAATCTCAAATGGTATTTTTATAGTTACATGTCTATTTTGACAAAATGCTGATTGCTAACATTTACTCTGCATACCAATTACTTTCTACCATTCCTGATTATTCTCTACTGCTCTCTACATTTTTATATGAGAAAACACCACCCACTCTGTACTCTACCAATCAGTTTTCTAGTTTGCTTGGAAGAAAAGAACCATTACTTGAAAACCAGCTATGAGATAGACTAGATCATTTAAGCTTGGTTGATAGATAAAATTCGGTTCATGTGCTGGGACAAGTGTACATTTTTTCCGGTGAAGAGTGTGTTTGTGCTGTCGGTGGCGACCTCCTCTGCCGCGTGCCGGCGGTGGCCGACTTGCACTGCGACCCTGGTCATTGAGCTGAACCTGATCCTGGTCCATGGTTAGTTAGGATGTTGGTGCTGTTTAGGCTCGATTAGCTCGATTTGATGTTGTTTTAGGCTTGAGAAAAGTTGTTCTCTTGTTGAAATGAGAGAGATAAGGTAGGTGCTGCAGTTGTTGGCAATCGTGTATATGCAATGGTAGGTAACCAGAGAATGTGTTGCATTTGTATGTCCTCATGTTTAAAATTTGTGTCTGGAAGTTATTACTGGATCTACTATCCCAATAATTTTTATTTCCTAAATCTCATGGTAAATCTGGAAGTTGCATTGCATATATGTGTATTACGCCATACTAGTAAACTTCTAAAAGCAAGTGGAGCTCAACCTTTATAATGCACTCTGCATTCTGCAGATTATGCCATACTTATTTGCATGTCATGCTATATGAACAGGCATTGTGGTTGTGATTGTTATGATGGGAACGATGTTCCTCATGGTCCCAGTAATGTTGTTAGTATGGAAGAGACACTGGATCCTTGTTGTCACATTCCTTGAGCTCTCGTTGATGGAGGATAAATGGAAATAAGTCATCATCTAGTGGAGACAGAGTAAGTTACAACCTCTTTTCTCTTCCTGTTCATAATAATAAGGAATCCTTACTCTAGTGTCACATTTACTTGTAGCTTTTAAATTTTTGATACACAATATATATGATGCTTCCATGCTTTTCAAGTTTTTTGCAATATTGTTTTTTTCTATATTGCACCCAGAACTGAATGTTTGATTGTATCAGGCAGGTAACATTGTGAGTAGGCCTTTTAGCCTGTTTACTTTTTGATTGGATCAGGCGTTCATGTAAACATGATAGCTCCAACTCTTGTTTCAAGAGTGAGTAGTTCGCCGAAACTGCATTTTAGTAAATAGGGGTTACTTCTCAAATCTGAGAAATTTAAAACCAATCCTCATTGCTGACTGGCAGTGTATATACAGTAATGGTATATGAAGATGAACTTGGCAAAAACTCAGCTTTTACCTTTGAAATATATGTACAGAATTTCCAGATCTAATCTGAAATGTCAATTAGGAAATGCTGGGCATTATCTTTGACCTTTCAAACAAAAAACCTACTGTATGGACAAACACAAATCATACTACTGTCCTTTGTTTAGAAATGCTGAGCATTATTTTGTTAGTGGGTTTATATGGCCTCAACTTCTGCTGCTATAGTACTTGAGTTTTGTTATGTGTGTTTGTTAGTCATTTGACTTTCATTCGGCACACTTCTCTCTGGTGACCGCTTTCTCTCTGAATCTTTAACCCTAAATTTTCTTGGAATTTCTTCTGTATCTTGTACACTGCAGGATAACAAGTACAGACAAACTACAGGGTACCGAGTAGAGACAAACCGCAGGGTACAAGTACAGACACTGTGGTATGTGGCCTTCTATGAAGATCTGATTCAGTTTAGATTTTCCCCCTAGGTCTTGGAGACATGATTTTTGTTACTATATTAATATGTCAACATGTTCTATTTAGAGTTTTCTCCCTAGGCATTTCTTTTTCTATCCTTGTTGTCTCCTGCAGACCGGTGAATATGTATTCCAGAAATAAGTTTAATCTGAATCTATGAAGAAAATTACATTGTTACATTGTGGCAGTCCTACAGTAAGAATACAGAGGTTTAAACCTATTTATTTGTGTACTATGCACATGTATTAGTCAGTCAATTTATTGTTGTTTTATACTAGATACTTTGTTATTCTCATCAGTAGGCATTTCTCCTACTATATACTCATATCTACAAATGTCTAATGTTGTTGTGAATATGGTAGGTATGTTGCTGTCCATCAGAATCCGCCATGCCATATAGTTGCCATCAGGAGGGTTGACGACAAGAACACGAGTGACAACCTTTGTAGTTACATGTTTTGTTGATGTAAATTGGATTGTATCGGTTCCTATTCCTATGGATGATTGCATATTGAGTGATTTTGTCAATATATGGTGTATATTATCATTTCATGGAGGATATTATAAACTGCTAGGTTCTACATACCTATAGATGGTTGCATATTGAGTGATTTGTGTAACATATGGTACTTTGGAAATATTGTCCTCGTCCAAAATTGGCATTATGATTTACGGAACATATTATGCTAAAGGCGTATTTGATCAAAATTGGGCTGAATGTAATGGATGGGACCAAATTTAAATTGATCCTAAATCCATGACGGTTTCTGTGACGAAAAATAGTGTCCACGTAGGTAGCCACATGGCATTGGTCCATGACGGACTGTTCTGTCACGGCCTAGTTTGGGCTTGGGCGGCCTGAGGCAATTCCATGACATCCAAGGACCGTCATGGAAGCTACAATGTCAAATTCTGACGCGATATACATGACGGATCTCAAGTCCGTCAAGGATGGACACGCATGACAGTTTTTGGCTGATCTGTGATGGCTAAGGACTGTCATGTATTAATAGATTTCTTGTAGTGCTTAGACGACACTGCGGCAGGCCCTTCCACGACAAACGACCCCAACAACACTGGCACTCCTTCATCAACTTGATATTCTTCAGGGGCGTTAGTCCTCATATTCGATCCTTTTGGTCATTTGATGACAACGGGGGAGAATTTTGAGTTAGTCTTCAAGCGGATCTTTCTATATGGGCATTTTTTTGTGAAGTTACAACTCTCGTTCTTCTGAGACTTTATTGGATTGAGTTGTAAACTTAAACCCGATGGTGCTCTGATACTTTTGATATGTTTTTCTGCATGCTTATTCCTCATATATGCTAATGCACGCATGCTGAATTACATCAGTCACCATATTTCATCATGCATTTCAAATTCTTCATTGTGATATGTCAAATGCGTGTATGAATTACAAGATATAGGGGGAGATCTCCATGATTCTACTCTTCAAGTGTGCAATGCTTCAAAAGCAAATACCTCACCATGCACATATTCAGGGGGAGTTCTTCTATATCTTGCAATCAAATTCCTCAATATCAGTATTTACACTTCATATGTTTATCCTCATTGAAAACTTAACCTATATTGTCATCACTCACCAAAAAGGGGGAGATTGTAAGTGCATCTAGTGCCCCTTAGTGATTTTGGTGTATTGCAGACTTATAGGTTAAGGGACTAATGCGTTTGTGAGTGTACACAGGTCTATAAGTCTATGAGGAGTTTGATATTTACAGAGAAAGTCGACCCCTAAAAATGAAGTTCTTCGACTGAAGACTTTGGATTTCTGGAGACTTTCTGAAGAATTTGAAAGTGAAGAAATTGGTGTGACCTTGAAGACTTGGTATTCATTCGAGGAACATGAAGCGTGAAGACTTTTGTTTTCGTAGTTTCATTTTCTCTTTCTTGAGTCATAGGAAACACTGTACTGTTAAAGGGGGTCGACGAAATACTAAGGAAAAATTTCCATGTGATCCTCAACTCAAATCCTACACCTACCAATCCCTTCGAGTGAAGCCATTGGAAATCTCATACAATTCAGTCATATTCTTCAGTGACAGAGACGAAGTTCTTTTGGTCTCTAAGGAATTTGTTCTGACTGAGGAGTTAGGAATTCGCCAGCGCGGATTGTCTACACAGTGAGGAACATGATAGGCCTGAGGATTTCGCCACTCAAAATTCCGACCGTTGTTGTGCTATGCGCCAGCTGTCCCAAAATATCTATCCACCTAACGGTCTTATCATTGAAGGGCATTTATGTCCTATCATGTCGGGCTGCTCCCTAGGCTATAAATAGCCGCCCCCTACAACCACTAGCTGGTTGGCTGCTCCGAGAGAAACTAACACTTGTCATTTGAGAGCAACCCATCCTCCGAGGACTTTGAGCGGAAATCATCAAGTGAGGAAAAACCAAACCCAAACACCTACAAACCCCAAGTGATTGAGCATCATTGAAGAGAATGATCCTGTGTGGATCCGACGCTTGTAACCTTTGAAGATTGTGCTTCTTCCAGACGGTTAGGCGTCATGGTCTAGAGCATCCAAGAGGAATTATGCATCGCCGAGTGACCAAGTTTGTGAAGGTTCAGAAGTCACCTAAAGACTTACCACGAGTGATTCGGCGAGGTTTGTGTGACCTTAGCTCAAGGGGAATACAAAGAGGACTGAGTGTCCTGAGCGGCGTGTTCAGGACTGGGTGTCCGGGACTGTGTGTCCTCAGGTTTAAATACCTAGCCGCCCTAACCAGACGTACAACTGAGACAGCAGTTGGAACTGGTCTACCAAATCATTGTCTTCACCAAGCTTACTGGTTCTATTTCCTCAACTCTTTCATTTCCTCATAACGGTGTTGTGTGCTTGTTCATATCTGTGCTGGAATACTTTGACTGAAGATTTTCTCAATTTCCTCAGTTCAGTTTCTTCAGTCTGTTTGTCTTCATCATGTATTATCCTGTGCTTACGCTTTCTGTACTCTGTGCCTGTCTTCATTTCATCATGATGACTATGCTTGTGTTCTATTATGTTTACTTTTGAGTACTTATTCCGCTGCTAGTCGTTCTTCGCTAAGGAATTTCCTCACCTGCAAATTCCTCAGTGAAGAATTCATAAAAATCGTCTATTCACCCCCTCTAGTCGATATAATGCACTTTCAGCATATATATACATATACATACAACATCCATATATACATACATCAAGGAATTATAAAAAAGTGTACGAAAAAAAACTAGAGAGCAGGTCGTGGCGGTGGCGGCGCGCGGCAAAGCAGAGCAGGCTGGGGCGATGGCGACGGCGCACGGCAAGCAGAGCAGGCAGGGGCGGTGGCGCGGGAGAAGGGAGGGGGCTCACTAGGCGGCAAGGACGAGGCGCGCCAGAGGGCGGCGACGACGAGGTCGGGGCAGAGGGCGTTCACATCAGGGCAGGGGCGGCGCGGGGCGGCGACGGCGTCGGGACGGTGCGGGGCGGCGTCGGAGGGGCGTGGGACGACGTGCGCCGACGATAGCGATGGCGAGGCCGAGGGCAGTCTAGCGGCGGCATCAGGCGGGATCGAAGAACTAAATGAAAATTTTCACAAGTGCTGTTTATATAGACAGAGCATTGGTCCTGGTTGGTGGCACCAACCGGGACCAATGCCCCCTTTAGTCCTGGTTGGTGCCACCAACCGGGACCAAAGGAGGGCATTGGTCACGGTTTGTGGCACTAAACGGTACCAAAGGTGGGCATTGGTCTCGGTTCGTGCCACCAACCGGGACCAGTGGACTTGCACAGCGGCGTGGTGGTGGGAGTTTAGTCCCACCTTGCTAGTTGAGTGAAAAGAGACCTTTGGTTGCAGTTGGTGGCACCAACCGGTTCCAAAGGAGGGCATTGGTCACGGTTTGTGGCACTAACCGGTACCAAAGGTGGGCATTGGTCCTGGTTCATGCCACCAACCGGGACCAATGGACTTGCACAGCGGTGTGGTGGTGGGAGTTTAGTCCCACCTCGCTAGTTGAGAGCGCCAAACACCTATTTATAAGCTCCGCTGCCTCCTCTCTCTCGAACTCCTCTGAACTGCGGGCCTATGGGCCTAATCTGACATTGCTTTGCCTATGGGCCTACTGGGCCTTCTGTGGGCCTGAATCCTGGCCCAAATAGCTGGGTTTCTAGTCGTATTCACGCCGTGGTGGCCCAGTAGGTGGCATTTTTTCTAGTTTTTTTGTTTTCTTTGTTGCCTTATTTTTTATTTTGTTTATATTTACAAAAAATACTTACTGCTGCTATTTTTATTTATTTTATTAAGGTTTATTTATTTTATTACAGTTTATTTTATTCTATTTTACTTTATCTTATTTTCTTTCTACTTATTTATTTCATAAAAGCTAATTTTATTTTATTTTGTTTCTACTTATTTATTTTATTTTGTTTCTACTTATTTATTTCATAAAAGTTTATTTTATTACATTTTATTTTGTTTATAATTATTTATTTTATTTTATTTTTTGCCTATTGTATTTATTTTATTAAAATTCTTTTTGCTTTTAATGTTTTGAACAGAAAATACTTTGATAATTTTAGTTGCATAAATTCTATATAATTTTAGTTTCAATAATACTAGAGGATTATAAAATGCAACATTTAAAGCATTTCAATATGCATTTCAACAAAACATTTAAAGCATTTCAACAAAACGGACAATCTGTTTCGAGATATCATGGTTTCCTATGGAAACTCGTCTGTTACAACAGGCATTTCAAATGAACTACGAAAAGGTTGAAAGTTGGCATGGTATCATCATAATAGTTGTGGAGAGAAAGCCTTCACTTTTTCTTCGCTTGTGTCCTTTGTTTATTGTGTCGTAACCATGGATAATCTTCATCGTTTATCAGGATGCTTGGGTCAGCCTTGACTTTGAAGGGAGGAATTTCATGAAACTTTTCATGATCTTCATACATGTCTGTCTTGCCCTCCACTCCCACGACGTCCCTTTTTCCTGAAAGAACTATGTGGCGCTTTAGCTCATCGTATGATGTATTCGCTTCCTTATTTTTTCGTTTTCTCGGTTTGGTAGACATGTCCTTCACGTAGATAACCTGTGCCACATCATTGGCTAGGACGAACGGTTCATCAGTGTACCCAAGATTGTTCATATCCACTGTTGTCATTCCGTACTGTGGGTCTACCTGTACCCCGCCTCCTAACAGATTGACCCATTTGCACTTAAACAAAGGGACCTTAAAATCATGTCTGTAGTCAAGTTTCCATATGTCCACTATGTAATCATAATATGTATCATTTCCCCTCTTGGTTGCTGCATCAAAGCGGACACCGCTGTTTTGGTTGGTGCTCTTTTGATCTTGGGCGATCGTGTAAAATGTATTCTCATTTATCTCGTATCCTTTGTAAGTCAATACAGTCGAAGATGGTTCCCTGGACAACGAGTACAACTCATCAAAAACAATGTTGTCACCTCTAAGACGTGTTTCCAACCAACTGCTAAAAGTCATGATGTGTTCACATGTAACCCAGTTGTCACACTGCTCCGGGTGTTTGGAGCGCAGACTGTTCTTCTGTTCATCGACATACGGGGTCACCAAGGTAGAGTTCTGTAGGACTGTGTAGTGTGCTTGAGACCAAGAATGCCCGTCCCTGCATATTATTAAGTCCCCTCCAAGCGTGCCTTTTCCAGTCAGTCTCCCCTCATACCACGATTTAGGGAGACCTATCTTCTTAAGGCTAGGAATGAAGTCAACCCAAAACCCAATGACATCCTCTGTTTGATGTCCCATGGAGATGCTTCCTTCTGGCCTAGAGCGGTTACGGACATATTTCTTTAGGACTCCCATGAACCTCTGAAAGGGGAACATATTGTGTAAAAATACGGGGGCCATAATGACAATCTCGTTGACTAGATGAACTAGGACATGTGTCATGATATTGAAGAAGGATGGTGGGAACACCAGCTCGAAACTGAAAAGACATTGCGCCACATCACTCCTTAGCCTTGGTATGATTTCGGGATCGATCACCTTCTGAGAGATTGCATTGAGGAATGCACATAGCATCACAATGGCTAATTGGACTTTTTCCGGTAGAAGCCCCCTCAATGCAACCGGAAGCAGTTGCGTCATAATCTCGTGGCAGTCATGAGACTTTAGGTTCTGGAACTTTTTCTCTGGCATATTTATTATTCCCTTTATATTCGACGAGAAGACAGTCGAGACCTTCATACTGAGTAGGCATTCAAAGAAGATTTCCTTCTCTTCTTTGGTTAGAAAATAGCTGGCAGGACCTTCATACTGCTTTGGAGGCATGTCGTCTTTTTCGTGCAAACGTTGCAGGTCCTACCGTGCCTCCGGTGTATCTTTTGTCTTCCCATGCATGCCCAAGAAGCCTAACAGGTTCACACAAAGGTTCTTCGTCACGTGCATCACGTTGATTGAAGAGCGGACCTCTAGGTCTTTCCAGTAGAGTAGGTCCCAAAATATAGGTTTCTTCTTCCACATGGGTGCGCGTCCCTCAGCGTCATTCGGAACAGCTAGTCCGTCCGGACCCTTTCCAAAGATTACGTGTAAATCATTGACCATAGCAAGTACATGATCACCGGTACGCATGGCGGGCTTCTTCCGGTGATATGCCTCGCCTTTGAAATGCTTGCCTTTCTTTCGACATTGATGGTTGGTCGGAAGAATTCGACGATGGCCCAGGTACACATTCTTCCTGCATTTTTCCAGGTATATACTTTCGGTGTCAACTAAACAGTGCGTGCATGCGTGGTAGCCCTTGTTTGTCTGTCCTGAAAGGTTACTGAGAGCGGGCCAATCGTTGATTGGTACAAACAGCAATGCGTGCAGGTTAAATTCGTCCCGTTTGTGCTCATCCCACACACGTACACCGTTTGCATTCCACATCTGTAAAAGTTCTTCATCTAATTGCCTTAGGTACACATCAATGTCGTTGCCGGGTTGCTTAGGGCCTTGGATGAGAACTGGCATCATAATGAACTTGCGCTTCATGCACATCCAAGGAGGAAGATTGTACATACATAGAGTCACGGGCCAGGTGTTGTGATTGCTGCTCTGCTCCCCGAAAGGATTAATGCCATCCGTGCTAAAACCAAACCATACGTTCCTTGGGTCACCTGCAAACTCAGCCCAGTACTTTCTCTCGATTTTTCTCCACTGCGACCCGTCAGCGGGTGCTCTCAACTTCCCGTCTTTCTTACGGTCCTCTCTGTTCCATCGCATCAACTTAGCATGCTCTTCGTTTCTGAACAGGCGTTTCAACCGTGGTATCATAGGAGCATAACACATCACTGATAACCCACAAATATAGGGGATCAATTGTAGCCTCTTTCAATAAGTAAGAGTGTCGAACCCAATGAGGAGCTAAAGGTATAACAAATATTCCCTCAAGTTCTATCGACCACCGATACAACTCTACGCACGCTTAACGTTTGCTTTACCTAGAACAAGTATGAAACAAGAAGTACTTTGTAGGTGTTCTTGGATAGGTTTGAAAGAATATAAAGAGCACATAAATAAAAACTAAGGGCTGTTTAGGTAAAGAAGCAATAAAGTTAATATAGTGAGTGTGTTAAAGTGGTGGTAGGAGTTGCGAAATTGTCCCCAGGCAATTGACTACGTTACTAGACCGATAGCAAGTTTTATGTGGGAGAGGCCACTGCTAGCATGCCATCCCTGACTTGGAATTCTATGCACTTATGATTGGAACTATTAGCAAGCGTCCTCAACTACTAACGTTCATTAAGGTAAAACCCAATCATAGCATTAAGATATATTGGTCATGTCGGTGTCAAAACTGGCGGATCTCGGTTAGGGGGTCCCGAACTGTGCGTCTAAGGCGGATGGTAACAGGAGGCGGGGGACAAGATGTTTACCCTGGTTCGGGCCCTCTTGATGGAGGTAATACCCTACTTCCTGCTTGATTGTTCTTGATGATATGAGTATTACAAGAGTTGATCTACCACGAGATCGTAGAGGCTAACCCTAGAAGCTAGCCTATGGTATGATTGTATATTGTCCTACGGACTAAACCCTCCGTTTTATATAGACACCGGAGGGGGCTAGGGTTATACAAGGTCGGTTACAAGGGAGGAGATCTACATATCCGTATTGCCTAGCTTGCCTTCCACGCCAAGGAGAGTCCCATCCGGACAAAGAACGAAGTTTTCAATCTTGTATCTTCATAGTCCAACAGTCCGGCCAAAGGATATAGTCCGGCTGTCCGGGGACCCCCTAATCCAGGACTCCCTCAGTAGCCCCTGAACCAGGCTTCAATGATGACGAGTCCAGCGCACAGTATTTTCTTCGGCATTGCAAGGCGGGTTCTTCCTCCGAATACTCCATAGAAGGTCTTGAGCACAAGGATAGTGTCCGGTTCTGCAAAATAAGTTCCATATACCATCGTAGAGAGAATAATATTTTCACAAATCTAATGTGCTGACACGTTTAGCAACGTCACATCATGTCATGGCTCGGTCATTATTTGAACTATTTTCCTCAACCAGTACCGCACATATCGTGAGGTGGTTTTCTTGACACGTCTAGTCGAAGCAGAGATCGTGTCCCCTTATCACGGGATTCTCATCAATATGGGTATGGGTAACCCAACCGCGCCATCGATTACGGCGCTCGGGGAGTAAGCGAGTTTAACAGGTAAGTGGGGAGGCGCATGGCCTCCTCCGCCCTTATAAAGGGACAAAGATTCACCCTTTTTACCCACGCCCTCCTTCTCCTTGCTTATCCATTCTCACGCACTCGAGCTCCAGCGCCCAAGTTCGCGTCTTTCTCCTCAAACCACTCCAGTCATGTCCGGAGCGGGAGGCAAGTGGATGGTCTCCTCTGTCACGGCGGAGGACATCACAAAGCTACGGGCAGCCGGATATCTAGCCGCGAACATCACGCACCGGCTGCCAGCTGCGGGGCACATCATCCCTACGCCCAAACCCCATGAGAGGGTAGTTTTCCTTACCCACTTTGTCCGCGGACTGGGATTTCCTCTCCACCCGTTTTTCTGCGGGCTCATGTTCTAATATGGGCTGGATTTTCATGATCTGGCCCCCAATTTCATCCTCAACATCTCGGCGTTTATCGTCCTGTGTGAGGCCTTCCTCCGCATTAGGCCCCACTTTGGCCTCTGGCTAAACCTTCAATGTCAAACCGAAGGTGGTGGTCGGCCAGCAAGTAGAGTGCGGAGGCACCATGCTGGGCAAAATGCCCAATGTCACCTGGCTAGAAGGCTCCTATGTGGAGACCATAAAGGGGTGGAAATCGGGGTGGTTCTACATCACCTAGCCGCGCGACACCAACTGGGTGGCGGCCCCCAAATTTCGATCCGGAATCCCCACGCGGCTCACTTCCTGGAAAGAGAAGGGTCTGTCCTGGGTTTTTCGGTAGAGCTGACCGGACTCCAGACCTGCATCAGGAACATGATGAGCAATAAAATCAAGCTCGTCAATGTGGTCCAGGTCATGCTCTTCCGCCGGATTCTCCCGTGCCAACGACGGGCATTCAATTTGTGGGAGTTCGACCCGGCCCAGCACCAAACGCTGCGAGAACTCTTTGACACGATGCATAAGGATGTCTGGAAGGTGCTGTTCAAAGGAGCCGAGGTGCCTCCTTCCCTCTTTGAGGACCGCGGACTCAGCGCAAAGCGTCGCGCTAATCCGGTAATTTTTCGTACCTTGCAGGGTATTTATTTGCCCTAGTTAAATGATGTGCGGGATCTAAGCTCTCTTGCCATTAACAGGACTGAATAAAGACAGCAGAGCAGCTTGATTGCCCAGCCCCTCTGCCTGAAGATCCCACAGATGCTCTCCTGACGGAGATGTTGACTCCGGCACCTTACGAGGTGCCGGCAAAGAAGACCAAGAAGAAGGCCACGGGGACCCGAAAGGTTCTCCGGCGCAAGGTTATATCGGACTCATCCGACGATGACTCTGACGCGCCCTCCTCCCATAAAAATGAGGAGGGGAGGAAAGTTCTCTCCCCCCAGACGAGGGAGACAAGAAAAGGAAGGCCGACCCAACCGGGGAGGCCGAAGGGTCCAAGAAGGGAAGGACCCGTGCTCCGGACTGTTCCACGACGGCCGCCGAGTGGCTACCCAGGGTCAAGCCCCTAGCGAAGTCGTAAGTGTCCGGACACCATAGTGCTTCATGGTATGTTTTATTGCACTGCTTCTCCTCATGTCGAACATGATTATACAGTCCGTCCCGAGCTCATCTCGACGTATCCTCATTGAGCGGCTCATTGGACTCGTCGGATATGAACAGTGGTTCTCTTCCGACCGCTTCCACCCCTTTCCCTACGGACAACGCTGAGGTGTTGTCTCAAAAGGCACCGAGCCAAGGGGAGGTGGTCCTGGAGGCGTCTCGAGGCGACCTACCGGACCCTGGGTACCAAGCGAGCGAGGCTCCTACGGGCTCCGAGTTCGGCCCCCAGCCGGAACCTTCAATGGTTCCGAACTCCGGCAGGCGGCCCCCGTTAAGGGGGGCCAACCACCCGTGCCGGTGTCCTCTGTCCATCCAGAGGCACCGGAAAACTTGCTAGAAGCGCTTCGCAGCGCTTCCATCGATGAAGAGCACCGCACTATCATGAGTGCGGTGATCGAGAAGGTTTAGTCCGGCAAAAATGGGCTGACCGAAGCTTGCACCAGCCTCCTAACATGCTTTGAGGTAAGCAATCAAAATATATATAAGAAAATATTACCGCATAGATAGTAGCCCCTGATGCTCTGTTTGGTGTTCGGGAAGAAAGGCCGAATAGAGGATCAAATGATGAGTCAGGAGTCTAATAAGAATATGTCTATGTGTAAGTGCAGGCTTCCTTGCTGGCCGCTGCCGCACGTACTGCGGAGGTCTCTGCACTGAAGCAGGACCTGGAGCGGTCCGAGGACGAGCTTGGCCTTACCAAGAGGCAGCTCGAGGAGAGCAAAGGTAAGCAATACCTTGTCTGCGCTTTGGAAAAGAAGTCCGGCTGTAAAATAGTAGGATCACCATGAATTTGCTAGGGGTCACTACCGAGGTGGCGACCCTGAAGAAGGCGTTGTCCGAGGCCGAAGACAAAGCGGCCAAGGAACGCATCAAGTGGGAGAAGCAAGAAGCCCGAGTGGGCGAGGTGCAGAAAGAGCTCGAGGCTCTCGCCAAAAAACACGAGTCCTTGGAGCTCGACTCTAAGACGTGAGAGTCTGAGCTCGCACATGCGCTTGAAAGCGCCCGGAGCGCCAAGGCTGAAGCCCGCAACGCCCTCCAGGAAATTGATGCGGTGAAGAAGATAGCAGCGGGTAAGGCATTCATTATGCAAAGCAAGCATGTGAAGGAAACTTTCCTTTTTCTTACCCGAGTTCGGAGCTCACCAGGAGCGTTCGCAGATCTTCCCCACAGTGTACTGGATGCCGCGGAGTTTTACCGAGCTGGGGAGGGGAGCTCGACGAAGAAGTTGTTCTGGTCTCAGTATACTGGGACCGAACACCCGATGCCCTTGAGAGACTAGCTAAAGCAATTGGTCGAGCTTCACAAGGCGGACGAACGGGCCATGAGGGGCCTTATAGTCCGGATGTGGCCTGGCGAGCCCCAGTCCGGCAGCTACTTCGGTCTGGTGAGGCGGCTTGTGGAGGCCTGCCCACAGCTTGAAGTCATAAAGCGGTCAGCCTGCATCGAGGGTGCACGCAGGGCTTTTGCCTGGGCAAAGGTGCACTGGGCGAAGCTGGACGCCGTGAAGCTGGTGAAGGAGGGGCCGCCGGAGGGCAAGTAGCATCGCCACCCCGAGATGTACTATGAGAGTGTCCTGAAGGGTTACCGCTTTGTGGTGGTTGAATGTGCCAGGGATGTAATTTTTGAATGATCACGCTCATGTGGTCCTGTAATGTGAAACAGGTTCATCTGCACTATGCAACGCTTTTTGTGTTTTAAAATATTACCTTCTGTGCGGCCGTCTATAATATCTGAGAGTTGGCCAGTCGTCAGCTTCTGCCCCCATGTAACTAGTACTGGGGTGTTCGGGATAAACCTGAGCACTCTTTACCCCAATTTTGGGTCCTTCAAGGGAGGTGTTCAGCGCAACAAACCAGGCAATCGGACTATAAGGCTTTATCACTCTCACTTAGCCATAGAAGTCTACAATTTTAAACTTTGGCGAAGCCCCTAGTGTTCGGAAGGCCGAATTTGGGGCGCTATACTCGCCTAAGTCGGACAAGGCCGGCTCGTCGCTCGAAGCGGAAAAAGTCTTTAAGGAGTTGAGACCTCTCGAACAGCGACCAGTCTCTCGCCTTATCATGACAGTCAGTTTTTGGCTTTCTCTACTGAGGCGCTCGTCCGGAAGAACCGGGACGTAATCGCAGTAGTTCTCCCACCGCTACCTTAGCCGATATGGCGGAACATAAGGTACCAAAGCATGGGAGCCGGGCAAACCCAATATTTGACCAAAGACAAGATTTGGAGCTGATGCATATAATGCTCTAAGTTCGGGGTGCCGCACTGTCGAAAGTGTTCGACTCCTTGCGCCGTATTATGGGGTAAACGAAAGACCCTGGCGTACTGACCGTACCCGAACGTATGGGTGCGGATTGTCGTGAATGGACATATAAGAGAGAAAAAGATAAAAATGCAATAATAGACTAATGATATGCATTGTTATTTAAAGAATACGTCGAAGCGTACTGGTACAAGTAGTGAAATAAGCAGAAAGTAGGACAATTCGAAATGTCCTATCCAGGGCAAGCTGCGCGTGGATAGAAAAAAGCGGGTGTATCAATTATTAGAGACCACCTGGGGTTCCCGTGTTTATCTTAGCTTCTTGCCGCCTTGGTTGTTGCTTCTCGTAATGTGTCCGGCAATTGTACTGCCGGAAAGGTCTTCCAGGGGGTTAGGTCCTGAAAGAGAAAAGAAGTAATAAAGGTATACAACCCCTAGTGCGGTTAAGCCGCATTGTGGGACGTGCCCTGATCATGCCCCCGTCTATATCCATGGTATTTTCAGTGCATAGTTATGTACGCGCGGCACGGATTTCGTCGCTTGACTAGGACTGGGACGGGGGCCGAATTGCTAGGTGAGCTCTGAACGTGCCAGGCGATCCTGTTGCAGCTTATTCCAGACTCGCTTGAAGGTGTCCGGGGGCTGTGACGCCGAATTAGTGGTTTGCCTTAAAAGGCTGCTTTGTGCTTCTGCTGCAAGGGCCGCAGTGTGCTCTTCCGTGCGGAGCAAGCGTTATGTGTCTCCATTTACTGTTATGACTCCCCTAGGTCCTCGCATCTTGAGCTTTAGGTATGCGTAATGCAGCACTGCATTAAATATTGCAAATGTTGTTCGTCCGAGCAGTGCGTGGTAGCCACTGCGAAATGGGACGGTATCAAAGATTAACTCCTCGCTTCGGAAGTTTTCCGGTGATCTGAAGGCCACTTCCAGTGTGATTGAGCCTGTGCAATGGGCCTGTACACCTGGGATGACGCCTTTAAAGGTGGTTTTGGTGGGTTTGATCCTCGAGGGATCAATACCCATTTTTCGCACTGTGTCCTGATAGAGCAGGTTCAGGCTGCTGCCGCCGTCCATAAGGACTCGAGTGAGGTGAAATCTGTCGATGATGGGGTCTAGGACCAGTGCGGCGGATCCTCCATGATGGATGCTAGTGGGATGGTCCCTGTGATCAAAGGTGATCGGGCAAGCAGACCATGGGTTGAACTTTGGGGCGACGGGCTCCATCACATAGACGTCCCTTAGTGCACGCTTCCGCTCCCTCTTGGGACTGTGGGTTGCGTATATCATGTTCACCGTCTTCACTTGTGGGGGGTACCCCTTTTGTCCTCCTGTGTTCAGTGGCCGGGGCTCCTCCTCGTCATTGGTATGCAACCCCTTGTCCTTGTTTTCGGTATTTAACTTGTCGGCCTGCTTGAACACCCAACATTCTCTGTTGGTGTGATTGGCTGGTTTGTCAGGGGTGCCGTGGATTTGACACGAGCGATCCAGTATGCGATCCAAACTGGACGGAGCCGGAGTACTTCTTTTAAATGGCTTTTTCTGCTGACCGGATCTAGAGCCTCTGAATCCGGCATTGACTGCCGTATCTTTGGTGTTATCACCGTTATTGTGGCGCTTTGGTCTGTTACGACGTTGCTTACCATTGGCATCTTTGGTATCCGAAGTGCCCGGATTCCTCGATGTGTTGTTGCTGCGAGCTAGCCAGCTATCCTCGCCCGCGCAAAAGTGGGTCATGAGTGTTGTGAGGGCTTCCACAGATTTCGGCTTCTCCTGGCCCAGGTGACGAGCCAGCCATTCGTCACGGATGTTATGCTTGAATGCCACTAGGGCCTCTGCGTCCGGACAGTCGACAATTTGTTTTTTCTTAGTCAGGAACCGTGTCCAGAATTGTCCGGCCGATGCACCTGGCTGCTGGGTTATATGGCTCAAGTCATCAGCATCAGGTGGCCACACATAAGTGCCCTGGAAGTTATCCAGGAATGTGTCTTCCAGATCCTCCCAACTGCCTACGGAGTCTGCTGGCAAGCTGTTCAGCCAATGCCGAGCTGGTCCTTTAAGTTTTAGTGGGAGGTACTTGATGGCATGTAGATCATCATCAAGAGCCATGTGGATGTGAAGGAGAAAATCCTCAATCCATACAGCGGGATCTGTTGTACCATCGTATGATTTGATATTTACGGGTTTGAAACCCTCCGGGAATTCGTGATTCATAACTTCATCAGTGAAGCATAGGGGGTGTTGGGCGCCTCTGTGCCGGGCTATATCCCGACGCAGTTCATATGAGTCTTGTCTGTTGTATTCGGCCCGGCCGGATTTACTCTTGGTGTATCCGACGCAACAATCATCGTCCCGTGTTGGTGCGCGTGCCCGTGACCCATATATTGACCTTGCGATTTTTGCCTTACTGTCCAATACGTATTGTAGGTCCCCTGTATTGCCCCGGGCCTTAGTATTTTTGATTGAGTGGCGGCGGGGTGCAGGCTGAACTTCAGGCTGAAACGCCTCTCTGGCTCGTCCACGTAGTGGCCGGTCAGCCGCATCGTACACTGGTGAATGAGGTTTCATTGCTTCCTCCTCGAGGTGATGTAGCAACTTGCGTTTTGGGTAACTCTTGGAGGG
Organism: Triticum dicoccoides; assembly: GCF_002162155.2. NCBI lineage: Eukaryota > Viridiplantae > Streptophyta > Magnoliopsida > Poales > Poaceae > Triticum > Triticum dicoccoides. Next base: position 671,187,710 of record NC_041382.1, on the reverse strand, counting down.
GCGCTCGAGTTCGTACTCCTCGGCCACAAGGACTTCGGTCCATCTGTCTGCTAGCAAGTCTTGATCAGCTTGAAGCTGTTGCTGCTTTTTTCAGGCTATTTTCCGTGGCCATAAGCCAGCACTTGAAGCGCTCTTGCTCGACGGGGTCCTCAGGCATGATAAATTCTTCGTCGCCGAGGCTCGCCTCGTCTTCGAAGAGAGGCATGTAATTGTCCTCCTCCGGTTCTCCATCTGTTGCCCGCTCTGGAGGGCTAGCTTGTTCGTCCTCTGGCTCTGCATCGTGCTGGAGGGGATTGTTATTGTCTTCAGCACTATCTGGAGTGTTATTATGTCCTGTGCCGGTATCACTACTTTTTCTATGGTGGGACTTAGAGCGGCGCCGCTGACGTCGTCGCTTGGGTTGCTTCTTGGAGGGGTCATCCTCCGCTGTCTCGTCGCCATTGCCTTCTTTGGGGGTGTCCACCATGTATATATCATATGCTGAGGTGGCAGTCCAGCGCCCTATGGGCGGTGGTTCCTGTTCGTCTCCTGGATCGTCGTCCATACCGTCGAAGTCTTTGGAGTCAAAGTCGAGCATGTCGGTTAAGTCGTCGACAGTGGCTACTAAGTGGGTGGTGGGTGGGCAGCAAATTTCTTCGTCGTCCGTATCCCATTCTAGCCGGACATAGTTTGGCCAAGGTTCTCCTGACAGGGAGAGATACCTTAATGAAATTAGCACATCGCCGAAAGGTGAGTGCTGAAAGATATCTGCGGAGGTGAACTCCATGATCGGTGCCCAGTCGGGTTTGACAAGCACAGATGTAAGCGGCTCGGAGTCCGTGGCCGGGGATGAATCTAGTGGTTCAATGACACGGCTCCCATGAGGGGTGAAGTCAGCATCCGGCTCTATCGCCGCTGAGAGCGCGGCCTCCGTGGCGGGGTCTATCCCTCCGCTCTCGGATGGCGCGATTTGCTCCGGATTGACGGCCGGAGTAGTTGCAGATGCGATCTCCCGAATACTGTCCGACGGCAGAGTTATGTCATGCTCGTCGTGACTGTGCGGCACACCTGACATGGGCTCGAATCCGTCGAAGATCAAGTATCCACAGATATCGGCCGTGTAGTTCAAGTTTCCGAATCTAACCTGATGGCCAGGGGCGTAGCTCTCGGTCTGCTCCAGATGGCCAAGCGAATTGGCCCGCAGTGCGAAGCGGCCGAGTACAAAGATCTGTCCGGGGAGGAAAACCTCACCCTGGACTGCATCGCTACCTATGATCGAAGGAGCCATCAAGCCTTATGGTGACGACACAGTAGAACTCTCAATGAAAGCACCAATGTCGGTGTCAAAACCGGCAGATCTCGGGTAGGGGGTCCCGAACTGTGCGTCTAAGGCGAATGGTAACAGGAGGCGGGGGACAACATGTTTACCCAAGTTCGGGACCTTTTGATGGAGGTAATACCCTACTTCCTGCTTGATTGTTCTTGATGATATGAGTATTACAAGAGTTGATCTACCACGAGATCGTAGAGCCTAGCCCTAGAAGCTAGCCTATGGTATGATTGTATATTGTCCTACGGACTAAAACCTCCGGTTTATATAGACACCGGAGGGGGCTAGGGTGACACAAAGTCGGTTACAAGGGAGGAGATCTACATATTTGTATTGCCTAGTTTGCCTTCCACGCCAAGGAGAGTCCCATCCGGACACAGGACGAAGTCTTCAATCTTGTATCTTCATAGTCCAACAGTCCGGCCAAATGATATAGTCCGGCTGTCAGGAGACCCCCTAATCCAGGACTCCCTCAGGTCCGCCTTCAATCCCGTATGCATCAATTTCTATGCTAGTTTGAAGCTTCTGTCACTCTTGCCCTCCAATACATAGTCCTATCAACATACAACTAACCCTATGGTGTGATCCATGTGCGCGCTCATATGACGGGCACCAAAGGACAGCAACTTAACCCCAAGCAAATTAAACCAATCATAGTAATTCACCAATCACCGATAGGACAACGAAAATCTACTCAGACATCATAGGATGGCAACACATCATTGGATAATAATATGAAGCATAAAGCACCATGTTCAAGTAGAGGGTACAATGGGTGGCGGGAGAGCGGACCATTGTAGATAGAGGGGGAAGGTGATGGAGATGTTGGTGAAGATGGCGTAGGTGTTGGTGAAGATCGCGGTGATGATGATGGCCCCGGCGGCGTTCCGGCGCCACCGGAAGCGAGGGGGAGAGAGCCCCCCTTCTTCTTCTTCCTTGACCTTCTCCCTAGATGGGAGAAGGGTTTCCCCTCTGGTCCATGGCTTCCATGGCATGGGAGGGGCGAGAGCCCCTCCGAGATTGGATCTGTCTCTCTATCTCTCTCTGTTTCTGCGTTCTGGGATTCTGCCCTTTCACCGTTTCTTATATATCCGGAGATCCGTAACTTCGATTGGATTGAAACCTTCGCCCAGATTTTTCTCCGAAAATTAGCTTTCTTGTGGCCAAAGAACAGCAGCAACTGCCTTACGGGGAGCCCACGAGGGTCAGTGGCGCACCCAGGGGGTAGGCGCCCCCCTGCCTTGTGGCCCCCTCGGGCACCGTCTCGCGTTGATTCTTCTTCCCATATTTCACAAATATTCCAAAATTATTCTCCGTCCGTTTTTATCCCGTTTGGACTTTGTTTGATATGGATTTCCTGTGAAACAAAAAACATGCAAAAAACAGGAACTGGCACTGGGCACTAGATCAATATGTTAGTCCCAAAATAGTATAAAAAGTTGTCAAAAGTATATGAAAGTTGTAGAATATTAGCATGGAACAATAAAAAATTATAGATAAGACGGAGACGTATCAGCATCCCCAATCTTAATTCCTGCTCATCCTCGAGTAGGTAAATGATAAAAAAAGATATTTTTTGATGTGGAATACTACCTAGCATAATCTTGATCACATATCTAATCATGGCATGAATATTAAGAGACGAGTGATGAAGCTATGTACCTAGGGTAGGGTCATGGATCTGTCCAAGATACCCTCCCCAAGGACATCTCTAAAGGAACTAGAAGCGGTCGAAGAAAAATCATCATCCACTCGACTGTGAAGCTATGTTCCACTCGACAGTATAGAAGACACTCGACTATGCGAACAACCACTCGACGATACGAAACCACTCAGAGTGTAGAAAGCATAATGTCACTCAAGATGACAACGGTCGGTCATTCACTCTGCAGCCTTAAAGATCATTTATATCTCTTTATTACTAGCGTTACCAGTAACGCCCTGCCTTAATGTACATTGAACCCTTTGTAATGTAGGCTGGCTGGGGTCCTCGCGCACTCTATATAAGCCACCCCCCTCCTCTGAGACAAGGGTTCACACATTTTGTAATTCACACGCATATATCCAGTCGACCGCCTCCGGGCTCCGAGACGTAGGGTTGTTACTTCCTCCAAGAAGGGCCTGAACTCGTAAAACTCGCGTGTACAACTCCTCCATAGCTAGGATCTTGCCTCTATATTCTTACCCCCCCCCCTATTCTATTGTTAGGCTTAGAACCATGACAGTTGGCGCCCACCTTGGGGCAGGTGTCTTAGCGACTTGTTGGAGAAGTTGCAATTTTTCTGATCCCCTTCATCATGGTTTCAAGCGGAGGTTTGGCTGAGGGCCACGAGATCCGTCTCGGCGCGCTCGTGTTTGTCGTTGACGACTCCGCTTGGCTTCAGGAGGCTCCACTCGATGTCGACGCACTCCCCGCCCGCGGGGCGACGCACTTTCGCGCGTGCGTACGCGGCATCCTCCTGCGGCAACCGTCAACCCAGTATCAGTCGGCTCCAGCAACTTTCACCCTCCCTGTGGCTCGCCGGAGCAAATGTTCCGGTCGGTCGAGGCTTCAGTGGTGGGTGAGGCATGCGGTGGCTCGCCAGTTGGCCACCCCTCAAGTCGCGGCAATCGAGCCCGACAAAACTCTCTATGGCCTGTTCAATCTGTCGACTGGCTCCGTAGAGACTGCATCCGAGTGCGACAGCAGCGACCCAGCGGCAGAAGTTTTGATGGCCGATGGACTACGCAGTCCTCCTGGCTTCAGCCGTGAAGACGGAGGTGATGGGGACGGCGATCCATCGCTCGTTCATGAAGAGTATCGCCCCGAACCCCTCTGTTCGTAGCAGAGGGAGGAACTTCGCCGCCGAAACATGGATGCACTGCATACTCCTATATTTGGAGAAACCCCTGAGGCCCAGGCCTTGGAGCAGGCACGCCTGGCCAACTTGGCCAAGCGCACTTGACTGGAGAACCTCCAGCGCGCACTCGATGATCGTGCTTGGCAGCATGCTCCCGAATCCAGTCGACGCCAACTTTTTCCGCCTCCGACTCAGGTATATCGAACCCCAATCCAGAATCTAGCAGCTGCTGCCCGGATAGCGGAATCGATCCAACCTTTCCAATCAGAAGCTGGCCGAGGTCTGGTATAGATCCGAGCTTTGCTCCGGGCGGCGGGAGAACAGAATACAGCCGTATCTCAGTCGCGGAATAGGATCCATAGCATATCCGTGGTTGCAGACACAGTTTAGTCGGTTCACAGCCCAAGATCGCCCCCGAGGCGTGAGGGACGTGGAGATCGACGAGATCAGTACAGAAATCGTGAGCAGTATTATCATCGAGTCCATCGCGATGATCGTCGTTGAGTGCCCACGCCTCCCCCACGGAGTGGGTCGTATGTGCCTCGGCAACATGATGACAGGCGCCCTCACAATGTTGGGCGAGGGATTCTTGTCGACCCCAGGGAGCCAGGCTTTGATGTGAGATCTATTCTCGTTCAGGGCTTGGTCGACAGAAACAGAGCTCACCAAGAGGGCCATGACAGAGATCCACAAACCAGCAGTAGGGTGTATGTCTCAGGTCCAGAGTGCTTCAGCAGGGCCATCAGGGCTGTAGCGATTCCCCCCAACTTCAGGTTGGCGACTGGAGTCAGTAAGTTCACTGGTGAGTCCAAGCCTGACACTTGGCTTGAAGACTACCGAGTGGCTGGCCAGATTGGTGGCGACAATGATGAAGTGGCCATGAAACACCTTCCTCTGATGTTGGAGGGCTCGGCTAGAGCATGGCTGAATCAGTTGGCACCTAGCAGTATTTATACTTGGGAAGATCTCGCCAGAGTGTTTGTCAGAATATTCGAGGGCACCTGCAAACGACCGGCAGGTTTGACAGAATTACAGTGTTGTGTTCACAAACCGAATGAAACTTTGAGGGATTATATCTAGAGATGGATCACCCTACACCACACGGTGGAGGATGTGTCTAATCATCAGGCAATTTGTGCCTTTAAGGAAGGTGTCAAGTATCGAGAGTTGAATCTGAAATTCGGTCAAACAGGAAAAATGACTCTGACTTGGATGATGGAGATTCCACCAAATATGCCAATGGTGAAGAAGAAGAAGAACGACTCTGGAGTGGCAAGCACAAAGCTGTCGCCCATGAAGCCGGAGGAGGAAACTCCGGTCAGAAACAGAAGCGCAAGGCCGAGCCAGCTGCTCCTGGTGAAGCCTTTGCTGTGGTTCAAGGAAAGTTCAAGGGGAAGCCCAAAGGGCTGTGGAACCCCAAGAAAATAAAAGATCAAGATGGAAATGATGTGCTGGATCTGCCGTGCCACATCCACACCAAAAAAGATGAAGAGGGTAATTTCATTTATCCGAAGCACACCACTCGGCAGTGTCGACTCCTAATCCAGCAATTCCGAGAGAAACAGCCCAAGGAAAAGGAGAAGGGAGCAGACAAGGCTGAGGATGAGGAAGAGGATGATGATGGTTATCCCCACGTGAATTCCACTCTGATGATTTTTGCTGATGTTGAGAGTAAAAGTCGATTGAAAACCATCAACAGAGAAGTAAACATGGTCGCTCCGGCGACACCCAGTTATTTGAAATGGTCCTAGACTGCCAATACATTCGACCAGTCTAATCACCCAACACACATAGCCACCCCTGGGAGGCAAGCACTGGTGGTCGACCCGATGGTCGAAGGCACCCGACTGACAAAGGTCCTCATGGATGGTGGCAGTGGCTTGAACATACTGTATGCAGAGACGTTGAAGGGAATGGGCATTCCGATGTCCAGACTCAGCGAAAGCAATATGAGTTTCTATGGGATCATTCCAGGCAAGAAGGCTGCATCACTCGGCCAGATTGCTCTCGACGTGGTTTTCGGTGATTCCAAGAATTACCGCAAAGAAAGGTTGACATTTGAAGTTATGATTTCCAGAGTGCCTATCTTGCTATTCTGGGTAGGCCAACTTATGCTCGTTTTATGGCTCAACCATGCTATGTGTACCTCAAATTAAAGATGCCTGGTCCCAAAGGGGTGATCACTGTCACTAGTAGTCGGAAGAAGGCCGAGGAGTGCTTCCAGAAGGGCTCAAAGATCACTGATGCACAAATGGCTGTAGCAGAATTGCAAGAATATCAGAAAAATGCAGATCCGAGTGATTTGTTACGAGCCAAGAAGCCAGCCACAGATTCAGCATTCCAGTCGTCTGGTGAAACGAAGTCGATTCACATTCACCCGACAGACCCCAATGCTGCTCCGACTCACATTTCAACCACACTCGACTCCAAATAGGAAGAAGCGCTCATGCAGTTCCTCCGTGAGAACTGGGACATCTTTGCATGGAAACCTTCGGACATGCCAGGTGTTCCCAGGGGACTGGCTGAGCATTGTTTGCGAGTCGACCCAAAAGTGAAACTAGTCAAAGAACATCTTCGACGGTCCGCCGTGCAGAAGAGGAAGGCAATCGGTGAAGAGGTGGCTCGGCTTTTGGCAGCTGAGTTTATCCGTGAAATTTACCACTCTGAGTGGTTAGCTAATGTTGTTATGGTCCCAAAGAAGGACGACTCACTTCGCATGTGCATCGCCTTCAAACATATCAATCGGGCCTGCTCGAAAGATCACTTTCCTCTCCCTCGCATCGATCAGATAGTTGACTCGACTGCGAGGTGCGAGCGTTTGTCCTTTTTGGACGCCTACTCCGGGTACCACCAGATCCGTCTGTGCGGACCCGACAAGATAAAAACAGCTTTCATCACCCTATTCGGATACTTCTATTATGTCACTATGCCATTTGGCTTGAAGAACACTGGAGCCACATTCATGCGGATGACTCACTCAGATCAGTCGGAATGTGGAAACATACATGGATGACATTGTGGTCAAGTCACGTAAAGGTTCCGACCTACTGACTGACCTTGCTGAAACCTTTGCCAACCTCAAAAGGTATGATATCAAGCTCAATCCATCAAAGTGCACGTTTGGAGTTCCGGGCGGAAAATTACTCAGTTTTCTCGTTTCCGAACGAGGGATCGACGCTAACCCAGAGAAATGGGTGCTATACTCCGAATGAAACACCCTGTGCGTGTGCATGATGTCCAGAAGCTTACTGGTTGCTTGGCCGCCCTAAGTCGGTTCATTTCTCGCCTCGGTGAAAAGGCACTGCCTCTTTACCGACTGATGAAGAAATCAGATAAGATCGAGTGGACTCCTGAAGCTGATGCATGCTACGTCTTGAGCTTGCGTTGGTTGTCCCCGAAGAGGAAGGGATGATGCAACAGAGTAGCGTAAGTATTTCCCTCAGTTTTTGAGAACCAAGGTATCAATCCAGTAGGAGGCCACGCTCAAGTCCCTCGTACCTGCACAAAGCGATAGCTGCTCGCAACCAACGCGATTAGGGGTTGTCAATCCCTTCACGGTCACTTACGAGAGTGAGATCTGATAGTTATAATATTTTTGGTATTTTTGGTATAAAGATGCAAAGCAAAAAGTAAAAGCAAAGTAAAAAAGCAAAGCAAGATTAAAGTAATGGAGATTGATATGATGAGAATAGACCTGGGGGCCATAGGTTTCACTAGTGGCTTCTCTCAAGAGCATAAGTATTCTATGGTGGGTGAACAAATTACTGTTGAGCAATTGACAGAATTGAGCATAGTTATGAGAATATCTTGGCATGATCATGTATATAGGCATCACGTCCGTGACAAGTAGATCGAAACGATTCTGCATCTACTACTATTACTCCACTCATCGACCGCTATCCAGCATGCATCTAGAGTATTAAGTTAAAAACAGAGTAATGCCTTAAGCAAGATGACATGATGTAGAGAGATAAATTCACGCAATATGGAATAAACCCCATCTTGTTATCCTCGATGGCAACGATATAATACGTGCCTTGCTGCCCCTTCTGTCACTGGGTAAGGACACCGCAAGATCGAACCCAAAGCTAAGCACTTCTCCCATGGCAAGAACTACCAATCTAGTTGGCCAAACCAAACGGATAATTCGAAGAGACATGCAAATATAACCAATCATACATAAAAGAATTCAGAGAAGATTCAAATATCATTCATAGATAGACTTGATCATAAACCCACAATTCATCGGTCTCAACAAACACACCGCAAAAAGAAGATTACATCGAATAGATCTCCACAAGAGAGGGGGGGAACTTTGTATTGAGATTCAAAGAGAGAGAAGAAGCCATCTAGCTACTAACTATGGACCCTAAGGTCTGAGGTAAACTACTCACACTTCATCGGAGGGGCTAGGATGATGTAGAAGCCCTCCGTGATGACGGCCCTCTTCCGGCGGAGCTCCGGAACAGGCCCCAAGATGGGATCTCATGGATACAGAAAGTTGCGGCGGTGGAATTAGGTTTTTGGCTCCTGTTCTGATCGTTTGGGGATACATGTGTATATATAGGAGGAAGAAGTACGCCCGAGGAGCAACGAGGGGCCCACGAGGCAGGGGGCGCGCCCCCACCCTCGTGACCGCCTCTTTTGTTCCTTGGAGCAGGGTCCAAGTCTCCTGGATCACGTTCGGTGAGAAAATCACGTTCCCGAAGATTTTATTCCGTTTGCACTCAGTTTGATATTATGTTTCTCCGAAACACTGAAATAGGCAAAAAACAGCAATTCTGGGTTGGGCCTCCGGTTAATAGGTTAGTCCCAAAAATAATATAAAAGTGGAAAATAAAGCCCAATATAGTCCAAAACAGTAGATAATATAGCATGGAGCAATCAAAAATTATAGATACGTTGGAGATGTATCTGGAATCCCCAAGCTTAATTCCTGCTCGTCCTCGAGTAGGTAAATGATAAAAAGAGAATTTTTTATGCGGAGTGCTACTTGGCATAATTTCAATGCAAATCTTCTTAATTGTGGTATGAATATTCAGATTAGAAAGATTCAAGACAAAAGTTTATATTGACATAAAAAATAATAATAATTCAAGCATACTAACAAAGCAATTATATCTTCTCAAAATAACATGGCCAAAGAAAGTTATCCCTACAAAATCATATAGTCTGGCTATGCTCCATCTTCACCACACAAAGTATTTAAATCATGCACAACCCCGATGACAAGCCAAGAAATTGTTTCATACTCTAACTTTTTTCAAAACTTTTTCAATCTTCACGCAATACATGAGCGTGAGCCATGGATATAGCACTATAGGTGGAATAGAATGGTGGTTGTGGAGAAGACAAAAAGGAGGGGAAGATAGTCTCACATCAACTAGGCATATCAACTGGCTATGGAGATGCCCATCAATAGATATCAATGTGAGTGAGTAGGGATTGCCATGCAACGGATGCACTAGAGCTATAAATGTATTAAAGCTCAACAAAAGAAACTAAGTGGGTGTGCATCCAACTTGCTTGCTCACGAAGACCTAGGGGAATTTTGAGGAAGCCCATCATTGGAATATACAAGCCAAGTTCTATAATGTAAAATTCCCACTAGTATATGAAAGTGACAACATATGAGACTCTCTATATGAAGAACATGGTGCTACTTTGAAGCACAATGTATGAGACTTGCTATATCATGGTGCTACTTTGAAGCACAAGTGTGAAAAAAGGATAGTAGCATTGCCCCTTTTTATTTATTTTCTTTTTTTGGGACTTCTTTTTTTCTTTGGCCTTTCTATTTTTTTATTGGGACAATGCTCTATTGAATGATGATCATCACACTTTTATTTATTTACAACTCAATGATTACAACTCGGTTCTAAAACAAAGTATGACTCTATATGGATGCCTCCGGCGGTGTACCGGGATATGCAATGAATCAAGAGTGACAAGTATGAAGAAATTATGAACGGTGGCTTTGCCAGAAATACTATGTCAATTACATGATCATGCTAAGAAATATGACAATGATGAATGTGTCATGATGAACTAGATGGTGGAAAGTTGCATGGCAATATATCTCGGAATGGCTATGGAAATGCCATCATAGGTAGGTATGGTGGCTGTTTTGAGGACGGTATATGGTAGGTGTATGATACCGGCGAAAGCTGCGTGGTATTAGAGAGGCTAGCAAAGGTGGAAGGGTGAGAGTGCGTATAATCCATGGACTCAACATTAGTCATAAGAACTCATATACTTATTGCTAAAATCTAAAAGTTATCAAAGCAAATTATTACGCGCATGCTCCTAGGGGGATAGGTTGGTAGGAAAAGACCATCGCTCGTCCCCGATCGCCACTCATAAGGAAGACAATCAATAAACATATCATGCTCCGACTTCGTAACATAACGGTTCACCATACGTGCATGCTACGGGAATCACAAACTTTAACACAAGTATTCTTTAAATTCACAACTACTCGACTAGCATGACTTTAATAGTATCACCTCCATATCTCAAAACAATTATCATGCTTCAATCTTTTCTTAGTATTCAACACAATCAAAAGAAAGTTTCACAAATCTTGAATACCAAGCATATTATTATTAAGAAAATTACCATGCTATTAAGAGACTCTCAAAATAATTTAAGTGAAGCATGAGAGATCAATAGTTTCTTTAAAACAAATCCACCACCGTGCTCTAAAAGATCTAAGTGAAGCACATAGAGCAAAATTATAACGCTCAAAATATATAAGTGAAGCACATAGAGCAAAATTATCTAGCTCAAAAGATATAAGTGAAGCACATAGAGCAAACTTATCTAGCTCAAAAAGTATAAGTGAAGCACATAGAGCAAAACTACTTAGCTCAAAAGATATAAGTGAAGCACATAGAGTATTCTATCAAATTTTAATTCATGTATGGCTCTCTCAAAAGGTGTGTACAGCAAGGATGATTGTGGAATACTAAGACACAAAGACACAAATAATACAAGACGCTCCAAGCAAAACACATATCATGTTGGTGAATAAAAATATAGCTCCAAGTAAATTACCGATGGAAGTGGACGAAAGAGGGGATGCCTTCCGGGGCATCCCCAAGCTTTGAATTTTGGTGTCCTTGGATTATCTTGGGGGTTCCATCGGCATCCCCAAGCTTAGACTCTTTCCACTCCTCGTTCCATGATCCATCAAAAGAATTCACCCAAAACTTGAAAACTTCACAACACAAAACTCAAAATAGAAAACTCGTGAGCTCCATTAGCGAAAGAAAAGAAAAGACCACTTCAAGGTACTGTAATGAACTCATTCTTTATTTATATTGGTGTTAAACCTACTGTATTCCAACTTCTCTATGGATTATAAACTATTTTACTAGCCATAGATTCATCAAAATAAGCAAACAACACACGAAAAACAGAATCTGTCAAAAACAGAACAGTCTGTAGTAATGTGTAGCTAGCGCAAGATCTGGAACACCAAAAATTCTAAAATAAAATGCTGGACGTGAGGTATTTATCTATTAATCATCTCCAAAAAGAATTAACTAAATATCACTCTTCAAATAAAAATTACAGCAGTTCTCGTCAGCGCTAAAGTTTCTGTTTTTTACAGCAAGTTCAACAAGACTTTCCCCAAGTCTTCCCAGCGGTTCTACTTGGCACAAACACTAATTAAACACAAAAAACACAACCAAAACAGAGGCTAAATAATTTATTTATTACTAAGAAGGAGCAAAAATTAAGGAATAAAAATAAAATTGGGTTGCCTCCCAACAAGCGCTATCGTTTAACACCCCTAGCTAGGCATAAAAGCGAGGATAAATCTAGGTATTGTCATCTTTGGTAGGCAATCCATAAGTAGCTCTCATGATAGTTTAATATGGTAATTTTATTTTCTTTCTAGGAAAGTGTTCCATGCCCTTTTTAATGGAAATTGAAATCTAATATTCCCTTCCTTCATATCAATAATCGCACCAACCGTTCTAAGGAAAGGTCTACCAAGAATAATAGGGCAAGAAGGATTGCAATCTATATCAAGAACAATGAAATCTATGGGCACATAATTCCTATATGCAACAATAAGAACATCGTTAATCCTTCCCATAGGTTTCTTAATAGTGGAATCCGCAAGATGCAAGTTTAGAGAGCAATCATCAAAATTACGGAAATCTAGTAAATCACACAAAGTCTTGGGAATAGTAGAGACACTAGCACCCAAATCACACAAAGCATAAAACTCATGATCTTCAATTTTAATTTTAATAGTTGGTTCCCACTCATCATAGAGTTTTCTAGGGATAGAAACTTTCAACTCAAGTTTTTCTTCATAAGATTGCATCAAGGCATCAACAATATGTTCGGTGAAGGCTTTATTTTGACTATAAGCATGTGGAGAATTTAGCACGGATTGCAACAAGGAAATACAATCAATTAAAGAGCAACTTTCATAATTAAATTCCTTGAAATCCAATATAGTGGGTTTAGCAACATCTAGATTTTTATTTCTTTCAATCCCACTTTCATCAATTTCATCATTAAGATCTAAATACTCCGAATTTTTAGAACGCCTTCTAGGTAAAGGAAGATCATATTCAGTTTCATCAAGATTCATATTGCAAAATAAAGATTTAATAGGGGACACATCAATAACTTTTAGTTCTTCATCTTGATTTTCATAGGAATTGGAGGAACATGCTTTAATAAAGGCATCTTTGGAAGCACGCATCCTAGCGGTTCTTTCCTTACACTCATCAATTGAAATTCTCATGGCTTTGAGAGACTCATTGATATCATGTTTAGGAGGAATAGAGCTAAGCTTTAAAGAATCAACCTCAAGAGAAATTCTATCAATGTTTCTAGTCAAATCATCAACTTTAAGCAATTTCTCCTCAAGCAAAGCATTAAAATTATTTTGTGAATTCATAAAATCTTTAACATTATTCTCAAATTCAGAGGGCATCTTATTATAATTTCCATAAGAGTTGTTGTAGGAATTCCCGTAATTATTAGAAGGATTACCAGGATATGGCCTAGGATTAAAATTCCCTCTATAAGCGTTGTTACCAAAATTATTCCTACCAACAAAATTCACATTCATAGATTCATTGTTATTCTCAATCAAAGTAGACAAAGGCATATCATTAGGATCAGAAGGAACTGTCTTAGTAGCAAATAATTTCATAAGTTCATCCATCTTTCCACTCAACACATTAATTTCTTCTATCGCATGCACTTTTTTATTAGAAGTTCTTTCAGTATGCCATTGAGAATAATTAACCATAATATTATCTAGGAGTTTAGTAGCATCTCCTAAAGTGATTTCCATAAAAGTGCCTCCTGCGGCCGAATCTAAAAGATTTCTAGAAGCAAAATTCAATCCAGCATAAAAAATTTGTATAATCATCCACAAATTCAAACCATGAGTACGGCAATTACATATCATTAATTTCATTCTCTCCCAAGCTTGTGCAACATGTTCATGATCAAGTTGTTTAAAGTTCATAATATCGTTTCTAAGAGAGATGATCTTAGCGGGAGGAAAATACTTAGAGATAAAAGCATCTTTGCACTTGTTCCATGAATCAATACTATTCTTAGGCAAAGACGAAAACCAAGCTTTAGCACGATCTCTAAGAAAAAAAGGAAATAGCTTCAATTTAACGACATCATTATTGACATCTTTTTTCTTTTGCATATCACATAAATCAACGAAGCTATTCAGATGAGTAGCGGCATCTTCACTAGGAAGGCCGGCGAATTAATCTTTCATAACAAGATTCAACAAAGCTGTATTAATTTCACAAGATTCAGCATCGGTAAGAGGAGCAATCGTAGTGCTAAGGAAATCATTATTATTGGTATTGGTGAAGTCACACAATTTAGTAGTATCTTGAGCCATCGCGACAAACAAGCAATCTAACACACGAGCAAACAAAAAGCAAGCGGGCAAACAAGAGGCAAATAGAGAGGGACGATAGAGAGAGAGGGCGAATAAAACGGCAAGGGTAAATTGGGGGAGAGGAAAATGAGAGGCAAATGGCAAATAATGTAAAGAGATAGGGAATGTGATTGGTACTTGGTATGTTGACTTTTTGCGTAGACTCCCTGGCAACGGCGCCAGAAATCCTTCTTGCTACGTCTTGAGCTTGTGTTGGTTTTCCCCGAAGAGGAAGGGATGATGCAGAAGAGTAGCGTAAGTATTTCCCTTAGTTTTTTAGAACCAAGGTATCAATCCAGTAGGAGGCCACGCTCAAGTCCCTCGTACCTGCACAAAGCGATAGCTGCTCGCAACCAACGCGATTAGGGGTTGTCAATCCCTTCACGGTCACTTACGAGAGTGAGATCTGATAGTTATAATATTTTTGGTATAAAGATGCAAAGTAAAAAGTAAAAGCAAAGTAAAAAAGCAAAGCAAGATTAAAGAAATGGAGATTGATATGATGAGAATAGACCCGGGGGCCATAGGTTTCACTAGTGGCTTCTCTCAAGACCATAAGTATTCTACGGTGGGTGAACAAATTACTGTTGAGCAATTGACATAATTGAGCATAGTTATGAGAATATCTAGGCATGATCATGTATATAGGCATCACGTCTATGACAAGTAGATTGAAATGATTCTGCATCTACTACTATTACTCCACTCATCGACCGCTATCCAGCATGCATCTAGAGTATTAAGTTAAAAACAGAGTAACGCCTTAAGCAAGATGACATGATGTAGAGAGATAAATTCATGCAATATGAAATAAACCCCATCTTGTTATCCTCGATGGCAACGATACAATACGTGCCTTGCTGCCCCTTCTGTCACTGGGTAAGGACACCGCAAGATCGAACCCAAAGCTAAGCACTTCTCCCATGGCAAGAACTACCAATCTAGTTGGCCAAACCAAACGGATAATTCGAAGAGACTTGCAAAGATAACCAATCATACATGAAAGAATTCAGAGAAGATTCAAATATTATTCATAGATAGACTTGATCATAAACCCACAATTCATCGGTCTCAACAAACACACCGCAAAAAGAAGATTACATCGAATAGATCTCCACAAGAGAGGGGGGGCTTTTTATTGAGATTCAAAGAGAGAGAAGAAGCCATCTAGCTACTAACTATGGACCCGGAGGTCTGAGGTAAACTACTCACACTTCATCGGAGGTGCTAGGATGATGTAGAAGCCCTCCGTGATGACGGCCCTCTTCCGGCGGAGCTCTAGAACAGGCCCAAGGTGGGATCTCATGGGTATAGAAAGTTGCGGCGGTGGAATTAGGTTTTTGGATCCTGTTCTGATCGTTTGGTGATACGTGTGTATATATAGGAGGAAGAAGTACGCCGGAGGAGCAACGAGGGGCCCACGAGGCAGGGGGCGCGCCCCCACCCTCGTGACCACCTCTTTTGTTCCTTGGAGCAGGGTCCAAGTCTCCTGGATCATGTTTGGTGAGAAAATCACGTTCCCGAAGATTTTATTCCGTTTGGACTCCGTTTGATATTCTGTTTCTCCGAAACACTGAAATAGGCAAAAAAACAGCAATTCTAGGCTGGGCCTCCGGTTAATAGGTTAGTCCCAAAAATAATATAAAATTGGAAAATAAAGCCCAATATAGTCCAAAGCAGTAGATAATATAGCATGGGGCAATCAAAAAGTATACATACGTTGGAGACGTATCAATGCAGCATTTGCAAAGCTAAAAGCCCTGCTTTCCACCCAGCCGGTGCTTGCTGCCCCAATCAGCAAAGAGCATTTACTGCTTTATATAGCAGCCACTGGACAAGTCGTCAGTATAGTACTTACGGTCGAGCGGGAAGAAGAGGGAAGAGCCTATAATGTTCAGCGCCCAGTTTATTATATTTTTGAAGTCCTGACTCCGTCAAAGCAGAGATATCCGCACTATCAGAAGCTCGTTTATGGGATTTACATGACCACGAAGAAGGTTGCACACTATTTCTCTGATCACTCTATTACAGTCGTCAGTGACGCTCCATTGTCAGAGATTTTGCACAACAGAGATGCAACTGGTCGAGTGGCAAAATGGGCGAATTGAACTCCTTCCCTTAGATATCAAGTTTGAGGCAAAGAAGGCCATTAAGTCCCAAGCAATAGCAGATTTCCTCGCCGAGTGGATTGAAGAACAACTGCCGACTCAAGTTCATTCGGAGCACTGGACCATGTTTTTTGATGGATCCAAAATGCTGAATGGTTTCGGTGCTAGGGTGGTTCTGGTATCGCCCCGAGGAGACAAGCTCAGATACGTCCTCCAGATTCACTTTGTTTCTTCCAATAATGAGGCTGAATATGAAGCACTCCTGTATGGGTTGCGTATGGCCATCTCACTCTGTGTTCGTCGCCTCATGGTCTACGGCGACTAAGATTTGGTAGTCAATCAAGTGATGAAGGAGTAGGATGTCAGAAGCCCAGCCATGACTGGTTACTGCAACGCGGTGAGGAAGCTGGAAAAGAAGTTTGAGGGGTTAGAGCTCCATCACATACCCCGACTGAAAAATCAAGCAGCCGATGACTTGGCAAAGATAAGTTCCAAGAGAGAAGCCATTCCCAGCAAAGTGTTTTTGGAGCATATTCACACGCTGACAGTTCAGGAAGATCCTTTTACTGAAGAGCCCCCGCAGCCTAAGAGCGCCACAGACCCGACTGAAGTCGAGGTCCCAGCCGTGGTCGACCTGATCATGGAGGTTCTGGCCATTACTCCCAACTGGACAGTGCCGTACATTGCGTACATCCTTAGGAAAGAACTCTCAGAAGACGAGGAAGAGGCTCGACAGATCGTCCGTCGATCCAAGGCCTTTACTATGATAAGAAGACAACTGTCAGGGAAAGCGTGACTGGAGTCGGTCAAAAATGCATAATGCCAGAAGAAGGTCGAATGATCCTCAATGACATCCACTCGGGGACCTGTGGTCACCATGCGTCCTCTCGGGCCATCGTGGCTAAATCATACCGAGCTAGATTCTATTGGCCACGAGCAAATGAAATGGCAAAAGATATAGTCGACAGATGTGAAGGCTGCTAGTTTTACTCCGACATGTCTCACAAGCCAGCGTCAACCCTGAAGACCATCCCCCTCGTCTGGCCTTTTGCTGTTTGGGGACTAGATATGGTTGGACCACTGAGAACTGGTAGGAGCGGCTTCACTTATGTGCTCGTTGCAGTCGACAAGTTTACCAAATGGATTGAAGCTAAACCTATCAAGAACCTTGAGGCCAGCACCGCTGTCCGTTTTATCAGACAATTGACATTTAGATATGCAGTTCCACACAACATCATCATGGACAACGGGTCGAACTTCGATTCTGATGAGTTTAGAGCTTTCTGCGCTTCTCAAGGCACACGAGTCGACTATGCTTCAGTCGCTCACCCGCAGTCGAACGGACAAGCAGAAAGAGCCAATGGCCTAATTCTCAAAGGACTGAAACCCCGACTGATGCGTGATCTCAAACACGCAGCAGGCGCTTGGGTCGATGAACTTCCGTCAGTTCTGTAGGGTTTAAGGACAACTCCTAATTGGTCGACCGGACGAACTCCTTTCTTCTTGGTCCATGGAGCCGAAGCTGTTCTGCCAAGTGACCTGCTCCACAATGCACCCTGAGTTGAGCTCTTCTCTGAAGAGGAAGTAGAGCAGGCCCGACAAGATTCAGTAGATCTCTTAGAGGAGGAAAGAGAGATGGCCTTGATCCTGTCGACCATTTATCAGCAAGACTTGCGTCGATTCCACGCCAGAAATGTGAGGGTCGAGCCTTTCAAGAAGGAGACCTGGTTCTTCGAGTGGATCAACAGAAACCGCACAAGCTCGCCCCGGCTTGGGAAGGTCCCTTCATCATCACCAAAGTCCTCCACAATGGAGCATACCATCTTTATAGTGTTGAGCATCAAAAAGACGAGCCACGGGCTTGGAACGCGGAGCTCCTCCGCCCCTTTTATACTTAAGCACTCATTCGAATAAAATGTAATAAGAAGCACCTTTGTAATTTGTTCGTCAAAGACAAGAGCTTTTCAGTCTTCTCACATGATTGTTGTTGCTTTTATTTACCTCTGAAATCCCCCAGTGGGTGGGCTTAGCCGCAAATCCGTTTCGCCTAAGTTCGAAAGAAAATCCTACCAAGTGGTGAGCAATCCTCCCACTCGGGGGCTTAGCTGCAGTCCAGTACTTGCCTAAGTTCTCTCACTCGGAGACTTAGCTGCAGTCTGGTACTCGCCTAAGTTTGAAAAAATCCTACCGAGCGGAGAGCAATCCTCCCACTCGGGGGCTTAGCTGCAGTCCAGTACTCGCCTAAGTTCTCTCACTTGGAGACTTAGTTGCAGTCTGGTACTCGCCTAAGTTTGAAAAAATCCTACTGAGCGGAGAGCAATCCTCCACTAGGGGGCTTAGCTGCAGTCCAGTACTCGCCTAAGTTCTCTCACTCGGAGACTTAGCTGCGGTCCGATTCTCACCTAAGTTTGAAAAAATCCCACCGAGTGGAGAGCAATCCTCTCACTCGGGGGCTTAGTTGTAGTCCAGTACTCGCCTAAGTTTAAAAAATCCTATCGAGTGGAGAGCAACTCTCCCACTCGGGAGCTTAGCTGCGGTACAGTACTCGCCTAAGTTTAAAAAATCCTACCGAGTGGAGAGCAACCCTCCCACTCGGGGGCTTAGCTGCTGTCTGGTACTCGCCTAGGCTGTCCCACTCGGGGGCTTAGCTACAGTCCAGTACCCGCCTAAGTTTAAAAAATCCTACCGAGTGGAGAGCAACCCTCCCACTCGGGGGCTTAGCTGCAGTCTAGTACTCTAGGCTCTCCCACTCGGGGGCTTAGTTGCAGTCCAGAACCCGCCTAAGTTTAAAAAATCCTACCGAGTGGAGAGAAACCATCCCACTCGGGGGCTTAGGTGCAGTCTAGTACTCGCCTAAGCCCTCCCACTCGGAGGCTTAGCTGCAGTCCTGTACTCGCCTAAGTTTAGAAAATTCTACCGAGTGGAGGGCAACCCTCCCACTCGGGGGCTTAGCCGCAGTCTCGTACTTGCCTAAGCTCTCCCACTCGGAGGCTTAGCTGCAGTCCAGTACTCGCCAAAGTTTAAAAAATCCTACCGAGTGGAGAGCAACCCTCCCACTCGGGGGCTTAGCTGCAGTCTAGTACTCACCTAAGCTCTCACACTCGGAGGCTTAGCTGCAGTCCAGTACTCGCCTAAGTTTGTAAAATCATACCGAGTGGGGAGCAACCCACCCACTCGGAGGTTCAGAGCTACGCCACAAGTACAACGTGCGCTCCATCCCTATCCGTAAGGACGACGAGGTGCAGGTTGACTGCGACCTTCTCCTTCGGAGCTACGCCACAAGTACAACGTGCGCTCCATACCTATCCGCAAGGACGACGAGGTGCAGGTCGACTGCAACCTTCTCCTTCGGAGCTATGCCACAAGTACAACGTGCGCTCCATCCCTATCCGCAAGGCCGATGAGGTGCAGGTCGACTGCAACCTTCTCCTTCTGAGCTACGCGACAAGTACAACGTGCGCTCCATCCCTATCCGCAAGGACGACGAGGTGCAGGTCGACTGCAACCTTCTCCTTCAAAGCTATGCCACAAGTACAACATGCGCTCCATCCCTATCCGCAAGGACGACGAAGCGCAGGTCGACTGGGATCGCCACCTCAGAGCTGCATCTCTAGCACAAAGACTATTTCGAGCGGAGAATAAAGTCCACTTGAAGGCAAAACGCAAGCATATTCAGGAATAAACCAAATTCGGATAAATCCTAAGTTTCCAAGAAGCAAACCAAAAGTATTCGAGCATCAAGCCTGAAAGAGTTTAACGGTTACAACAACCACTCGGCATTCCGAGGCAAATTTAAAGTAGATTCATGTCTCATAAGTTTGTTCACTTGGCAGGAGGAGGGCTGGCAGGCTCGACGAATTCGTCCAGGTCGATCCCATCCGCCATCCGAGTGGCAGTAGCGATGAAAGTCTCCATGAAGGACTGGAAATCATGCTTTTTGGTGTTAGCGACCTTGATCGCCACCATCTTGTCTTCACGAGCTTCCTTGCAGTGGACTCGCACCAAGGACAGCGCCATGTCAGCACCACACCGGGCGGAGGACTTCTTCCATTCCTGCACTCGGTCAGGGATCTCGTTGAGTTGTGTCATCAGGGATTCCAGGTCATTTTGAAGCGTCGCCCTTGGCCAGAGCAATGAGTCGACTCATGAGACTACCTCCTTCAGGCGCGCGAGGTAGCTTGTGACGCTGGCGACACGAGACTCCAGTCGGAGCACGTTCATTGCAGTTTCGTCGCAAACTGGAGAAGCGATAGGGTCCAGACCCGTCTCGACCTTTCCAGTTTCTTCGTCAAAGTCTTGGCAGAATTCTACAGCCAAAAATTAGTGAGTCGACCGGATAGGATCCGTTCGCAAGCATCAACACAGTCGGTTTAAAAGAAATACCTTCCAGCATAAGATAAAGCTTCTTGGCGAGAGTTCTCAAATAAGCCTCTATGTCATTCCTCTTGTGGACCGCAGACTCTAGCTTTCTGTTTAGGGTAATTTTGTCCTTCTTCAGACGAGTCACCTCTCGGTTAGACTCGTTGAGACAGGACTTCAGCTTGGTCACCTCCCCTTCCAGTGCTTCGACTGAAGCCGGCGGTTTTATCTTGGGCATCCTTCTGTGCAGCGACGAGGTCCGAGTCCTTCTTCTCCAGAGCCAACTTCATTTTCTTTGCAAAAGAAGCAATCGGATCAGACAAGAGCTCGAAGAAATGTTTTAAAAAAGACAGTCGACAGGCAGTTACCTTCCATACTAGCAGCTTCATCTTGAGCTTTCTTCAGATTCTGCTAGACCAACTCCAAGTCGAGGTTGAGTTGCCTCTACTTCTCCTCAAGTTCAGCAAACTTGGAAATGAGAGTACAAGACTTCTGCAGAAGGCAAAAGACGTGTCAATCGACAAGATCAAGGGTTGTTCACTTCCGAGTGGATAAAACTTAAAGAAGTTCACTTAGACCCCAGCCAACTGCACACAGTCGACTGCAGTCTCGGGGGCTACACCCAGCTGGTGCACTTGGCGTGCCCCCGCTGATTAAGATCCAACTCGACCGGTCCGCCCGGGTCAAATCAAAAAAAACTGTTCAGACCCCAGTCGACTGCAAGCAGTCGACTGCGGTCTCAGGGACTACACCCAGTGGGTGCACTTAGCGTTCCCCCACCGGTTCCGATCTCATTCGACCGGTCTGCCCGGGTCGAGTGGAAGAAAAGAAAGGAAGGTAAAACTCAGACCCCAGTCGACTGCCAGCAGTCGACTGCGGTCTTGGGGACTACACCCAGTGGGTGCACTTGGCATGCCCCCACCGGTTCAGATCCTACTTGCCCAGACCGAGTGGAAGAACACAACTACCAAAGACAATAGAACACCCAGTGGGTGCACTGATTTGACGCAAACAACAGGAGATTGTATAGAAGAAAAATTTTCGGGTAGCATATCCTGATAGAGAAAGGTCGGTTGAAAGTCTACTTACCTGGACATTGGCCCGAAGAGCAGCGCTGGCGTCATAAGCAGCCTGGCTATTCTCATGCACCGTCTTCATCCGCCCCATCATCACGTCAGCTTGATGGATGGCTTCCGCAGCCGCTTCCGACTGGTTGTCTAGAACGGGGTAGCTGGTGAAAAAGAGAGCAGACGACCCAGGTGTGGTAGCTTGGAGCTCCGTGGCGTGGAGTTGGACGACTGAAGGAATCACCGGTGCAGTCGACGGTGTGGGGTGCTCACTCAACAAGGGTGCAGCGAAGGTTACAGAGGCCATGCCTGCGTCTTCAGGTTGACGGATGGGTGGTGTTGTTGTTGTCCCTTGCTGAGACATCTTGCCAGCTGCTACCTTCTTGCTCTTCCTGGGCTTAAGAGCCACATCTTCATCATCATCTGGAAGATCGATGATGTTGGGTGGAGCTGCGAGATAGATCATTCGACCCCAAGTGAACCATTAGAATGCAATCGACCAAGGAATCAAGAACAAGATCATAAGAGTTTCTAACTGGGTTAGAGTTAGCCGCGTCTTCCATCTCCTCGTCTCGATACTAGAGGGAAGAGGTTCCCGATGTAGAAGCACTGCAAGTGTCCGTACTCAGTTGGTTACGTTCTGTTGCTCGAGTCGATGAAAAGAACAAGTCAGATGATTACCCGGAGATGGTAGGGATGGTCACTTTGATCCTGGGCAAAGCCTTGGGCAGTTTGGAGGAGGTGGCCTTCGGTGCTTTTGGAGTTGGAGGCGGCACAACCTTGGGCTGCTTTGGGGCCTTCTCAATCAGCGCTGGAGAAAACGTCCGGGGGCGCTTCGAAGACTGCCCAGTCGGCACAATCGCCAGGTCCGGGGTGCTCGCCGGGTGATGTGCGTGCTTGGATCTCCTCTCTCTGCGAGGAGGCGAGTCGACTTCTTCGTCATCGCTCGAGTCGTTGCTCTCCCCGTCCTCCTTTGCATCCGAGTGCCACTCGCCGCTCTCACCCCCACTCGCTCCCTCCTCGACGTCTTGCTCCTGCACTCCGTTGGGCATCGAGTACATGTCAATGAGAACCTGAAAGAACAATGAGCAAAAGGAGTACAGTCGACCATCAATAAGGTGTCACACAGTGAATCGGAAAGATATTTGGGAAAACAGAATCATACCTGCTCCGGCTGGCGTGAGTGATCGAATGGAATCACCCTCCTAGACCCCCGGAGGTTGTCTTTGTTGCTGGTGATTCCCATCAGCCACTTCTCCAAGATGTCCTCACTGACGTCCTCCGGGTGAATCCGAGTGGAGTCCTCGAGTCCAGAGTACATCCACATTGGATGATCATGGGACTGGAGCGGTTGGATGCGTCGACCGAGAAAGACCTCCAGCAGGTCCATCCCAGTCACCTCGTCGCGAACGAGTTGGACGACCCGCTCGACCAACACCTTGACATGCGCCTTCTCTTCGGGAACCACCTTCAAGGAGGAGGGCTTCTCCACTCGAGCCGGGGAAAAGGGAGGAAGTCCGGTCGACTGACCCGGGGTCGGTTGATCCTTGCAGTAAAACCAAGTCGACTGCCAGTCGCGGACCGAGTCAGGAAGGATCATTGCCGGGAAGGTGCTCTTGTTCCTCATATGGATCCCCAGGCCCCCGCACATATGGATCACGTGCGTCCTCTCATAACTCGGATTGGCCTTTTTGACCGACTGGGAGCGACAGGTGAAGATATGTTTGAAGAGGCCCTAGTGCAGTCGACAGCCCGAGAAATTTTCACACATTGACACAAAAGCGGCCAGGTAGACTATGGTGTTTGGAGTGAAGTGGTGGAGCTGATCCCCAAAGAAGTTCAAAAATCCCCGAAAGAAAGGATGGGGAGGCAGAGAAAATCTACGATCGACGTGGGTGGCAAGGAGAACGCACTAACCCTCCCTTGGCTGCGGCTCGGTCTCGTTCCCCGGGAGCCGCGCCGATTTGTGGGGGATCAGTCCCCCCTCCACCAGGTCGTCGAGGTCGTTCTGGCTGATCATCGAGCGGATCCAGTCACCCTGGATCCATCCTAGCGGTAGGCCGGATCTCGACGAGGATTCGCCCCGGCTGGTCCGCTTGCCCTTCTCCTTCGCGATTGCCTTCTTCGCGCGCTCCAACGCCACCGTCTTCTCTTTCCCCATGGCGGCAGATCGAGTTCGAGCGAGGGTCCGGCGACAAGAGCAGAAGCGAGCGTGGTGGAGAAGTCGGAAGAAGAAGAAAAGAGAATGGGAACGCACAATGCAGAGACCCGCTCCGGTGCCTTTTATAAGGTCATTCCCCGAGTGACTGACTGGTAGGCCCAGACGATCTAAACAAATCCCGTAACAGTGGCGCGCATAGTACGTGGCGAAAAAGGTGGCACGGAGATCGAGGAGACCTGCCTAATCCATCCTGATTACCACGGCCTCGCCCGTCTGGCGCGCTTCCCGAAATTCGAATCCCGCGAAATCTGCGCAGAGCAGAGTAACTGGTCAGACCGAAAACATCCTCCACATTATCATTCAGAATTCTACCATGAAAGTTCACTCGACAAAAACTAAGAATGGACCAAGGCGATTGAAAAAGAATTTGATGTTGTCTCCTCGGTTCATTGTTCCAGAACAAGTTATACCCACAGCACAAAGAATGAGTCGGAAGTGTTCCCAACTCCTTCCTCACTCAAACCCTGATCCATTCGGGGGCTAAGGATGAAGCTATGTACCTAGGGTAGGGTCATGGATCTGTCCAAGATACCCTCCCCAAGGACATCTCTAAAGGAACTAGAAGCGGTCGAAGCAAAATAATCATCCACTCGACCGTGAAGCTATGTTCCACTCGACAGTATAGAAGACACTCGACTATGCGAACAACCACTCGATGATACAACAAACCACTCGGAGTGTAGAAAGGCTAATGTCACTCAGGATGACAATGGTTGGTCATTCACTCTGCAGCCTTAAAGATCATTTATATCTCTTTATTACTAGCGTTACCAGTAACGCCCTGCCTTAATGTACATTGAACCCTTTGTAACGTGGGTTGGCTGGGATCCTGGCGCACTCTATATAAGCCACCCCCTCCTCTGAGACAAGGGTTCACACCTTTTGTAATTCACGCGCATATATCCAGTCGACCGCCTCCGGGCTCCGAGACGTAGGGCTGTTACTTCCTCCGAGAAGGGCCTAAACTCGTAAAACTCATGTGTACAACTCCTCCATAGCTAGGATCTTGCCTCTATATTCTTACCCCCTATTCTACTGTCAGACTTAGAACCACGACAACGAGTGATTCAAAGCAATAGTCTATCATTTGACATTAAGACAATAATACTTCAAGCATACTGACCAAGCAATTATGTCTTATCAAAATAACATAGCCAAAGAAAGCTCATCCCTACAAAATCATATAGTCTGGCTATGCTCCATCTTCACCACACAAAGCTTTCAAATCATGCACAACCCCGATGACAAGCCAGGCAATTGTTTCATACTTTAGTAATCTCAAACTTTTTTCAACTTTCACGCAATACATGAGAGCAAGCCATGGACATAGCACTATGGGTGGAATAGAATATGATGATGGATGTTTGTGTGAAGAAGGCAAAAAAGGAGAAAGTCTCACATCGACGCAGCTAATCAACGGGCTATGGAGATGCCCATCAATTAATGTCAATGTGAGGAGTAGGGATTGCCATGCAATAGATGCACTAAGAGCTATAAGTGTATGAAAGCTCAAACTGGAAACTAAGTGGGTGTGCATCCAACTTGCTTGCTCATGAAGACCTCGGGCATTTGAGGAAGCCCATCATCGAAATATACAAGCCAAGTTCTATAATGAAAATTCCCACTAGTATATAAAAGTGATAACTCAAGAGACTCTCTATATGAAGAACATGGTGCTACTCTGAAGCACAAGTGTGGTAAAAGGATAGTAACATTGCCCCTTCTCTCTTTTTCTCTCATTTTTTATTTTTTGTTTTTTTGGGTGGGCTTCTTTGGCCTCTTTTTTTATTTGGGCTTCTTTGGCCTCTTTTATTTATTTTTAAAGTCCGGAGTCTCATCCCGACTTGTGGGGGAATCATAGTCTCCATCATCTATTCCTCACTGGGGTAATGCTCTAATAATGATGATCATCACACTTTTATTTACTTACAACTCAATATTACAACTCGATACTAGAACAAAGATATGACTCTATATGAATGCTTCCGGTGGTATACCGGGATGTGCAATAATCTAGCTTAGCAATGACATCAAAAAACGGATAAGCCATGAAAACATCATGCTAGCTATCTTACGATTATGCAAAGCAATATGACAATAAATGCTCAAGTCATGTATATGATGATGATGGAAGTTGCATGGAAATATATCTCGGAATGGCTATGGAAATGCCATGATAGGTAGGTATGGTGGCTGTTTTGAGGAAGATATAAGTAGGTTTATGTGTGATAGAGCGTATAGTATCACGGGGTCTGGATGCACCGACGAAGTTTGCACCAACTCTCGAGGTGAGAAAGGGCAATGCACGGTACCGAAGAGGCTAGCAATGATGGAAGGGTGAGAGTGCGTATAATCCATGGACTCACATTAGTCATAAAGAAATCATATACTTATTGCAAAAGTTTATTAGCCCTCGAAGCAAAGTACTACTATGCATGCCCCTGGGGGGATAGATTGGTAGGAAAAGACCATCGTTGTTCCCCGACCACCACTCATAAGGAAGACAATCAATAAATACCGCATGTTCCAACTTCGTTACATAACGGTTCACCATACGTGCATGCTACGGGACATGCAAACCTCAACACAAGTATTTCTCAATTTCACAATTACTCAACTAGCACGACTCTAATATCACCACCTTTATATCGCAAAACTATTGCAAGGAATCAAACATATCATATTCAGTGATCTACAAGTTTTATGTAGGATTTTATGACTAACCATGTGAATGACCAGTTCATGTCATCTCTCTAAATAGATAAAAGTGAAGCAAGAGAGTTTAATTCTTTCTACAAAAGATATGCCCATGCTCTAACAAATATAAGTGAAGCAAAAGAGCATTCTACAAATGGTGGTTTTCTATGTGAAGAGAAATAGGCAATCGAAACTTCAAATGATATAAGTGAAGCACATGCATTCTATAAAGCCATACTCAAAAGATTTAAGTGAAGTGCAAAGAGCATTCTATAAATCAACCAAGGACTATCTCATACCAGCATGGTTCATAAAAGAAAAATTAAAACTAAATGCAAAAGATGCTCCAAGATTTGCACATAGCGCATGAACGAAACGAATCCGAAAACATACCGATATTTGTTGAAGAAAGATGGGATACCTTCCGGGGCATCCCCAAGCTTAGATGCTTGAGTCTCCTTGATATTTACTTGGGGTGCCTTGGGCATCCCCAAGCTTGAGCTCTTGCCTCTCCTTCTTCTCCTCACATCGAGACATCCTCGACCTTCGAACACTTCATCCACACAAAACCCAACAGAAAACTCGGTAAGATCCGTTAGTATAATAAAGCAAATCACTACTCTAAGTACTATTGCAAACCAATTCATATTTTGTTTTTGCATTATAGCTACTGTAATATAACTTTTCCATGGCTTAATCCACTGATATAAATCGATAGTTTCATCAAAACAAGCAAACTATGCATCAAAAACAGATTCTATCTAAACAAAACAGTCTATAATAATCTGAACATTCACCATACCTCTGTTACTCCAGAAATACCACCCAAATTAGGAAAATAAAAAAATTGTATAGAAAGACAATGCAAAAAGTTCATAACCGTTTGACGTTCCAGTAAAAAATGTAAAATCGAGCACTACAACCAAAATTTCTGTCCTGCACCGCACAAACCAAGAAGTAATCTAAAACATCCTAAAGGCAAACCTTGGCACATTATTTTTATTTTTAAACTTTATAAAAGCACACAACAGAAATAAATGACTCTCTAAAACTTCCGAGTTGTCTCCCTGGCAGCGCTTTCTTTAAAGCCATTAAGCTAGGCATATAGTGCTCAAGTAATGGATCCATCCGGATTCCAAGGTATATCAAAGCCAATTTTAATTAACAATGATTTGTGATTTAGTAGTGATCACAAGGTAACATATATCATGCAGCAAAAAAGTCTAACTCTCTTCCTATGCATAGGCATTTCATAAAAGAACAATTCATGCACACATAGTAAAGGCCAATGCATAGTATAAACAATTTCTTGCAATTTTATCATATTGGAAACATAGAGAGGTGGAGATATAGTCCTCTATCATAATAATTGTAAATAGGAGCAGCAAGCACATGCATATCATATCTATCAAAATCATCATGTGTAGTAGTAAAACGCAACCCATAAATATAATACTTAATAAGGGCAAACTTCTCCGATATAGTGTAGTCGGGAGAATTCAAAAAGGTAATAGGACTATCATGCGTGGGTGCAATAGTAACAATTTCATGTTTAACATAAGGAACTACAGCAAGTTCATCTCCATAAGCATAATTCATATTGGCATCTTGGCCACAAACTTAGCAAGCATCAAGTTCATCAAAAAAGGATATTTCAAACGAATTAAAGGGATCATAACAATTATCATATCATTCATCCTTCGGTAAACACGAAGGGAAATTAAACATTGTATGGGATAAAGAGTTACTCTCATTAGAAGGTGGGCATGGGTGATCAATCCGCTCTTCCTCCTTTTGTTTTTCACTCTCCTCCTCATCTTTTTCATCCAAAGAGCTCACAATGTCATTAATTTCTTCTTCCATAGACTCCTGCAAAATATTAGTCTCTTCTTGGACAGCGGAGACTCTATCAATAAAATCATCAATATCGTAATTGAATTCATAATTCTCATAGCAATATTTAAGTATAGAAAAAATTTCAGGTCTGTAAACAACATCATCAAGATTTTCACACTCTTTAAACAAAGATTCAATTTCATAAGCACCCATAAAAGCAACAAATTCTTATGTTTGTTCCACATCATAGTAATCATATATAGCATTAGCATAAGATGCCAAGGTTTTATCATCATTAAATTTGCATGAAAAGGGAAGGTGTGGAGCCTTCATCCTAGAGCAATAAGTATAGTCATATCTCAAGCATAATTCCCGAGCATACCAATGCAACATATGAATTTGATCCCATAATAGTTTCCCTTTTTGAGTCAAGCGATAATCCCTAAAGTATTCATGTTGATCCAACGTGTCTCCCATTACATAATTGAATGGGGTTTTCTCAGGATTATCAAAGTAGTACATAATATTTTCACATAACCAGCATCGAGGGTTTTAGGACGTGCCCCATCTCCATGAGTAGCAAGTAAACCTAATTTTTTTGGTATTTCGTGTTCCATATCCATAACTAAAAATATAAAACAACTTAGAACAGCAAATAAAAATTACTTAGTGATAAAGAAAACAAGCACACACGAGAATATTCACCCCATGCTATAACTCCCCGGCAACGGTGCCAGGAAAAGGTCTTGATAACCCACAAGTATAGGAGATCAATTGTAGCCTCTTTAGATAAGTAAGAGTGTCGAACCCAACGAGGAGCTAAAGGTAGAACAAATATTCCCTCAAGTTCTATCGACCACTAATGCAACTCTACGCACGCTTAACGTTCACTTTACCTAGAACAAGTATGAAACTAGAAGTACTTTGTAGGTATTGTTGGATAGGTTTGTCAGAATATAAAGAGCACGTAAATAAATACTCGGGGCTGTTTAGGTAAAGAAGCAATAAAGTTAGTATAGCGAGTGTGGAAAAGTGGTGGTAGGAGTTGCGAAATTGTCCCTAAGC
This sequence comes from Triticum dicoccoides, assembly GCF_002162155.2. Classification (NCBI taxonomy): domain Eukaryota; kingdom Viridiplantae; phylum Streptophyta; class Magnoliopsida; order Poales; family Poaceae; genus Triticum; species Triticum dicoccoides. The sequence continues at coordinate 671,158,268 of NC_041382.1, read as the reverse complement.
AATTGACTATGTTACTAGACCGACAGCGGAGACTCTATCAATAAAATCATCAATATCGGAATTGAATTCATAATTCTCATAGAAATATTTAAGTATAGCAAAAATTTCAGGTCTATAAATAGCATCATCAAGATTTTCACACTCTTTAAACAAAGATTCAATTTCATAAGCACCCATAAAAGCAACAAATTCTTATATTTGTTCCACATCATAGTAATCATATATAGCATTAGCATAAGATGCCAAGGTTTTATCATCATTAAATTTGCATGAAAAGGGAAGGTGTGGAGCCTTCATCCTAGAGAAATAAGTATAGTCATATCTCAAGCATAATTCCCGAGCATACCAACGCAACATATGAATTTGATCCCATAATAGTTTCCCTTTTTGAGTCAAGCGATAATCCCTAAAGTATTCATGTTGATCCAACGTGTCTCCCATTACATAATTGAATGGGGTTTTCTCAGGATTATCAAAGTAGTACATAATATTTTTCACATAACCAGCATCGAGGGTTTTAGGAGGTGCCCCATCTCCATGAGTAGCAAGTAAACCTAATTTTTTTGGTATTTCATTTTCCATATCCATAACTAAAAATATAGAACAACTTAGAACAGCAAATAAAAATTACTTAGTGATAAAGAAAACAAGCACACATGAGAATATTCACCCCATGCTATAACTCCCCGGCAACGGCGCCAGGAAAAGGTCTTGATAACCCACAAGTATAGGGGATCAATTGTAGCCTCTTTCGATAAGTAAGAGTGTTGAACCCAACGAGGAGCTAAAGGTAGAACAAATATTCCCTCAAGTTTCATCGACCACCAATGCAACTCTACGCACGCTTAACGTTCACTTTACCTAGAACAAGTATGAAACTAGAAGTACTTTGTAGGTGTTGTTGGATAGGTTTGCCAGAATATAAAGAGTGCGTAGATAAAAACTCGGGGCTGTTTAGGTAAAGAAGCAATAAAGTTAGTATAGCGAGTGTGGAAAAGTGGTGGTAGGAGTTGCGAAATTATCCCTAAGCAATTGACTATGTTACTAGACCGATAGCAAGTTTTATGTGGGAGAGGCCACTGCTAGCATGTCATCCCTGACTTGGAATTCTATGCACTTATGATTGGAACTATTAGAAAGCGTCCGCAACTACTAGCATTCATTAAGGTAAAACCCAACCATAGCATTAAGATATATTGGTCCCCCTTCAATCCCGTATGCATCAATTTCTATGTTAGGTTGAAGCTTTTGTCACTCTTGCCCTCCAATACATAGTCCTATCAACATACAACTAACCCTATGATGTGATCCACGCGCGCGCTCATATGTTGAGCACCAAAGGACAGCAACATAACCACAAGCAAATTAAACCAATCATAGTAATTCACCAATCACCGATGGGACAACGAACTCAGACATCATAGGATGGCAACACATCATTGGATAATAATATGAAGCATAAAGCACCACGTTCAAGTAGAGGGTACAACGGGTGGCAGGAGAGTTGACCGCTGTAGATAGAGGGGGGAAGGTGATGGAGATGTTGGTAAAGATGGCGTAGGTGTTGGTGAAGATCGCGGTGGTGATGATGATGGCCCAGGTGGCATTCCGGCGCCACCGGAAGCGAGGGGGGAGAGCCCCCTTCTTCTTATTCTTCCTTGACCTTCTCCCTAGATGGGAGAAGGGTTTCCCCTCTGGTCCATGGCCTCCATGGCATGGGAGGGGCGAGAGCCCCTCCGAGATTGGATCTGTCTCTCTGTCTCTCTCTGTTTCTGCGTTCTGGGATTCTGCCCTTTCATCGTTTCTTATATATCTGGAGATCCGTAACTCCGATTGGATTGAAACCTTCGCCCAGATTTTTCTCCAAAAATTAGCTTTCTTGCGGCCAAAGAAGAGCAGCAACCGCCTTATGGGGGCCCATGAGGGTCAGGGGCACACCTAGCGGGGTAGGCGCGCCCCCTACCTTGTGGCCCCCTCGGGCACCGTCTCACATTGATTCTTCTTCCCATATTTCACAAATATTCCAAAATTATTCTCCGTCCGTTTTTATCTTGTTTGGACTCCGTTTGATATGTATTTTCTGCAAAACAAAAAACATGCAACAAACAGGAACTAGCACTGGGCACTGGATCAATATGTTAGTCCAAAATTAGTATAAAAAGTTGCCAAAAGTATATGAAAGTTGTAGAATATTGGCATGGAACAATCAAAAATTATAGATACGACGGAGACGTATCAATCACCTTCACAGGAACCCTCTTCCTGGGGGGTCGCCATCAACATCACCAAGGTCATCTCGTCTGATCTTATACCACAATGCACCTTATACCGGGCATGTGTTCAAATCCTCGTACGCATCGCGATAGAGGATGCAGTCATTAGGGCATGCGTGTATCTTCAACACCTCCAATCCTAGACAGCATATGACCTTCTTTGCTGCGTATGTACTGTCGGGCAATTCATTATCGTTTGGAAGCTTTTTCTTCAATATTTTCAGTAGCTTCTCAAATCCTTTGTCAGACACAACATTCTCTGCCTTCCACTGCAGCAATTCCAGTATGGTACCGAGCTTTGTGTTGCCATCTTCGCAATTGGGGTACAACCTTTTTTTGGGATCCTCTAACATGCGGTCGAACTTCAGCTTCTCTTTTTGACTTTCGCACTATGTCCTTGCATCAACAATGACCCGGCGGAGATCATCATCATCGGGCACATCGTCTAGTTTCTCTTGATCTTCAGCAGCTTCCCCCGTTGCAGCATCACGGTATTCAGGGGGCACATAGTTGTCATTGTCCTCTTCTTCTTCGTTGTCTTCCATCATAACCCCTATTTCTCTGTGCTTCGTCCAAACATTATAGTGTGGCATGAAACCCTTATAAAGCAGGTGGGTGTGAAGGATTTTTCGGTCAGAGTAAGACTTTGTATTCCCACATATAGGGCATGGACATCACATAAAACCATTCTGCTAGTTTGCCTCAGCCACTTTGAGAAAATTATGCAGGCCCTTAATGTACTCGGAGGTGTGTCTGTCACCGTACATCCATTGTCGGTTCATCTGTGTGCATTATATATAATTATGTGTGTCAAAAGTAAGAAAATTAGACAAGTATCTATCTAAAGTAAGAATTTTTTTCTTTCAGAAAGAAGATAAGAACAAGAGGCTGACCACGGTGGTGCCGGCGACGAGATCGGCGAGGGTGATTGACGGCGGTGAAGACGGGGACGGGGCGTGACAGACCACTAAACCTATGCAAATCTCGGGAAAAATGGAGCTCGGAGGTCGAGCTTCGAGAGGAGAAAGCTTAACTCGTGTGGCTCGGGCATTTCATCGAACACCTCATGTGCATAGGAGGTGAGCTAGAGCACCCAAATGGCCTCCCCTCGCTGGCCAGAAAAAACAGAGCACCGTGGAGTGCTTTGCTGCGGCGAGGGGGTATATATAGGCAACTCATTTGTCCCGGTTCGTGGCTGGAACCGAGACTAAAGCTCCCCCTTCTGTCCCGGTTCGAGTCATCAACCGGGACCAATGTATGTGGGCCAGGAGCGAGGCCCATTGGTTCCGGTTCGTGCCAGGAACCGGGACAAATGGGTCCAGACGAACCGGGACCAATGCCCACGAGGCCCCGGCCGCCCCCTTGGACTCACGAACCGTGACGTATGCCCCCATGGTTCCCGGTTCGTGACTAAACCGGGACTAATGGGCTGGTCAGGCCCCCACCAAAGCCATGTTTTCTACTAGTGCATGCATGTGTTTAGAGCTTAATTACTGTAAAGAGGGTCCACACATACATTTTTTGACAGAGAGTGCGTACCCCACTAACCCTCCTCTCCCGTGCTTTTGTTTTTTTACTCTCAAATGTGAATCTATTATATCTTTGTAAACAGAGTCTAATTTATATTAGGTTTGCATATTTGTTTTTCTTATGATGAGTGCTTCCAAACTTGATCGACATTGAATACATTTTGACAAAGTTTTAAAAAACTTCATCAAATTCCAACTATTAAACTTTTATAGGAACGAAAATGATAAACTCACCAAGTTTCAAAAACTAAGCTTAAACCATAAGCCCCAAGTCCTACCCCCTAAACCCTAAATCATAAAAGCAAATGAAACTTGGTAAAAGTTGGTGAAATTTAGTATTAAGACTACCAAGTTTAAATATTTGAAACTTAGTAAAATTAAAATGTAGTCACAATGCATTTAAAATTGATGTTTTCCAAAAGTACCCTTTGCACATTCAAAAGACATATTAGATTCAAATTTGAAGGTAAAAAAATGGTAGACGGGATGGGTGGACCATGCAACTCTGCCGTACATAACAAGTGAGACAACTAATTTAATTTTTACACAATATAATCGCAGACGCACACATATACACACATATATTTCTCCGACAAGTATTTTTGAACGGATAGAGTAAATAAGCACTCCTTTTAGCATGTGCATTTTTAAACACAATACAATCAAAGACGCTCACATACACACATATACACTCATCCTTATGAACCCACACATGTATACCTTATCTCTATAAGCATCTCCCAGAGACTGGGCATTGATGAAGTCACCACAAACGCCTCGTAGTTGATGGGAGCGTCTCCTCTCACTGAAAAAACATCGCGGAAAGCCTGAAATAAATTCAGGAAAATATGATCACCAATGTCAAGTCTAGAACTTGAATCCTGGTGGGCTGGTTCCACCACGAAGAATCTAACCATCTGAGATAGACTCGGTTCACTTTAGCATGTAATTATAAGAGGTAACTTGCACGCAAGACGTCACGTATAAACTCCTATGACATTGACCACATATATTGTAGCAACACCATTTGGGTTGTTAGGGTGTCATTTGTATGACTTTTTTTATTTCTATATGTTCATCATATGTGTCTTGCATTATAAATTGCGACCTCAATTGTATATATATTATCAGTTTAGCTGGATGTCAGTCGCTTGGGTATGATTTTGGATGAAGGAAGTAGCAGCCGTCGAAGGGAAGGAAAAAGCGGTTGTCGGCTTGCCGTAGAAGCAACAACATTTGGGTCTATCTTAGACCTCTCCCAATGCAATGGTGCTTAGATAAGGTGCTAAGTGCATTAAATACCTTAGCAACTCAACTTCCCAATACATAGGTGCTTAACTTGTTGTTGCTAAGCACACTTTATTTAATGAGTTAACACCTAAAGTCTTTCATGCATTGGTCAAATTATTTCATTTAAGTGGTTTGCCTAGGTTCTCACGCTTGGCATTGGTTCTTCCTGGGGTCACCAAAGTGCTCTCTCCCCTTTTTAAATGATGTGCCATGTCATTTTTTCGCTTATGTGGCATGCTTAGCACCTGTCCACGGAGGAGCACTGGGAAGGGCCTTAGAGGTGCGGGTGCTCGCTGGTAGGCCTGGGCGTTCGGTTCCCCCGAACCGATTGGGTCGGTGCTTCGGTCTAATTAAAATTTCGGTTCTGTGAAAATATGGACCGATCGGTCAATGGAAAGCTAGCTAACCGAGGATTCTAAGACCTCTCCCAATGCAATGGTGCTTAGATGAGGTGCTAAGTGCATTAAATACCTTAGCAACTCAACTTCCAAATGCATAGGTGCTTAACTTGTTGTTGCTAAGCACACTTTATTTAATGAGTTAACACCTAAAGTCTTTCATGCATTGGTCAAATTGTTTCATTTAAGTGGTTTGCCTAGGTTCTCGCGCTTGGCATTGGTTCTTCCTGGGGTCACCAAAATGCTCTCTCCCCTCTTTAAATGATGTGCCATGTCATTTTTTCGCTTATGTGGCATGCTTAGCACCTGTCCATGGAGGAGCACTGGGAAGGGTCTAAGCACCGAAATTTCGGTTCGGTCGTCGGTTCTGACCAAATAGCACCGATCGTATATTTAATAATTTATCCTAGAAAGGTACAGTGCCTAAACTAGGCGGGAAGTACTACTCCCTCCGTCTAGGTGTGTAAGTCATCTTACGAAAACCAAATAATCCCAAAACACTTAGGCGCGTTACATTAACTTCTACCTCATTTCTTGTTTTTTGACATATCAACCAATGAGAAATGAGGGTGTGCATGTTTTTAATGACTTGAGACTACCAAACACGACATGCAATGGTTAGTTCATTGCATGCAATGCTATCAATTAGCAAATAGACATTAAAGTCTCTCGTTTTCCCCTCCTCCTTGGTCACGGTGCACAATCTAAGATGGCTTACTCACCTAGACGGAGGGAGTAGTTGATTGACCCTCTCCACGAGGTAAACAGGATGAAGCATTACTTTATTCCAATGTGCATGCGCATGATGCGGAATGCGGCTGTGGCTGCGCGGGACTAGCGCCAATTAAGTATGGGGCTGAGGAAATCGAGCTCAGGCATGTGGCCGGGCCTTGTTTTACTCGGTTTTCGGTCAGTTCGGTTTCCCGAGAGATAAACCCGAATTCACCGGACTAGTTTCGGTTATCTGGAGATGCAAACCGATTATAGCATCGAAGTTTTCGGTTTCGGTGCATTCGGCTTCGGTGCCGGGTATTTCGGTTTGGTAGATCGGTTCTCGGGTTATATGCCCAGCCCTACTCGCTGGTGTCTATCTTGGGGCGCAGCCTCACCGGGTATGTATATTTGGGGTGAGGGAGGAGTGCAGGCTCGCCAAAAAAAGTCTGTAGGTTTGACGGTGGTAGAGGGATGGCCAAGGCGGCGCCAGCACGCCGATGGCAGCGGGTGAGGAAAGGGCAGGGCGGCGAGGCTGGCGTGGGAGCGCTGCTGGCCGCAGATGGTGGTGGCTAGAGGATTGTCGGGCCACCAGGGAAGAAGATAAACATAGCACTTGGCGGATGAAGAAGGCATCTCGTTGTTTATTTTGCTTCAGGCCGCTAGGAACGAATTGACTAACCCAAATTAATTTTTTAGCCGACTTAACCTGCCCCATTTATTATACACGATCAGTTATTTTGAAGCACCTTATACAATTTCTCTTTTCTTTAATATTGTACTCTCCGGGTTGAGGTCGTGTGGTGGTGGAGGTCTGGATAGCAATGAAGGAGCTATGTT